>NW_026067891.1:5601011-5604019 GCF_014885135.2 Alexandromys fortis | reverse complement strand
TCTCTCTCTCTCTCTCTCTCTCTCTCTCTCTCTCTCTCTCTCTCTCTCTCTCGGCCTGTCTCTCTGTTTCTCTTCTGCCACTCCTGTCCCCAGAGGCTGATCTCTCCCCCCTGCCTGTTTTCCCGTTCCCTTCCCCCAATAAAACCCCTCCACAGGTGTGCTACATGGCAATGGACTCTTAATTGACTAAGTTTATCATAAATGGTAAGTCATAAACTATTGTAAGTCCTGACTGGGCATAAAGAATCTTGTAGAGTGTTTTGTTGGATGATTCTGGACTAGCAGGGTATTAAAGTATAGAGTACTTCAGAGTAATTCCAGAAAAAGGATTTTGGGCTGGAATGTACACTAATCCTACAGATAGGTGAGTTCCTCCTTAGGGATGAAGGCATTAAATTTCCAAGGCATCTTTCTTCTAAGAAGTCACACAAACATAACAGACACATGTAAAAAAGGGGGAATACAAAAAAGGAGTAAAAAGAGGGAGGTGAATTACAATGAAATTTTAATTTTGAGTACTCATACGTTATTTTTTTAAAAAGATACTTAAAGCCAGTGTAAGTGGATAATGAGAGCTTATTCTGAGTACACGCTAAGCTCTTGGAGACTTGCTGTGTGTGCACTGGAGGGCGGATGTCATTGTTTTGTTCTTTAGGTTTCCAGGAAACCAACAATTAACCAATGTTCCCGAACTCTTAATGAATGAATCACCCTGGGGCTCATTAAAAGTTCAACAGGAGATCATGGAGTTTCGAGTCATTACTAAGTTGCTTTGGTGATCATTAGACACAGTTAGTATCCCTTCTGGGGAGCCCTCATTATGAAACAGTTGGGATACCTGGTGTTCTCATAAATGAATACCCCAGGCAGGAGGCCAAGAGGTTCCTCTTACAAGGCCATCTTGAGAAGTTGTAGTTCAAGTTCTGTTGCACTCTAGAGTAGAGAAAGGCTGCCTTTATTTTCAGTCTTTCCCACGGGAAAGACGGCTCTGCCTAGTGGGAACGCCGTCACGAAGTCTGTTTAGGGGAGGGTTGTCAATACTACTTTCTTGCTTATAAATGGAACTATTGACAGGTCCGTGTGTAATGTCTGGGGTTTGCTTTAAAACCATAAAGCTGGGGCTGGAGAGATGGCTCAGAGGTTAAGAGCATTGCCTGCTCTACCAAAGGTCCTGAGTTCAATTCCCAGCAACTACATGGTGGCTCATAACCATCTGTAATGGGGTCTAGTGCCCTCTTCTGGCCAGCAGGCATACACAAAGACAGAATATTGTATACATAATAAATAAATATTTAAAAGAAATAAAAAATAAAAAATAAAACCATAAAGCTGACAACACTCTCACAGCAAACTAAAACCACAACACTGGAGGGGATAATGAAACAAGATTGCAAAATGTTGATAATTTTGAGATAGGGTGTCATGGCAATGTAATTTTTGAGGCATACAGAACATTTATTATACTACCTTTCTGTATACTTGATAATTCCTATTTTTTAAAAAAAACTTTTAGGTGGTGATATAAAAAGGATTTGTCTTCTATATATTAAGTTAGTTATTGCTCTTTGTGCTTATGGGTTCTTTCAGTTACACAATTCCTATTCATAATAAATACATTTAACAGAATTCGTGTATCTGGAAAGTCCAGGGCAGACATAGGTCTCACGAGACGCTTGACCCTCCAGCTCAATGATGTAGTCAAGCACTGAATCTACCATTCGCTTTTCCTAGAAGAGCTTCACAGAAGAGCTTTTATCTCCGAGCTTCAGGAATGCCGTCCCTGGTTGCTGGACTCCGGGAAGACCATCGCTGGTTGCTGGTCTCCTTGCATGTATTATCTGACAAGAGCTGGGTTTGTTCTAGCCTTTCTAATATCAATCGCAAGGGAACAGCTTAAACCACATGCCTAAACCAGAAACCCTGTTTCTTAGATTGTCTCTCACAGCCCTACATGAGATTAATAAAAACCACTAGTTCTAAGGTTTATGTACAAAGGCAAAAGACCAGGATATTGACGACTATATTGAAGAAAGTAGGAGGGCTCATATTTTTGAAAAACTAACTCAAAATAAATCACAGGCCTAACTACAAATTACAAAACTAGAAGATATGAGAAAAATTTAGATTAAATTAAGAAGCTGCTCTCTTGGTGTTGGGGAAATGACAAAGTTGGGGAAGTGCTTGCTGCACGAGCATGAATTTGAGTCTTAGTATCTATGTAAGAAGTCAGGAACGAGAGCACACTTTCTGTAGTTGGATTTTGTTTATCCACAGGGCCTCTCTAAGTAGCCATAGCTGTCGTCTAGAAGTCCCTGCATAGACCAGGCTTGCATCAAACTCACAGAGATCCGACTGCCTCTCCCCACAACATCCCGTACTGGGTAAAGGTGTGTGCCACCACTGCCTGGCTATGGCAGTGAGTGTTCTTAACACCAGCACTGGGGACTCAGCAATAGGCAAATCCCTGGGGCTTGCTGGTCAATAAGCCTAGCTCAATTGATGAACTCCAAGTCTTTGTGCTGGCTACTTATACGTCAGCTTGACACGAACTAAAACCATTTCAGAAGAAAGAATCTTAATTGATAAAGTGCCCTGACCATGGCGGTTTCTTAGAAAATTCGGGATCAACCTACCCCTGGACCCAGCAATACCACTCTTGGGAATATACCCAAGAGAGGCCTTATCATACAACAAAAGTATATGCTCTACTATGTTCATAGCAGCATTGTTTGTAATAGCCAGAACCTGGAAACAACCTAGATGCCCTTCAATTGAAGAATGGATGAAGAAAGTATGGAATATATACATATTAGAGTACTACTCAGCAGTAAAAAACAAGGACTTCTTGAAGTTTGCAGGCAAATGGATGGAAATAGAAAACACTATCCTGAGTGAGGTAAGCCAGACCCAAAAAGAGGAACATGGGATGTACTCACTCATATTTGGTTTCTAGCCATAAATAAAGGACATTGAGCCTATAATTCGGGTTCTTAGAGAAGCTAAATAAG
>NW_026067891.1:5572120-5600499 GCF_014885135.2 Alexandromys fortis | reverse complement strand
AACTAAATAAAAATAAATAAAAATAAATAAAATTAAAAAAAAAACAAATAAAGTGCCCTCACCAATCTGGCCTGTGGTGCACTTTCTTCATTGATAACTGATTGAGAAGAGCCCATCCCATTGGGGGTTGTACTTTCCTTGGGCTGTTGGTCCTGGATGCTATAGAAAAGCAGAGAGCAAGCCATGGAGAGCAAGCCAGTAAACAACACTCTTCCACGGCCTCTACATCAGTTCCCGCCCCCAGGCTCCTGTCCAGATTTCCCTTAGTGGTGGACTTCGATGTGGAAGTGAACACAAAATAAACCTATTCCTCTCCAATTTGCTTATGGTTACGGTTTTTCATCCCAGCAATAGAGACCGTAACTAAGACAATCTTCTAATTTGTACAGTCCTCCCCTTCACTGCCTTTTATTTCTAAGAATTTAGGTTCTGCTGAGTATGGTGGCATAGCCCTATAATCTCAGATACTTGAAAGGCTTGGCGTAAGTTTACGCATGTGTAATGTGGGATGTGTGGGCCACGTAGCAAGTCCGTGTCAAAACCGAAGGCTCCAGTGTATAGCTCAACCCCGTGCTCACACACACAGCCCAGATTAAACTTGACAGGGTTCAAAACAGAAAGACATAACTATGTGATGGAGGAAGGTCATCTGTCTATCTGTTGCTTTCATTGGTTAATTAATAAAGAAACTGCTTGGTCTGATAGGTCAGAACATAGGTGAGTGGAGTAGACAGAACAGAATGCTGGGAAGAAGGGAAGTGAGTTAGATGTCATGGAGCCAGCCACCAGGTCATACATGCTGAATCTTTCCCGGTAAGCCACCACCTTGTGGTGCTACACAGATTATTAGAAATGGATTAATCAAGATGTGAGAGTTAGCCAGTAAGAGGCTAGAGCTAATGGACCAGGCAGTGTTTAAAAGAATACAATTTGTGTGCTGTTATTTCCGGGGCTAAGCTAGCCGTGTGGGAGCCAGGTGGGACGAAAAGCAGGCTGATGTGGGAGTGTCATATCAATCTGTTGATTTCATTGGCTGAGCAATAAAGAAACTGCTTGGCCCTGATAGGTTAAAGCATTGGTGGGAGGAGTAAACAGAATAGGATGCTGGGCGGAAGAGGAAGTGAGGTCAGACTCTGCTCTGCTCCCGGAGAGACCCGAAGGCTCTGCACTCTGGAGCAGAGACACCATGCTCCTCTCTCCCAGGATGGACGGAGGCTAGAATCTTCCCGGTAAGCGCACCTTGGGGTGCTTACACGCATTATTAGAAATGGGCTAGTCCAGGTGCGAGAATTAGCCTGTAAGGGCTAGAGTTCATGGGCCAAGCAGTTCTTAAATGAATACAGTTTGTGTGTTGTTATTTCGGGCATGAGCTAGCCAAGCGGCCGGGGTGTTGGGGACGCAGCCCCGCTGCCGCTCATATTTCAACAGCTGGCCTGCCCGCTTGCCCTCTCACTACAACTATGGGGAAGGGCACTTGAGGGAGGCTGACAGAAGTGAGAGATTTGGGGATGAGAGCAATCAGACTGTATTATGTTCATATAAGAAACTGCCAAAGAGAAATTTAATTAAAAAAAAATACAAATTTAAAAGCAGGGCAGGTGGCTCATTTAGAAGGTGTACGTGGTGCAAGCATTTGAACCTGAGTTATGAGAACACACATAACAGCCAGGCAGGGCAGCTCCTGCCCATAACCCAGCATAGGAAAGGGGAAGGTTCACAGGCCAGTCAGTCTAGCCGAACACAGGGAGCTCTAAGTTCTGTAAAGATCAGTGAGAGACCCTGTCTCAGAACTGTGAGATGGAGAACAATGGGGGAAGACACCTGAAGTTGACCTCTGACCTCAACATGAACAGTTGAGTGTTCCAACACATGCACACAGTGACACACACACACACGAGCACACTCACACAGTGACACACACACACGAGCACACTCACACAGTGACACACACACGAGCACACATGAGCACACTCACAGTGACACACACACATACACACACGAGCACATGCACACAGTGACACACACATATACACACGAGCACATGCACACAGTGACACTCACACATACACACACACACGAGCACACGCACACAGTGACACACACACGAGCACACACGAGCACACGCACACAGTGACACTCACGAGCACACGCACACAGTGACACACACACACAGTGACACACACACATACACACACGAGCACACACACACAGTGACACACACATATACACACGAGCACATGCACACAGTGACACTCACACATACACACACACACGAGCACACGCACACAGTGACACACACACGAGCACACACGAGCACACGCACACAGTGACACTCACGAGCACACGCACACAGTGACACACACACACAGTGACACACACACATACACACACGAGCACACATGAGCACACTCACAGTGACACACACACGAGCACACATGAGCACACGCACACAGTGACACACACACATACACACACGAGCACACGCACACAGTGACACACACACGAGCACACTCACACAGTGACACTCACACAAGCACACTCACACAGTGACACACACACGAGCACACTCACACAGTGACACACACACGAGCACACACGAGCACATGCACACAGTGACACACACACGAGCACACACGAGCACACGCACACAGTGACACACATACACACACGAGCACATGCACACAGTGACACACACACAAGCACACACGAGCACACGCACACAGTGACACACATACACACACGAGCACATGCACACAGTGACACACATACACACACACGAGCACACGCACACAGTGACACACACATACACACACACGAGCACACATGAGCACACTCACAGTGACACACACACGAGCACACATGAGCACACGCACACAGTGACACACACACATACACACACGAGCACACGCACACAGTGACACTCATACAATGGGCAGAACTCTTGCCCTGCATACCCACAGCCCTAGTTCCAATCTCTCGTGCTGAAAAGAAAACTTTGGTTTCTATCTCCTCAAGCCAGAAGCATTATTCTTCCTTCAGCATAGCTCCAAAAAGCAAAATTCAGCTTTTTTTTTTTCCAAAAATGACTCAAGACCGCCACGATCTCTAAAATGGTAGACTGAGTTTTCCTATGTGTTTATACCTCAAGTGCTACCTTAAGCGCCCTAAAGAACAACAGAAGTGGTTTAATCTATCCTTCTTAAATAACTTCCCCCATCCCCACGATTTCCATCATCATCCCATTTCCCTGTACACACAGCCATGTCTCTGCTCACCCCATTCCTCGCCTGCTCAGGTTCCCTTTGCAGGAGCTCAGCCAGAGTCACCGGTGAGCTCTTCCGTGCTCTGTGGACGCTGCCTCTCTCGCTGAGACTGCCCCTCTCTTGGCGCAATGGTCAGAAACTGTTCTAGCACAAGCAGTTTGGAAATTTGCTCTTTGGGGTGGATCTCTGGTCTCAGCTACAGACGGCATAATTCTTTAAACTGGCTGTCGGCCTCACGGGGCTCAGCTGCTCTGTGATAACTGACGTTCCAGAAATGCCCGCAAACGCTCTTAGGTTTAGGACTGTCGTTTTGTGAAATGGATTTTTTACTTTGACTGGCCCTCTTTGCATCACGCTCCTTGGGATACCATAAAACCTTGATCTAAGGGTCCAAATACTCAACCACTTTCAGATTTACCTTCACCGTTGTGCTTATATAACAGATTTGCTCCTATGCTCGACACTTTACAGTGCAACCTTGGACAACTGAAGCACAGGCTGGTCCCTCCAGCTTAAAATTCAACGAAAGAATCTTGCTCCGGACGGCGCCAAAGGCAGGGTGGTGAGGAAGGGAAGCACAGGTCAATAGAAAGTCATGCTGATCGGAAGATTTGCTACTTAGCAGAAGAAAACGGAACAGAAAAGGTCCTGACTTGCCCCTCTCTACAGTAAACTTCTATGGGCTGAAGAGATGGTTCAGCGGTTAAGAGCGCTTGCTGCACTAGCAGAGGCCCCCAGAGGGACTGGTAAGTTACAGGGCAACTCACAACTATCTGTGAATCCAATTCCAGGGTACCCGCTGCCTTCTGACCTCCATTGGCACCACACACACAGGTGGTGTACATACAAATGTGTAGGCATATCTTTAAAAAACAAACCATCACCAGGCATTTGTCTCTCTTTTATGTCTATGCGTGTTTTGCTTGCATGTTTCTCTCTATATCGCTTGCGTGCCTGGTGCCCACAGAGGAGCCCCCTGGAATCAGTTATAGATGGTTGTGAGCCGCTTGCTAGATGCTGGGAATCGAATCCAGGCCAGCCAGAGCTACACAGTGAGACCTTGTCAGATGGGGATGTGTGGTGGGGGAGAAGAGAGAAAGCAAGAGAGAGCAGAGCTGGTGATTAAGGTGCTATTTTACTGGCTTTGTATTTCTTCGCGGGCTATTTAGACCTGTAAGTAAGGTTTTTCATGGGCCTCCGAAATTTTGCCCAACATGCTACGAGCATTCAAATAAGTGGTCAGTTTCTTGTGGTCCACCGGAGCTCTGGAGGCACAGTGCCTCTTCCTGAGTCTCCATCAGCAAAAACTATTTCTGAGACTACACTGGTCAGTCTTTACTCTAGCAGTGGCCCGGTATAAAAGCGTCAGCGAAGGTAGGGGTGTTTCTCTAGAGTCATGGTGGATGCTGCGCTGTGGGCCGCACCCTGGCACGGTGCAGAGCGAGCAATAGCCGCGGCCCTGAGTTGCCCCTGCGTGAGGATGCCAGCTTTGGGGCTTGACTTTGCTTCAGCCACTTTCTGCATGGGCAGGCAGAAACGCCCGTAGCCTAGGGTCGACCTCCTCTCGGTACCGGCTCACACGCTTAACAGAGGCAGCCAAAGCGGCAGCGTCCGGGTTACCTCCGAGAGGCCGGCTTTGGGATGCCATTTCCCGTTCGCTCACCGGCGAGCCACCGCCCTCAGCCGCGCAGCTCTGCTCGAATACCAGCCAGAGGCAGCGGGAGGGCCACCGCGCTAGGCTTCCCGCAGACAGAAGTCACCCTTTCCTCCAGTGGGTTTGATTGCACGCTCTGGGTGTTCCCGAGGCTTCGGTGTGTCTCCCTTTACTCTTTTGCGTGTACAGGTCTGTGCTTGTGCAAGCATCCAGGGGGGTTTCCGGACAGGCAGGAGCCTAGAGGAGCCCATAGTCGGACAGGAGGACATTGCCGCCTCGCCTCCCGGTCATCTCAGCGGAGCTTTGGACCGCTGGCGTCTGGAGTCATCGTGGTATGGCTGCTGCCCCTCTGTATGCTGTGCTCACTGTCTGGGCCCCTCTTCGGGCTCCAGCTGTGCTCAGGGAGTCTTTCGCATCTTCCTTCGGGGAACATGAGGGTTTTGAATGCCTACAGAGTCGTGTGATGTTTTCCTCATAACTGTTTTTGTTTTGAAATATCGTTTGTCTTTTCCTTGACAAAGCAATTGAGACCAATTAAGTGATTTGTTCTTGCTCAGTGCCACCCATTTATCAGTAGGGGTGCTAAACCAGAATGTGGCCTTCCTGTTGTCAGAAGGTCTGGGGTTTTTTTCCTCCCATCATTGTACTTCCCTGAAGGTGACAACATTGTCTTCGTTTTCTCTAGCAATGCCTAAGTACAGTCAACTACACAAAATAGGTTATCCCAGGAGCTGGAGAAATGGCTCAGCAGTTAAGAACACTGGCTGGTCTTCGAAAGGTCCTGAGTTCAATTCCCAGCACCCACATGGCAACTCACAACTATCTATAACTCCAATTCTGGGGGATTCAACATTCTCACATAGATATACATCTAGACAAATAAATAAATCTTAAAAAAAAAGATAGGTTATCCCTAAATGTGTACTGTCAAATGTTTTTGGCTTCTTGGTGATCTCTAAGTGTCTGTAAGAATACCAGCAAAGAGATTCTTAATCAAGTGTGTTGCAAGTAGGCAGCATTAGTGTCCAATAAGCCTGTACTTCCAGGGACCAGTTTCAGGCTTATGGAGAACTCAGGGCAATAAGAAGGCATAAACGACCTTGTGGGGACCCAAAGGAAAAAGATGATTTGGGGTTTCAGAGATTATCAAAGGCAGCAGACTCCGGACACATGCCAAACAGAAGGGAAACTTGAGAGTTTGTAAGACTGAAAGTGTGCTTCCCTTGAGCTGGACTACACTGAGAGGAAGAAAGAGTTTAAGAGGTTAAAAAAAAATTACATGACTCTTATTCTGGAGTCTCTTGAGTGGGAAGAGAAAATTGTGTTTAAGAACGGAAGTAGGGTTTTGTTTTGCTTTTGAGCTTTCTAGGGAAGTTTATCTGGGGGTGAGCTTAAGGTGGGAAGGAGACAGATGCTGTCACCTTTGGCTCTGGGATGGAATGTTTTGTGACACACGTCTTGATCCTTTTAAAGCATTACCGATTAAATGGGCACTGACAGGCTTGTCCCTTGAATGTGTGTCAAAGAACAGTCTCCTGAGACTCTCAGTCTGATGCAACTTACTTTCCAAAGCCTCGTCATTGCTCCCAGTCTCAGAACCAGGGCACAGCAAAGCTTTTAGTATTGAGCTACCGATTGCTTTGTCCGGGATCGAGCATATACTTAAAACTATTAAGCCAGGCAATGGTGCTGCAGGCCTTTAATCTCTGAGTTCGAGGCCAGCCTGGTCTAGGGAGTGAGTTCCAGGACAGCAAGGGCTGCACACAGAAACCCCGTCTTCAAAGCGAACAATCACTATTAACTGAATGCATGAAATGCTCCAGGTGTTGTCCTTAGATATCACTAACAAGCCTGGGTCATAACATAAGGAGAACATTGGAGAACATAACATAAGGAGAATAAGGGTCAAAGAGACCCTGTGGGGAAGAAGCAGAGCGGGGCACAAATGACCCATGGGACCAGTGATGGTTTTCATGGTGTAAGGTTAGGTGCCATACTTGCTCATCCTTCCTGAGGGGCTACAGGAGTCGCACGTTTTGGGCTCTGCTTTAGAGGTAAGTGGGAAACAGTGAAAGCAGATATGTTGAGTTAATTTTGAAAGATCCACAGAACTCTCATATGGGGTTGAACGCACCGCCCAGAGTTACTGCTGCTGCTGGCTATCAGGTGCTCTTTCTCTTTTCCTGTTTATAGTATGTGCTGCTTAACTGTTCTAACTATAATGACTTTCCCTTATTTTTTCCTCTTTTAAGACAGGGTCTCACTATGCAGCTCTGACTGGCCTGGAACTCTCTATGTAAAGCAGACTGGCCTCAGACTCAGGAAGATCTGCCTGTCCCTGCCTTTAGAACGCTACGATTGAATACGTGAGCGACCACACCTGGCATTCCTGCTTATTAAGCTGTTTGTGAGCTCGGCATGATGGTTGATACCTGTAATCACAATACTGGATAGCTGTGACAAGGTGGCCGTCATGTGTTCGGGATCATCCTCAGCTACAGAGTGAATTCCTATCTCAAAAGGAAGCAGGGGCTTTACCCTTACCTGTTGACTGACTCCACACCGCAGGTGCTAATTCTTTCCTTAATACTCCACAGCTCAGAGCTGCCCTTCCTTGTGGTACAGGTTAGAGCATAGTCAATGCAGGCCTTTCCTGAGGTTCTAGATGAGACAAATGATGGATTGCATGGAGTTAGGACATAAATTGGACAGTCGGGATGTCCTGAAAGAGAAATAACTAATGTACTAATCATGTCCCTCGTTTTTCTGATATATTTTTCTTTGTCTGTAGCACCTGGACTGGATTTTAGTGGCAGTTTTTGTTCTTCCCATGAAGTTGTGTATCTGGTAAGAAAACCATGACATCTGGAGCAGGCATTTCAGAAGACCTGGAGTGGCTTTCGGTGTCATCAGGAGAACCTGAAGAGGAATGTTGAGGGCACAGGACTTGTCTTAGGGTACCTATTGCTGGAAAGAGACACCATGGCCACAAAGGAAAAACGTTTAGTTGAGTGGCTTGCATTTTCAAAGGTTTAGCCCATTATCACCATGGTACAACATGGTAGTATGCAGGCAGACATGGTGCTGGAGACTTCTGTGTCTTTGCTTATAGGCGGCAGGAAGTAGTCTGTCTCACTGAGCATGGCTTGAGCATATATGAGACCTCAAAGTCCACTTCCACAGTGACAACTTCATCCAGCAAAGCCACATCCAGTCTACAAGGCTACACCACCTCCTAATAGTGCCACTCCCCTAGGGGACCATTTTCTTTCAAACCACCACATTCCACTCCCTGACCCCCCAAAGGTTTATAGCCATATTATAATGCTAAAATGCATTCAGTCCAACTTCAGAAGTCCCCATAGTCTATTAGTCTCAACAATGTTTAAAAATCTAAAGTTCAAAGCCTCTTCTGAGATTCATGCCATCTCTTAACTATAATTTCCTGTCAAATCAAAATCAAAAAGCAGATCACATACTTCCAACATATAAGGGCACAGGATAACATCGCTATTCCAAACACAGGGAAGCACCAATTGGGCAAGCTTCAAACTCTGCATCTCCTTGTCTGATGTCAAAATGTTCTTGAGATCTCCAACTCCTTTCAGCTTTGTTGACTGAAACACACTTCTTTCTCTTGGGCTGGTTCCAGTGTCTGTTAACAGTTTTCCTTGGCTCTGTTATCTCTAACATCTTGAAGTCTCTAAGGCAATCCAGGCTTCAACTTCAGTTTCATGCAATGGCCTCTCTAGTCCTCCATTCAGAGTCACCCCTGAAACATGCCTGGCCTCAGTGGCTTTCCTTAGTCTTAGAGGCAAATTCCATAACCTGTTTCTTCCATCCTTACCTGCAGAAACACATGGCCGAAGCAGCCAAGTTCTGCTGGTTGCTGGGGCTGGAACATGCCCCTCTGCCCCTGTTTAATTACATCCCACTAGGTTTCTGGTTTCCATGGTTTCATTTACTACCTCAGCCTGGCTGTTCTGGAGCTTGCTCTGTAGACCAGGCTAGCCTTAAACTCAAAGATCCACCCGCCTCTGCCTCTGGAATGCTAGGATTAAAGGTGTGCGCCGCCACACCTGGCTCCAAGGTTTTCTGTAATTCTTTTACACAGGTTGGAATTATAGCTGGGTCCATCTTGCCTGAGATCACCACTTCCTTTATTCCATTTCTTAATCTATATGCTTTACCTCCTTGAACATGGGATTTAGCTTCATTCTACTTCCTAGTGCTCCTTTTCTCCTCTCTGTTCTCTTTGGGGGCCATTTTCTTTCAAACCACCCCAGAGCTAAAGAATTTCCCCTCTGAAGAACTTAGGGCAGCAGTTCATCAGAAACACGAGCGTTTGAATTCTTCAGGCATTTGAATCTTGGTTTAAGTAAAATATACACTGAACAAAAATTAAACTCTGAAATACAAAACATGTGTCATTTAACATCCTGACATAAATTTAGAAAAACAAATCTGGTAATTTATTTTGCAAACCATATAGCTTCTTGTGTAGGAACTTATGTAGGTAATATCCCAAATATGAAACCATTTTGTTGGAAATATATCTAGAACAGTCCAGAAAGTACTAAGTGCCATTGTCCTGCTTATATATTACTTTGGGAACTTGGTGACACTCAAAGGTCATGACTATATTGACTGAAATAAAAGTTAGATTGCAGTCATGTGACAACCTACCAACTTCTCTTCACCTAAAAGATTCTACACTATTTCCAAGTTCCTGTTATCCAGATTTCCAGGGTCAGGATCCTTGAGGCTTGTAGTCTCACTAAGCAGATAAACTTGTTTAGAGAATGCTATATTTATGACATCATGAACCCCATTCTCTTTTCTAACAGTGAGGTGAAAAGAGGAAGCTGCACTGCACCTCTGCTAAACATAGTTACTCAATCATTGTCCTTGAATCTTTCACACTTTCCCCAAGCATTGCTTTTTATCGACATCCCATCCTCTCCGTTCCTGTGGGGACATCCCACAGAGGCTTCCTTCTTTATTGTATCCCTTTCACCGCGTTGAGTTAGGGAAAATACGCAGATATCCCTGTTATTCCTGACTGGGGAAACAAGCAGAGAGCTCTGAAGACTGACTTCCTCTGCCTTGTGGTAGTAAGAACCAGACAGTGCTGCCGTCTGCAGGATTATGCAGTGAGACTTCAGCTGACAAATCAGAAGGTCAGCCCACCAGAAATATGCGTTCTGGCGGAGACAAGCCCAGATGTAAGGCTCTGGGGATACTGCGCTTGAATGGTGGCTGTTCCTGCTGTGACTCCCTTGTGAAGCCTAGCGCCCTGCTTCTGCAGTGGGACTGACTCATGCCAAGAGCTTCAGCAGTGAATTAGTCAATTAGTGGACATATTGGTGTACTGGGTGACTTTTCCACCACACTGTGGGACCCTTGTGAGAAAGTTAGTCCCACAGTCAGAAAACCTTTGTTCCCACAGTCAAATCTCTGCTCATTCCCTGAAATAAACTTGAAGCCAGCTCCTCACAATCACCTTTTATGGCAGGACATTTGGCCAGAAGAAGAATCTTGTAAATATATCACATCCGGGACCTTCCAGATAGGCACAGGGACGAAAGTACAGCATGTCTGAGCTTGGTGATTCATAGTCATCATAGTAAGGAGGACTGGGCCCCCTGAATTCACCAGCAGCCACTATGGGAAAGCGCCACCTCAGTTAACCCTGCTCTAGCCTTAACTATTAATACCCTGCACTTTCTCTCACCTCGGTGTATTGACACAAGATCTTAGTCTAGAAAACTTACTGCTTGTGCCTTAACCCTGAGAGATAACAGGGGGAAGCTGTTGACCATTTAACCAGCTCTAGACAAAGGTAATCCTCTTCACATGGCGCTATGGAACAAACGCTCCCATTTGGCCTGGCGCCTGGAAATTGGCCCCAGATTTTGTACTCTATAACTATAGATTTCCCTTTGTCCTAACTGCTTAGGGCGAAAGATGTAATTCTTAGATCTGAGAGGTCCTGGTTAGTCAGCTAACATTGGAGAAAATGCCAGCGCAGACCAGGCTCCCCGCGTCTCCTTCCACAGCGTACACCAGTTGCCATGACTACCCTGACGCTGTGGCAAGCCAAGAGAGTGCCAGTCGCTGCATTTCTCCCCTCTTTTTCATTTACCAGCCACAGACCTCTAGTTTAATATATCACACTAAGGAATGCAGCACACGAACTCCCCTTTTCCCTTCTTAGATTTTAAATCTCTTTAAATTGATCTTTTTGCCTCTTGGAGATGCCTGGGAGTTTCACAAGCCGTGCCTCCCTTGAGCCATAAATGAACTGATAGTGATGCCTCCTGCAGCTCTTATCTGTTTTATGATCCTGAGAAATTCAAGCCTTGTAACCTTGCTATTGCTAGGGAATGGCTGCGTTTGTGTGTGTGTCCACATGCGTGTGTGCGTGCGCGCGTACATATACTATAAACTGAAAACATTGCATAATGGCAGAAGAATAAAGAGACAGATTTGGAAAAGCACAGAGTGAGAGATTCATTCGCCCTCACATATCCTGAGTCGACCGCTGGCTGTTGCATCCCTTCTGAGCCCTGTGAGGACCTTGGAGCTGGACCCCCAAGGCTCTCATTAAAACGGTTACTAAAATAACGGCAGCTTTGAGTAGGTCCTTACGTCGCTAGCTTATGCTTTAGTCATGAACCCTTAATATTTCAGTTACTTTTCCATTGCAAAACCTTGTGGCCTTCTGGAGCTTTGATTTTTGTTGTTGTTGTTTAAAAAAATCTTTTCTCCCCCAGTTTTCTAAGGCTTTCCACATTTCTCCTGTTTGTTGTCCTTTGTCAAATTGAGAATGAATAAGAGAGGGACATAAACTACACTGAATTTGGAGGAGAAAACAAAGGTTCTAAGTGTTAGAATTTGTGGCATCACCTAGCCAGCCCCAGGGTCCTACAGCCCAACATGCATCGTCAGTACTCAGGCAAATTCCTAGCCAGCCCTAGGGTCCTATTGCTTTACATGTTTTGTCAGTACTCAGGCAAATACCTAGCCAGCCCCAGGGTCCTACAGCCCAACATGCATCGTCAGTACTCAGGCAAATTCCTAGCCAGCCCCAGGGTCCTACAGCCCAACATGCATCGTCAGTACTCAGGCAAATCCCTAGCCAGCCCCAGGTCCTGTGGCCATGCAAGTGTTGTCAGTATTGAAGCAAATGCTTAGCCCAGGGCCCACTTCCCTTTCCAAGGCGGACCTCCACAACCCACCTCTTTTCACCCTCTATCAAAAAAAAAAAAAATTCCACGTGGGTTTGTTCTACATTTTGGTTTGCTCTTACAACCGCAAAACTAACACTAAGTAGGATTGAAGCTGGGCAATCTCTCGAAAGTGTGAGGGATTAAGTTTGGTATCAGTTAATCAACATTTTAAGATACTAAGAAGAACAAAAGTTGATTTTGGATTTTCTGCTTAAACAGGATATGCCATTAGTAGGGACTGAAAAGAGAAGGAAGATGACAGGCGCCAAGTATGGTGCTACTGATAGTGCAGCTTACTTACCAGAAGCGCTCGTCTGGGATCCCTGTCAAAGCCGTGGCACTTCCGGCTGCTGCAGAAAGATCTGCAGTGTTTTGGGTGAACACACTTTAAGGCCTGTATGGATGGCTCTTTAGATTTTGAAATAGGCATGCAATTGGGAACCTGTAGATGGAGTTTTTCCGTTGGGACAGCCAGCTCCCCAAAAACCACACAGAGACTTAATTATGAATGCTTGGCTGACAGGTTACTAACTAGTTCTTTCAACTTAAATAACCCATATTTCTTTTCTATCCTCTACCACATGGTGGTACCTCTTTCAGAATGCCATGTTTGTCTCCTGCTTCCTCTGCATCTGGCTGGTGACTCCGCCCTCTTTCTTTCCAGCATTCTCTCAGTCTGGCTCTCCTGCCTAACCTCTTCTTTCCTACTTATTCCTAGTTATTGGCCAGTTGGCTCTTTATTAAACCAGTGAGAAAAAGACATCTTCACAGTGTACAAGAGAATTCTAACACAACAGGAACAAGAAACCATGTGGGGGCATGTCCAAGGTTCAGCTTCAGAACATACTGAGATATTCTGACAAAAACTGTCTGGGATATTAAAGAGAAAAATGCTTGTCTGTCCTCATATGTGCAAATTCAAGTGGAACTCATAAACTAAAATCCATCATTATTGGAAGAGCTAAGGTACCCAAAAGAGTAAAAGAGACACAAGTACTTTATCTGCGGTATATAAATCTAGTAAAGATGTTTGGTTCATGAGAGAATTGTTTTCAGAGTGGTTTTTTCAAAAACTTTGTTCCAGAGGTTTATCATTTTCAATGTAATGTTCTAACACTTCATGAAGACAGCTCAGGACTTTACTTCCAGACAGCTGTCCAGTGAGGATGATAGAATAAAATGCACATTCTTGCTAATACTTCAATTTTGATTCAACCAGAGCTGCAAATGACTTTTAGGTTTTGGATGGAAACAACTTGAAGAGAGTCTTGTAAAATAGAAGATGAACAGGATAAAAGAGAAAAGGGAATTTTTATATTGTAAAATCTACAATGTGAAAAGTGCATTTTGATTTTATTATTTGTGTTTTTTAAAACTTACCTATTTTTATTTTATGTGCATTGGTGTTTTGTCTGCATGTGTCTATGTAAAGGTGTCAGATCTTGGAGTTACAGACAGTTGTGAGCTGCCATGGGGGTGCTGGGAATTGAATATGTGTCCTCTGGAAGAACAGTCAATGCTCTTAACCACTGAGCCATCTCTCCAGTCCCAAAAGTGCAATTTTTATCTGGGCAAAAAGTTGGGGTAAAGTAAAACAAATAACATTAGCAAATGCATGGGGAAAATCTTTACAAAAAGAACCTGTCTTGACTTTCAAGGGTTAGAAGACGGGGACTGCAGAGAAATTTTTCAGGAAGGTGCAGAGTTAGGAAGCAAGCTGGATGACAGGGTATGGTTAAGTGGAGGCGATAAAGAAAATGGTTGTTCCCCAAGACAAAAGGTGAGATAACCAAGGAAGCTGTCCACAGAGGGAGCTGAAAAGCAGACTGTTGAATTCTACTGTGAAAGACTGGACTACCTTCTGAATGCGGCTGATGCCACACCTGAGTGGCTAAGTGTAGTGCAACACCTGCTCTATGCACTACATGCTATGGTATGGTTCACAAGTCGTGCAAGGGACTGGAGATTGACACACACACACACACACACACACACACACACACAGACAAGGGTAACACCAAGAATTCCCCAGGAATGCCCCAAGAACGCCCACTTTATTGTGTTTCAGGGCAGCTTATATAGGGTCTCCTTGACTAATGGCCACGCCCTAACTCTCAGCTGCAAGGCCACCAGAAACCACTCCCCTGCCTTCAGGAACTCCCGAGGGTCTCTGGCTCAGAGCAGCTACAAAACAAGTTGTTTGCTCAGAGCAGCTGCAAGCATAGGAAAACAAGCTGTTTACTCTGACAGGCAGGGGGTCACAGGAAATTCAGGCTCTGGGGGTCCACAGTCCCCAACAGCAAAGACTGTTTCACACTAAAAGAGATACAACAAAATATAGCTAAAAAAAGAACTAGAGTAAAATGCATAGGAAATGTGGTAGAGTTTTGAAAAACAGGCCTCATAATATTAACGATACTTCCAATATGTCTTCAACTTCTGGTTCTAGTAATGAGATTAAGTAAAGATAACTGTAATTGTATGATGCAAACGTACTGTTAATTGACATCATTTTTTAATCAAACACATTATTTTTCATATCAATGCCCATTTATATATTGGTTTGAAAATAATAAATCTACATTTAAATAAATTATTTCTTTAAGTTTTTATTTATAAACACAAGAATTTGAACAATGAGGAACTATCATCCGAGATTATCTAAATTGTAATGGCTATGCGAAAAGCATTAGCTCCAATTCTACCATGCAGTTGACTAGTAGTTCATTTAGTATGCACCAAGGCCTCAGTTTCATTCTCTAGAATTTAAAAAAAAATGTATGCTACATAAAACATAAACGCTGTTGTATGCATCCCAGGCTGGGAATGAGAGACCTGTGTCAAGAAAAAAAATGAACCAAAAACAATTTAAGCTATAATACCAATAGACCTGCTTAGTAAAACACAAAAAGCAACCAGATGAGCCGGGCAGTGGTGGTGCATGCCTTTAATTCCAGCACGTCTACAGAGTGAGTGTCAGGACAGCCTGTACACAGAGAAACCCTGTCTCGGAAAAAAAGAAAAGGAAAGAAAAGGAAGGAAAAGTGATCAGATGTGGTCTCTGTCCAGTGTTCTGTGCTTTTTAAAGCACAAAAGTGAGATTATATCAAAAATTTTGCAAAAGAAAGGAACCAGCAAATGTAGAAATATGAAAGGCTATAGGTACAGAAACACTTTTCTATTAAAAAAGGAAATGGCTTCCAAACAAGGAATTTGTATGGTGAATTAAGTTTGTCCCTAAAGTAAAGAGTTTAAAAGTTAGAGATCAGGACAAAACTGGAAAGTTAGTATACGTCACAAGAATATAGTTTAACTTTAAACAGACATGAGGTTTGTGTCTTTTACTGCTGTTTGAACAGGGCCTTACTATGTAGACCTTAGGAATCTTACTGGTAGGCCACAGCCTTGAGGTGATACACAGATTAATAGAAATGGGTTAATTCAAGATGTAAGAGCTAGCTAGAAATATGCCTGAGCCATTGGCCAAACAGTGTTGTAATTAATATGGTTTCTGTGTGATTTCGTGTCTGGGTGGCAAGGAAATGATTGAGCAGACTCCGATTTATCAAAAGATAAACACCCCTATGATTTCTATCCCAAGCCCACGTTCTAAAACGTAATGCTTACCTCTGAGTAATTTTGCCCTTCTTATCTCTGCACCATTAATGACCAATGGTTGTATCAAGACCATTATTAGATTCCTTCCTGGGAACCAGTTTTGCAAACCAAAAATATCCTGTCTTTAAAAAGCCTGAGAGCTACTAAGAGTCGTATGATGAAATCATTACTTTTGCATACTAACCTAAAACATTAAAAAAACAAAAAACAAACAAAACTTCATAGGAACGCAGCATCCTAAACAGAACTGTAAACATCTATGCTCACACAGAACAATCTGACCCAGGAAAACAACACCTTGCTTCAACCAAGCAAAAGTTACCTTAGTTAGAACCTGCACAAGGAAAGAGCAGTTTGTCTGAAACGTATCAACGCAAAAGCCCTCAATGAAGACTCATACATACTCGTGTTTCCTGAGAGATATTTATTATAAACCTTTCAAACATTTTCAACAGGGAAAGACACAATTCCTAATTTCTTTAGGATCTGTTTTCTGTTTCTGAGGAACCACAGAAACTTCCACCCAGAAACATGTCTCTAGAGCACTGTGCACCTTTGACAGGGGAAGAAAGTCTCAGTCTCTGGAAAGGTACACTTTAACCACATACCCATTTAACCTGTAAAATGCTGGGCTCACCTGCGGACTCTACCTTAGGACTTCCTATGCCTCTGGTTCCCTTTTTTTCTGAGGTCCCCTTCTATGCCAATGAGCAGTCCTGCCAAACTACTCAGCGGGGTATCACAATGGTAGAACCAGACTGCCTGGGACTTCCCAGCAGGTGCTTTCAAAAAGATGCAACTTAAAATCAGTCTTGTTGACCTTCAGCTGGTCTCCCAGCTGAACAATTAGCCCTTCTTCTTTAACTCAAGGGCCTCAGGAGCCCAAACTCTCCTGTTAAATGTACAAATAAAGAGAGAATTGAAGTCCCTGTATTCCCAAGACTGATGGGACACTAGAATCAGCACAGCACCCAAACCATACTGTAGTCAAACAATATAGCAAGGGCACCCAAAAACAGAATGAAAAGTGGCTCTGAGCAGGTTACTTCAAAGAACTTGAGTTTTTCCTTCTAGAGACTGAACTTTTTAGTTTTAAGCTACTTTTTCACCTCTGAATCTCCCTTAAATTAAGTTTCACTTTTTCTTTATATTAGTTACCAGCAAAATACACCAAATGGGCAAAGAATACCAGCTCTGGATAACAACTTCTGACAACTTTTGCCAAAACTGGGGCAGAAAGAAACCGCACCCCTTCTAGCCAGTGTGAGTTCTCTGGTGACTTGTAAGGCGGGAGCTCCGAGAGAAGCTTTCCCCGCACTGGGAACATTTGTACGGTCTTTCTCCCGTGTGGGTTCTCAGGTGGCGAATCCGGTTGGAACTGTGAGAGAAACTGTCCCCACACTCGTGGCAGGTGTAGGGTTTCTCCCCTGTGTGGATTCTCTGGTGCCTGATCAAGTTGGATCTATGAGAGAAATTTTCCCCGCAAAGGGGACACTTATACGGCTTTTCTCCCGTGTGTGTTCTCTGATGTCGGGTAAGGTGCATGCCCTGCCGGAAACTTTTCCCACAAGTTGAACATTCAAAGAGTTTCTTCTCCGCTCTGTGGGCCCCGGGGTTTGTATGAAAGGGGGTACTGTCATTCATTCCTTGCCCGCACTCGGGGAAAGGGTCGAGTCTCTCTTTCTCGTGGGTTCTCTCGTGAATGACGAGATGTGAGCTGCGAGAGAAACTTTTCCCACACTCGCGGCACCGGTAGGGCCTCTCTCCGGTGTGGATCCTCTGGTGCCGAAGCAGGTTGGAGCTGTGGGCGAAGATCTCCCCGCACTCGGGGCATTTGTAGGGCTTCTCCCCAGTGTGTGTCCTCTGGTGTCTGTGGAGGTTGGAGTTGCAGGAGAAGCTTTTCCCACAAACGTTACACTGGTAGGGCTTCTCACCCGTGTGGGTGCGCTGATGGCGGGTGAGGTGGGTATTCTGACTGAAGCATTTCCCACATTCAAGGCACTTATGGGCTTCCTCTCCCACGTGTGTTCTGTGCAGCGACAGAAAATGTGGGTGCCCACCAAAGACTTCACCACAGTCTACATCCATGCACAGTTTTTCTGCCGCGTGTATTCTCCGGTGCCTGATGAGGTTGGAGTTATTAGAGAAAGTCTTGCCACACAGAGGACACAAATGGAGCTTCTTGGGCGGTTCCTTTGGCTGCGCCAGTCCTCTACAACTTGTGGTTCCCACTAAGGGCTCCTCTATTTTGTCCCCTGGGGGACATTCCCAATGTCCTTCTTCTCTGTCATCAGGTCTTCCCTGCTCAGGACTCCAGGGCACCTCCCTTCTAGCCTGGCCAGGCAGCAGTACTGGAGGATGGGGACTTTCGGGAGAGACAGACGCACCGCTTCTTTCTGAGTTCTCAAATTTTTCTACCCCTAGGAAGAAAGAAAAAAAAAAAAAAAAAACCTCTAGATTATTTTACAATGGAAAAGAGGAATCTCTACAGGCCTTTCATAGGCGAGGCCCCGAGAACAGAGCTTAGCTCAGTTCCCCCGTCCCTGTCTGGAAGGCATGCCGGAGAAACATGTGACGCAGAGACTCCAAGACGCAGGGCTCAGACGAGTCTCAGAACCCTCTGCAGGCCCCCACCCTGCTTTCCAGCTAGCTTAACCCCTCCGGTATGGATCAAGGCTGAGACTAGACAGAGTATACCGAGTAAGTCCAAGAGTTAGGACCTCCTCAAATGTACAGTATCCATTCCTCACGTGCCTTGCTAAGTGTGCAGGAGACAAAGCAGCTGTCCCCAGTGTGCAGCACTGGCCATGTACTGGGACCCCCAAATGTCATACACTGTGGGAGCCCTCTTGAGCCGTCTGTCTTCATGTCTCACCTGGGACTGGGTCTCTGGGGCTCCCGCCTCCCTTGTAGCTCGACACACTAGGGTCCCACAGCTTCCCTCCTTGCTCCGCCTGGGTGCTTAAGACTTCCTGACCAGGAATGCAAGACTCTGTGCACAATGAATGAAACATCACCACAATCTTTACCACGAAGAGAAAACAGTCTTGTTCCCTGCCAGCAGCAGAGAAACCAACTCTAACTCTGACACATATTAGAGTGTCAGACAAACCATTCCCAGTAGTTATGCACAGGAAAAAGAAATCAGAGAAGACTATGGGTCTTTAAATATTTTCAAAGAACCTGAATTTGTTTAATGAGAACATATAACTGTAATTCAAGTAACTATAAAATAAACACGGGATGACCACTTTAGTGAAAGTGTGGCTTTCTAGATAGCGCTAAACTAAACTGTAAAACTCTAGAAGCCGTAAAGTCAGTTTTCTTATAAGTTCTTAGAAGACCATGAGATTAAAACCTGTAAATCTTCCCGGGCTGTGCTTAAAAGAAAAGCAAACAGCTCGCTCGGGCTCCAGCAGGAGCTCATTTCCAACAAACCAGTCTCTGCCGTCAGTTGGCTCAGCAGCGGAAAGGGACGCAAAGCCCAGAGGGGCTCTTGGTGCAGGAACGCGAAAGCGCGGCATGAGCAATGAGTGCGCGCGCAACTCTAACAGCTGTAACCGTGGTGTGTGGAAAACCTGCGGTGTGAGGTCTTCCCGGTGTGTGCTTCAGCACAACCAACCACACTGCACACACAACAAGGCTTATTAGACTGCCTCCAACTTCTTTTTCTCCTGAGACAGGGTTTCTGTGTAGCTCCAGCTGTCCTAAAACTCGCTCTGTAAACCACACAGGCCTCAAATTCACAGAGATCCGACTACCTCTGCCTCTGGAGTGCTGGGATTAAAGTAATGCACCACCACCGCCCAGCACCTCCAACTTTTTACTATGAGAAATTTCATCTACACAGAAAAGCTGAGGAACTATGTAACACTCACATACAGCCCACCTACATTCGGCTAACAGTTTGTCTTATTTTATTGGCATCATTTTTAACCTGTGCACAATTGTTCAACACACACCTTAATTAATGTATTATCTAGCCTACATTGTGTATACACTGTGTATACACTGTTCCAAATTTACAAGCCCCGCCCCTTCCTGGACTTTTACAGGCTAAGAAAGCTAATAAACTGGTGTATTAATGCCAGGGCCCTGGACTTTCTGTCTTTGTAAGACGTCTAGAAATACCAATGGAGCACAGAGGGCATGGATGCCAGATAGAGTAGAGAGCACTGAACATGTGATGTGGGCTGTGGTCACTGGATACGCCTGTGCTGCCCCCAGAAGCTCTCTACAGCTCAGACTCTGCCTTCAGTGCCAGCAACAGACACACGGTCCAAGGATGCCAGTCAGTCTCTCAACTGTGCACGTGGCAGATGTTTCCCTGACCACAGCAGGAGAAACTTCAGAGCCAAAGGGAAGGGGGGGGAAATCTCATGACAAAAGCTCATGGCCAGGAGGAATGTGTGTCCAAGGACCAGGCCACCCTGGTCATACACGTCAGCATCCCAGCCAGAGAGAGAAGATCTTACCTAGAGTGCCCACGTTCTCATAACTATCTCGCACCACGTCCCTTGAGAGAGCTCTCTTACTAGGATCCTGATGGCCCCACTCCTGAGAGATATACACCGCCATGTCCTCGAAGTTCTCAGGCAACTGAAATTACACAAGATCTCCTTTAGCATGACATACAACAAGAACAATTCAAGCAGAGTTACAGTTAAAGGCGGGAAATCAGGAGTGCCAAGGACACATGTCATGGAGGAGGAAGGGTCCCAGGCCTCTAAGTGATGGGTTGAAAAGACATAGAAGCTAGGGGAGGTAACTGATCAGAAAGAAAAGATCCTCCTAATAGTCGAGGGGCACCTCCCACCCCAAAAAGGGAGGAGAAAAGGAGGGTTCTGGGGAGAGGCAATGAGACTTCCACATCACCTGGGACCCAGTCATATCCTTATCTTCCATATTCCCTTCAGGAGGAAAGAGGGAGAGCCAGGGAGCAGATAATGCTGCAGATGACAGAAATCACAATGAGAACAGTAACACTAGATCTTGGCAGCCCACAGATTATTACAATACAATATGCATCCCCGCACCCAGCCTCCACTTTTAGGTTGACATTAAAGAAAAGGTAGCAAAGGTGTAATAATGTTATCTAAAGTAACGGGTGGCCTTACACCCCCGCCAACAGTGCTCTAAACCAGCACATCCCCACATCAATCACCTAACTGTAAACTGCCAGTTCCCTACACAAAGGGGCTTTACTAACAGAGTCCCCTTTTCCTCCCACCCACCCTCACAGAACCCACACCACCACTCTTGGGTTTTTTAAACCACATCTGAGAACCTTAACTTCAGAAACTCTTTCTCCTTGGCACCTCTACTACTTTCTACTAAGGTCAGAGGCAACCCCAAAGCCCCTCCTCCCTCCCACCTGCCCAGATAACTGCCCCTCACCCCTCTCCTTTACAGCCTGGGGGTCCCGTTGGGGGCTGGGGTCTAGCAGCTCCTGCAGCCTGGGGCCAGGGCTTCGCTCAGTCTCCATGGGCTCCAGCTTGAAGCTCGGTGACTCTCCTGCTGTTTCCAGTGGCAAAGGCTCCTCCAAAAGCACTTCTGCTCCCCGCCCTTGGTTTGTGACCTGGGAACCAACCCACATCACCCATCATCACAACGGGGCTGACAGAAACGGAAAGTAGCACAGGATTCTTAGGACAAGCCTTCAGAAGAGAACCACGGACCATCCCTTTGGTCTTCGCCAAGAGGATGCTTAATGCTAAAGGCTTTAGATTGTGTGTGACAGAGAAAACAGGGGAGGAGCAGGAGCAAGAAAAAATGAGGGTCCACTGCCAGCACACACCTCAATATACTCTTCTGAAACCCCTCACTTCTGCTCGCTCGCGCTCTCCCCCTTTTCCTGGGGGCTTCCATTCACTACTAGGTAAGGCGAACTTATCAGGCAGTGACCACAAAGCCTCAGTGTTGGCTGTTTTTCAAAGTTCGGTTAACAGAGATCCAACTCTGCATCGGAGACTTTTGCCTAAGATACACTGGGTATTAACCACTAAGTATAAGCCTGGGGTAGTGGCATGTCTGTGGTAATCCCTGAACTAAGGAGGTTGAAGCAGGAGGATTGCCTTGAGTTTAAGCTTGGGTTTACATAGCTAGGATCTGCCTTTTGAAAGAGCAAAGCAAAGCGTGATGGCACACGCCTGTAACCCTAGAACTCAGAATTTTGGGAAACAAGCTGAAGGATCGCCACTGGTCCAGAGCCAAGCTGAGCTACACAGTGAGTCACAGTCAGCTTGGGCTACATAAGACCCTGTCACAAAAAAAAAAAAAAAAAAAAAAAAACCTCAAAGCAGTGGCAGCAGCGTCAAACAAACTTGACATACTGTTTTTCTGACCCTCAAAACTGCCCCCAGACAATACTTTAGCATCTTCATTTCATCAACAGAAAAAGGGGACCAAACAGATTAAGTAGTCTGCTCAAAGTCGCAAAGTACTAACGACAGGACTAACTATGCGATGCCCACACTATGAAATAAAGTCCTCGTCACTGCCCACTATCGTCATATGGGGAAAATCTGGAAGGAAAATGTTCCAGATAAACCACGAAAATCCCTCTTCCTCATGTAACGTCCACTCAGGGCAATCAAGTATATTCGACTACAAAACTAGACTAGCACAATGTTCCCTTCTTCCCGGTCAAGCTACGGATAAAACAGCTCTTTCTGTCACCTGTTGCCTCAGTTTCCCAAGTTCTCTCTGCATACGCTCCACAAGGGTTACTGCTTCTTCGCCGCTCTCTGGGCGCAGCTCCTGCACCCTGCTCTGAATCTCTTGGGGAAGGATAGTCAGGAACTGCTCCAGCACCAATAGCTCCAGTATCTGCTCCTTGGTGCGCATCTCCGGTCGCAGCCACCCATGGCAAAGCTCCTGAAGCTGGCTCAGGGCCTCTCGGGGACCAGAGGCCTCTTGAAAGCGGAACCGCCGAAAACGCAGGTGGGAGGCCTCTGGGCTGGGCGCTGGGTCCGGCGGGGGTACCTCCTGGCTCCAGGTGCAGTCCTCCTCCAGCTTCACGATCAGGAGCCCTTCCGGCTCCTGGGAGCCCGGGCCAGCAGCCATGGTCATGTCCCCAGAGCGCCTAGGTCTCGAAAGCAGCTACGTCGTCCGCCCAGGTTCCGCACAACGGCCGAGCAAGACTGCAGCAGCCGAGGGGGCCCGGGCTCCAAATCCTGCCCGAAGAACCCAGGTCGAAATCTTGGCCCTAGCCCTGCAGCGTCTCCAACTGACCGGCTTCTCGGGCCCGCACAGAACTTAGCCCTCGGTGCCCGTGGCGGAAGTTCCAGCGCGCGAGTTAGGCGTCATAAGCCAACGGCCGCCGGGCGAGCCGGACTTCCGATTTACGTTTGGCTTCCTCGGTCTCCCATTGGGTCGGGTCTCGCCACGTACTCACTGCCGATCAAGGAGAAGGGAAAATTTGCATTAAAGAGCGGGAGGAGAAAGTGTCCACCTGCGGGCGGGAGGCGGGGCTACAGAGTGGGCGTGGCTGCCTGATGGAAAGCCGTAGGAGTGGGAATCCCAGGGTGGGTCAGATTTTCTTAGGAAGTTTGCCAAAGTTCCTAAGCCACGCTTGAACCAAAATCCAGCTGTGTTAGAGTGTCATGTTGGGGCCCAGAAATGCCGGTCGCAACACCCCAGAGAACTAAAGCCTGAGCACGCCGCTTACGGGGCTCGAGCTGCGCGGCGACTGCCGGGAAATGTAGTCCATAGAACGCCCTTGTTTGTTTCTGCGCCTGCGGTGTGGATCAAGCATCCCACCCCCAAGCCAGCTGAGTTCCGGCTATCAAGTAAATCATTTCTAGGTGCCTGTGCATTAGCCTCCCTTTGAGCGGTGGTCTCTAGTCCTCCAACTTTAGGCAGCTGGTCGACCCAGAAGAACGCCTTAGGTAGGACTTGTTCTCTCGCCATTCTCCCAGCGCAGATCTAATGGCCGAGCTCTGCGAGAGCAAGATCGCCGACTGTAACTGAGGGAAGATGCAAAGGAAACACCAGGGCGGACCCCCTTCTCTTTTGAAGAGAGAACTGCCCAGACCTAAGAATGGCACGTGTCTGTAATAGCTCACGAAGTCCGCAGATCCTAGAAGTGTGTCGCGAAAACCTGTACTCGCTTACTGAAATTGTATGAAATAGGTTTTATTATAAGTCCGGTGATTGTGGCATCGAGAATCAGTTAATAAATCTCTTGCCCAAGATCACACAGCTAGCCTATCGCGAAAGCTTAGACTGTGGAACTAAAAATTTGTTTTGGATAAATAACTCTGTGTAGAATCCTGAGCCCTCGTTTCACCACAGGTACAAAGGCCCACAAGGCTGTCAGGGCAAATGTTTATCCAGACGCTATGTAGCACATCGGCAGGTATAGGTTCATTCAGAAAAACCTTGTTAAGGCTTGTGAGGTTGAGCTAGAGAGATGGTTTATCAGTTAAGACTTAAACTCCCCTTCAGGGGACCTGGGTTCTGTTCCCAGCAATCAAGTGGTGACTCACAGCTTTCTGTAGCTTTAGTTCCAGGGGATCTGACGCCCTCTTGTGGCCTCCCAGGGCACTGGTGCACGCCAGGCATCTCTATGCAGTTGCAGCCCAAACTGAAAGAGGTTAATGACCTAAAAGCTTTGGACAGGAAAGCAGACTTGGCTGATAACACCCGTGGACTGTTGTTAAGATCAATTGCCAACCTGTTTTGGTATTTACTGTAAGCCCCTCCGTCAGCGACCGGGCCCTTCCCCCAAGGACCGCCAACTGCCAGGTTCCACCCATAGAACATTCTAACTGCCCCAACTACTAGACCCTGCCCCCACCAGCACTCGGGAGGCAGAGGCAGGCGGATCTCTGTGAGTTCGAGACCAGACTGGTCTACAGAGCTAGTGCCAGGACAGGCTCCAAAGCCACACAGAAACCCTGTCTTGAAGAAACAACAACAACAACAACAACAAAAGTAAAAAGCCCAACTCTGGACTTGAAATTCTACCAATATAAACACTGGAAAGCTTCACCCTGGAAAGTTCCATCACCCCCTCCCCCCAAAAACTCTATATAACCCTGCCTTCTGCTCAGTTCTGCGATTTCTTACCCAAGCAGAGGCAGCCACTAGAACAAAACTAAGACTTAGTACTGTATGGCAGAACTGAAATTCTGAAAGAGAGCCCAGGAGAGGTTACTGTGAAAATTCAGCCCAGTTGCCATAAGAGTCCAAGAAAGTGTTAGAAAGGTCCGAGAACGTGAAAGTTTAAGTAAGCTGAGGATAACAAGTTCTGAGGGTCTAAGGAAGCTTTGTCCGACGATGTGAAAGTCTAAGCTGAGGATAACAAGTTCTGAGGGTCTAAGGAAGCGTTTCTGAGGATGCGAAGCTTAAGTGAGTCCTGAGGGTCCCAGAAAGTGTTGTGTAAATGAAAGTTCTGAAGGGGAATCTAATTCATCTTTCTTTCCCCTCTTTGCTGTTGTTAAGCCTATATTTAATAGCTGAACCAGACACTTGCATGGTTCACCAGCAGGTTGCCAAAAGGAGATACTCGTCCCTGTAACACCCAAGTTGATTTCTAAAACACCTGTCCCTTATTTCTTTCTCTATGATCAAACTAGAGATCACTGTCGATGTCCAGAGGTAAGCTGCCCTTAGAAATCCTATAGAAGATAAGATCCAACAACTTCAGACAGACCTTCAAGAACATAAGACAGACCTTCAAAACATAAGACAGACCTTCAAAACATAAGACAGACCTTCAAAAACATAAGACAGACCTTCAAAAACATAAGACAGACCTTCAAAAACATAAGAAGCAACCTGATGCCTCCGACCAATGGATCCCTTCCTAACCTTTCTTCTCCTTTTCTTAATCTACTAGTTGTGACCTGCATTATAAACTTCTTGTCTAGATTCCTTCAGCAGCCTATTCAAAAGATTTCTAACCAGACTTTAACTGAAAGACCCTCGAAGAGGACTTTCTCTCAGGAGGAGACCTCCCCACTGCCAAGGAACAGGCCCAGACCATACGGATGCAAATAGCAAGAGGTTTATTGGGTAAACACAGGTACCCGCTGGCGGCAAGTCTTTCGGAGGACTTGCGCGCCTGCCAACTGGAGGGTGGGTTTTTTTTTATAGGGAAGAGCAAAAAGCAAGTTTACAGAAGCAAAAGCGTGGTTATCAGAATGAGGCGGGGGCATGAATGGTTTCCTCTCTCAGCATGGGTGTCAGCAAAAGTCATCCTGTTCCTATCTTATAGATATCCTGTTTTGCAGTCAACCTGCTTTGTTGATGTCCTATCTTATTGATATCCTGCCTTGCAGTCTTCCTATCTCATCCTGCTCTCTCAAGCACATGGGATGTTCTTACGAGAGCAGGCTGGCTGCTGCGGAGGGGGTCTGTAGGGTCTTTCATTTCTCCCTTTTTCTTTTTATTATTGAGTAAAATCTTTTACTCAAAGCAATTACAGAACCTCGGTTTCTTGTTGTGGTAACATGTGATACTGATGGGTCAGTACTAGGGCCTGAATGACTGACAGCCTGTCTTTTATAAACTGGACCAGGCGGTTTAAGATGCAGGGCCCAAACAGGAGTATCAGAAGGAGGATAATCAAGGGACCCATCAAAGAAGACAATAGAGTTGTAAACCAGGGAGACTTATTAAACCATCCTTCAAACCACCCTTGTTGTGATTCAAACAGCTTTTGTCTCTGTCTTAACTTCTCTCTAAGCTTTGTCATATTGTCTCTCACCAACCCAGTGTGGTCCTCATAAAAACAACATTCCTCTTTGAGTGCCGTGCATAACCCTCCCTCTTGCAAAAACAACATGTCTAGCCCCCTCCTGTTTTGTAGGACTACCTCTGAGAGGGAGGTTAATGATTTTTCAAGTGCGCTAACCGATTCTTCCAGTGCCTTGATATCAGTATGCATGGCTGTCTGAAGTTGTCTAAATTGGCTGGTCTCCATAAGAGCTGTGGTCCCTGTGCCTCCCCCCCCCCCCCCCCCCCCCCCGGGTGATGGCAGCCATATCCCGGGAATGGTTCCTGGATCTGAGGGGTTCCAGGACTCTCCCACCAAATCACAAAGGTCGAAGTACAGGGTTGGGAAAGTGTCCGTCATCATCGTTCCCAACAGGGAGGTGGCATTGGCTACTTTTCCTGTCATGAGATTTGTAACCCTCCAGGTTACATTGAAAACCTGGTGTGGGCTATTTTCTTGTGTCGCCATCCCCAGTCTTAGTAGGGCCCATATAATGATCAAAGGGCCCCACGGGTAAGCCTTATCTTTAAGGGGTTTTGAGTGCATTGGATTCTTCATGCTGGGGTCGCAGCGGGCTCCTCTTTCTCAGCTGTATGGGCGGCCTTAACGTGTGAGGCTTGGATCCAGGCTGCAATGCCGCCAACCTTCAGTGCCGTTGGGGTGGTCAGAAGGACAGTGTAAGGGCCTTTTTACTGAGGTTTCAAGTTTTTGGTCTGGTGTCTGCGGACCCAAACAGTATCTCCTATCTGGAAGGGATGCGGTACCACTGGCTGGTTCAGTTGGTCTCGGTAAGCAGCAGCGAGTGGCTTCCAAACCTCTCTTTGCACAATCTGTAACACCTGTAAATGAGCTTCCAGAGAAGGACTGTCAGCAAAATCAGCAATGTTTGAATCAAAGAAATTTATAAATGGGGGAGGTGCTCCATATAGGATTTCAAAAGGTGTCAGTCCATGAGGCCCCAGAGTGTTGCGGGCCCTGTACAGGGCCAGTGGTAAGAGGAGCACCCAGTCTCTAGTGCCAGTTGCAAGCGTTAATTTGGATAAGGTCTCCTTAATTGTTCTATTCATGCGTTCTACCTGCCCTGAACTTTGGGGTCTATACGCACAATGTAATTTCCATTCGACCCCTAGGAGTTTGGCCACCAACTGACTTACCTGGGAGACGAAGGCAGGCCCATTATCGGTGCCTAAGATTTGAGGCATTCCGTACCTGGGAAAGATTTCTTCCAAGAGCTTTTTGGTCACCACCTTTGCAGTTTCGTGTTTGGTGGGAAAGGCTTCCACCCATCCTGGAAAAGTTGTCTATGAACACCAAGAGGTTTCTGTACCCATAGAGACCTGGCTTAACCTCTGTAAAGTCAATCTCCCAATGTACTCCAGGACGATGTCCCTGTGCCCGAACTCCTGGACCAAGCTTGGTTCTGCCTGCGTTTACCTGAGCGCAGGCTCGGCATTCATCAGTCAATTTTTGCAGGGCTCCATCTCTGTTCAGGAGGTATTGGCCTGACTCCTGTCTGTCCAACAAGGTTTTTATCTTCTTTAGCCCCAAATGAGTCAATTTATGTAAGTAATAATCTTTTCCTGGAAAACCTAATGTTGCTTTTTGGGGTCATATGTGGCCCCCATTTTCTTTAGGAGATCAATGTCCTCTTTACTATAGGATAACGAACTGGAGGCTTGGGCCTCTTCCCGGTTCGTCAAGGGGAAAGCTTGGGAGGTCTTGGTTGATTTCATGGCAATCTCTCGAGCAGTGTTATCTGCCAGTCTATTTCCCTTTGCCTCAGGGCTTTGGCCTTTTTGATGCCCAGGGCAGTGCATAATACTTAATTTTGGGGGCAACAATAAGGCTTTTAGGAGTGCCAGTATCTCAAGTTTGTTTTTAATTTCCTT
>NW_026067891.1:5567726-5569761 GCF_014885135.2 Alexandromys fortis | reverse complement strand
ACGAACGGACAGTCACCCATTTCTCCTTTCACACTTTGACCGATTGATTGTTTGCTCGGTCCCGGACATCAGGCCAGTGATCTAAAGTGAGACTCAAAGGGGTTGTTAACGATTGTCCCACGGTACCAGATTTAGACTCGAGTACAAACAGATATACCAAAACAAAGGGCATAAAAACAAAGACACAAAAAACAAAACCAAACTCAAAATCAGAAGCTGCACAGCATTACAGATTCAGATGGAGGTCATGCCTCCTGGGAACTAGAGGAGTGACCTGGTCACTCTTAGCCCCTACGGATACTGGAGTGTCCTCCAGTTACGGATTGAGCCCCGAAGGCTCCAGACACCCTTGATGGCTGATCTCCGAGGGCCCGGGGTCCTGATATCCTTGGAACGTCTTCCAGGACTGCGGGGAAGAAGTCCCGGGCTCGTCAGCCCCTTCCCTCCGCCAGGTACAGCGCACCTAGATCTGAGTGTACAGAATTCAACAAAGAACACGGAAGACAACTCAACAAAGAACACGGAAGACAACTGACTGGGAGCTGGCCAGCTTACCTCCTGATGGTGAGTCGGTGGTCCCTGGGTTGGGGGGTCTCAATTCCCGGCCCATGCACCAAATGAAAGACCCTCGAAGAAGACTTTCTCTCAGGAGGAGACCTCCCCACTGCCAAGGAACAGGCCCAGACCATACGGATGCAAATCGCAAGAGGTTTATTGGGTAAACACAGGTACCTGCTGGTGGCAAGTCTTTCGGAGGACTTGCGCACCTGCCAACTGGAGGGCGGGTTTTTTTTTTTTTATAGGGAAGAGCAAAAAGCAAGTTTACAGAAGCAAAAGCGTGGTTATCGGAATGAGGCAGGGGCATGAATGGTTTCCTCTCTCAGCATGGGTGTCAGCAAAAGTCATCCTGTTCCTATCTTATAGATATCCTGTTTTGCAGTCAACCTGCTTTGTTGATGTCCTATCTTATTGATATCCTGCCTTGCAGTCTTCCTATCTCATCCTGCTCTCTCAAGCACATGGGATGTTCTTATGAGAGCAGGCTGGCTGCTGCGGGTTTTGAGGAGGGGGTCTGTAGGGTCTTTCATAACCAGTTACTATTACAGGCTGACTAGCCACTAGCTGTGGAGCTAGAGACCTGCAGCACCTGGTTACATCCAGACAATGAAGGTCAGGATTGAATCTCGATGCCCCAATTCAACAGGAAGTAGTCTAATGATAACACCTCCCCTTTCCAACTCCTAGTTGTTTATTAATCAACAAAAAAGGGGAAACGTAGGGTAAAAAGGTCAGCCAAAGAAACCCACCCTGGCCCTGAAACCAGAGCCTGTGAAAGAAACACACTTTAACTCTGAAACCAGAACGAAAAAAAACACACCTTGACCCTGAAACCAGAGTCAGTGGGAAAAAAAAAAAAAAAAAAAAAAAAAAAAAAAAAAAAAAAAAAAAAAAACCCTGGCCCTAAAACTAGAAAGCTAAAAAGGCCCAGTGAAAGAAGTACACTTCGGCCCTGAAACCAGAGCCAAATCTTTCCCTGACCAACTTGAACACTAAACCAACCAATCCTTGAGCAGAAAACTAACCAATCCTTGAGCAGAAAACCAACCAGTCCTTGAGCAAGAAACCTAGCCAGTCTGGACTTGTCCAAGATCAAGGGGATTGAAATCTGCCCATGATGAAAATCTTCACCCTGGAAAAACTCTGCCCTTAAGAAGCCCCGTATATACTGGCATAAAAACAGAGAAGTCGACCAATGGAACTGTATAGAAGACCCTGACTTTAATCCACAAACCTATGAGCACCTGATTTTTGATAAAGGAGCTAAAAGTATACAATGGAAAAAAGAGAGCATCTTCAACAAATTGTGCTGGCAAAACTGGATGTCAATCTGTAGAAGAATGAAAATAGATCCATGTCTGTCACCATGCACAAAACTCAAGTCCAAGTGGATTAAAGACCTCAATATCAGTCTGAACACACTGAACCTGATAGAAGAGAAAGTGGGAAGTACTCTACAACAAGTGGGCACAGGAGA
>NW_026067891.1:5555299-5566551 GCF_014885135.2 Alexandromys fortis | reverse complement strand
GACAATGAGGACTACTGAGACCTCAAGAACAATGGCAATGGGTTTTTGATCCTACTGCACGTATTGGCTTTGTGGGAGCCTAGGCAGTTTGGATGCTCACCTTACTAGACCTGGATGGAGGAGGGTGGTCCTTGGACTTCCCACAGGGCAGAGAACCCTGATTGCTCTTTGGGCTGACGAGGGAGGGGGACTTGATTGGGGGAGGGGGAGGGAAAGGGGAGGCGGAGGTGGGGAAGAGACAGAAATCTTTAATAAATAATAAAAAAAAGAAGCCCCATATAAACCCTGTATCTGTTCAGTTTGATGCTGCCTTTTTCCACCATGGCAAGGCAGTCACCCTCCTGGATTCTTTCCTCCTAATAAATCTCTTGAATGAGGTTCGGGTGACAAGCTACTTTAGAAGGGATGGAATTCAGTAGAGAAGTAACAACTTTTCTCTGGAGGCTGGAGCGGAGCAGAGCAGAGTAGAGCAGGGTTTTAGTGCTTTTGATGGGGAAACCTTCCTGGCTTGCCTGATACAGGACAGATATTTTGAACATTTTGGAAGAAACCTTTAAACAAACATGCTTGGGTCTAGAGTAAGGGGAGCCTTACTTCAACTCCAGAGCCAGATTTTAATTGAAGTGGGACAGCATATGATAACCTAAAAAAAATAGGACATTTACACTCTGTGTGTGTGTGTGTGTGTGTGTGTGTAGTGAGTCTACACAAAAAAAATAGGGCTTAGAGCGGAGAAGGAGAAAAGAGAAATAGGGAATGGGGGTTCTCTTTCCATTTCCCCGATTGCTTACAGCATTTGTAAAGGTACCAAATAATATTGATATCTAGGGTGCCATTAAGTGGCCCTTTGGATTAATTATCTAAAGCTAAATTTGATTGCAAAAGAGAATAAATCTGGTCCTTTCAGGTCAGGCACCAGCTATAGAGGCTGGAGGTTTTCTAAGAGGCATTCCAAGAGGAAATGAGAGGGTATAGAAGATACATTCCCATGGACGAGAGAGAAGGGAAATGCCATTGCAACCTGTAGTTGTGGTTGTCCCCAGGACTCGGGGAGGACCAAAAGAGGACCAAGCTATTCAATGAGTCATCAACACACTCACTGGGTCAGGATTTAGCCTGTCTGAGCCAAGGGAGAGTCTTGGCACCTGGTACCAGGGCTTTCAGGGTGCGGAAGAATTGTCTGTAATCTGTCAATCATGTTTTAATAAATGCTGATTGGCCAGGCAGGAAATATAGGTGGGAAAACCAGACAGGAAGTAGCATAAGAACAGACAGGAGGGCCAATGGAACAGAATAGAAGACCTGGATATCAATCCACATACCTTCGAACACCTGATTTTTGACAAAGAAGCAAAAAAAAAATCAAATGGAAGAAAGAAAGCATACTTAACAAATGGTGCTGGCATAACTGGATATCAGCATGTTGAAGAATGAAAATAGACCCTTATCTATCACCATGCACAAAACTCAAGACCAAATGGATCAAGGACCTCAACATAAAGCCAGCCACACTGGACCTTATAGAAGAGAAAGTGGGAAGTACACTTGAACGCATTGGCACAGGAGACCACTTTCTAAACATAACCCCAGCAGCACAGACACTGAGAGAAACAATTAATAAATGGGACCTCCTGAAACTGAAAAGCTTCTGTAAAGCAAAGGACATGGTCAACAAGACAAACGACAGCCTACAGAATGGGAAAAGATCTTCACTAACCCACATCAGACAGAGGGTCTGATCTCTAAAATATACAAAGAACTCAAGAAATTGATCATCAAAATAACAACTAATCTAATAAAAATGGAGTACAGACCTAAACAGAGAACTCTCAACAGAAGAATCTAAAATGGCTGAAAGACACTTAAGGAAATGTTCAACATCCTTAGTCATCAGAGAAATGCAAATCAAAACAACCCTGAGATTCCATCTTACACCTATAAGAATGGCCAAAATCAAAAACACTGATGACAACTTATGCTGGAGAGGTTGTGGGGTAAAGGGAACAGTCCTGCATTGCTGGTGGGAATGCAAGCTGGGACAATCCCTCTGGATGTCAGTATAGTGATTTCTCAGGAAATTAGGAACCAACCTTCCTCAATACCCAGTAATACCACTTTTGGGTATCTAACCAAAGGATGCTCAATCGTTCCACAAGGGCATGTGCTCAGCTATGTTCATAGCAGCTTTGTTTGTCATAACCAGAACGTGGAAACAACCTAAATGCCCCTCGACTGAAGAATGAATAAGGAAAATGTGGTATATTTCCACCATGGAGAACTACACAGCAGAAAAAAATAACGACATCTTGAATTTTGCGGGAAAAAGGATGGAGCTAGAAAACATTATTTTGAATAGGTAATCCAGACCCAGAAAGACAAATGTCATATGTACTCAGTCATAAGTGACTTTTAAGACATAAAGCAAAGAAAAACCAGCCTACAATTCACAATCCCAGAGAACCTAGGCAACAAAGAGTACCCTAAGAGAGACATACATAGATGTAATCTATATGGGAAGTAGAAAAAGACAAGATCTCCTGAGTAAATTGGGAGCATGGGGACCTTGGGGGAGGGCTGAAAGGGAGAGGAGAGGCAGGGAGGGGAGCAGAGAAAAATGTAGAGCTCAATAAAAATCAATAAAAAAAGAAGAAAAGCAAAAGGCAGATAAAGAGGAACAGGTTAATTTAAATTAAAAGAGCTAGCCAGAAAAAAGCCTAAGCTTATTTCCATTTACAGCCAGCCATTGTCGGACTGCGGCCTGTAAGTCACTCCCATGTGTGTGCGCGCGCGCGCGTGTGTGTGTGTGTGTGTGTGTGTGTGTGTGTGTGTGTGTATACAGAGAGGTTCATAAATACTGTGGCCCTAGAGAACCCTGATTAACATAGTATGATTAAAACCCTGTAAGATCTGTAACAAAGGGTTCATTTAAAACTCATAACACCTGGGTTGATAGTTTTTTTTGTTTGTTTGTTTTTTTCGAGACAGGGTTTCTCTGTGGCTTTGTAACCTGTCCTGGAACTAGCTCTGTAGACCAGGCTGGCCTTGAACTCACAGAGATCTGCCTGCCTCTGCCTCCCAAGTGCTGGGATTAAAGGTGTGCGCCACCATCACCCGGCTTGTCCTGGGTTGATAGTTAAAAATCAAAGCCTAGGTCATCTTAAAGGAAACATGCGGCTTGCCGCCATCTTAGCTGCTTTCTCCCCATCAGGAAGTGGTAGCCTCATGGCTGACAGCCATCTTTGCAAGGGTTGGAAAGGATGGACTTTGCCGTGTGACCTCACTCCCATCAAGAATGGCATTGGGATGTTTACTGCCCCCATTTTCCTCATGGCATGGGGACATCAAGCCCAGATCACCCCTCAGCTGACTTCCTAGGTCTGGCCATGGACAACTGAGGGGTATCCTTTGGCTCAACTACCACCATCTCTGACTGGGAACCTCAGGCAGTCATCACAGTATCAAGGTGATCTATCGCTCTCCTTCTGGACACTAGGGCCACCTACTTAGTCCTGATGGAATTTTAGGAACCCACCTCTCCTTCCCATTCCTCTGTTGTCAGAGTAGGGGTACAGCCTTATCAGCCTCACTAAACCCCACCAAATAAATCACCCAGGCTCCATACCCACTCTCTCTCCACAGCCTCAGGGGAGTATGAGGCTTCACCCCCATATTCACAGTAAAAATACCCAGTGGAACCTACTGCTTGTTTCAGCATCTCCAACTTATCAACTCTGCAGTGGTTCCCTTTCACCCTGTAGTACCCAACCCCTATACTGTCCCCTCCACCTTCCCCTTAGAGCCTTCCCCTTCTCCATCCTAGACCTCAAGGATACCTTCCTTTCCATACCTCTTGGTCCTCAGTCACAAAAATCTTTGCCTTTACTTGGACTCTGTAGGCAGAGACTGCTTATTCGTTCCTGGCCATCCAGACCTGAAATAACCACACAGAATCTGTATTAATTGAAACACTGCTTGGCCAATCACTTAAGCGTATTGCTAGCTAGCTCTTATATCTTAAATTAACCCATTTCCATTATTTTATATTTTACCATAAGGCTTGTGGTTTACTGGCAAGGGTCTGGCTGGTGGCTACATGGCATCTCATTGATTCTGCCTTCTTTCCTCCTCTGTCTGCTTGGAATTCCTGCTGTGCTCTATTCTTCTAAGCCACTGGCCGAAACAGCTTTATTCATTAAGCAATAAATGCAACATATATACAGAAGGACTTCCCACACCGGTTATTTTTCCTCCCAGCTCTCCTGGACTGTCCTACCCCAGGGCTTCTGGGACATCCCACATCTATTTGGCCAGGCTCTGGCCTCTGGTTTATTCTCTCTGTCTCTTCCTAAATCCAAGCTTATATAACACACAGCGCATCTGCTTTGTTGTATCCATCCCTGCAGATTAGCCAGACAACACCTCTACATTATTAAACCTTCCGTCCATGCAGGGTCATAGGGGCTCACCCTCTGAGGCCCAGATTCCACTCCTCAGGTTACTTCTCTGGGATTAGCCTTCACTCCGGCTCACAAGGCCATTACCCTAGATAGGAAACAATTCAGTCACTCAGTTCCCACCATCGAGGATGAAATTCTATCTTTCCCAGGGATGGCCAGCTCCTTCTGCTCTTGCATTCCTTCCTCTCGTCTCACCCGATCCCGTATGCGGCAGTCATTGTCCCTCACATGAGTCCCTTCTTGAACCTATTACCACGTCACTTCATAAGCTTCAGCAGGCCCCTCTCCAGGCCCCAGCCCTATGTCTGGACTTAAGGCACCCCTTGTCTCTCCAGGTTACAGAAAAGGGTCACTAACTGGGACCTTCCTTTATGCCTGTTGCATACTCATCAACAAATAGAAACACTGTCCAAGGGACCTTGCCTGTGTGCTCTGGCCACAGCTGAACTTCTTAGACACGAATGAAAAAGGTTAACCTGCAGGCCCCCTCTCCTCACCACCTGCCTCGTCTCCTAAAACTCAAGGTCTCCAAACACTGCCCCTTCCAGATTCTCTCTGCAGGTAGCATTAGTAGAGAATGCTACTCTGACATGTCAGCCATGTCCACACCTCAACATCTCAAACTGACTCAAGCAGCCGATTGGGCTCTCTTAAGGTGTGTATGGGTCATTTGTTTCTTCTGGCTTCTTCCAAGTACCATATTTGATTCCTAATTCTTGAGTCCACCTCTTCAGCCGTTTCTCCTCCACCTGCTCTGACCAACCATCTCTCCTACCCTACTCAGTGAATGTTCCCCTCTTGCTGCTGGAGCCCGCTACATTCTCTGGCACCCATTCTAGGGGCAACTCTCTAGTTACTAAGACATCTCCTCTCCCTCCATTGGAACCCTCCCCATTTCCTTCCTTCTCCACTTAGGAGCTACCTGCTAAGTCCACAGCTTCCTTAAGCCTTCTGGGCTTCTGGCCTTCTCCCTCCTCCCAGCTCCATCCTGGAAGTCTCACAGATCCTCCATGCCCACTAGGCTTCTCTCTTGCCTCTCAGCTCCCACTTGGATCTTATACAAACTCCTCCAACAGAATTCATTTTCCTCTTTTCCTCTGTGGACTTGGATTTTATTAAAGCCTCACTCTGTTACTATAAACAGCTTAACCACAGTACTTTTTTTGTCTTTTTGAGACAGGGTTTCTCTGTGTAGCTTTGGAGCCTGTCCTGACATTGGCTCTGTAGACCAGGCTGCCCTCAGACTCACGGAGGAGATCCGCCTGCCTCTGTCTCCGAATGCTGGTATTAAAGGTGTGTGCCACCACCACCCAGCTGCAGTATGTTTTTGATGCCACTGGAGTGGCAGGACTGACTACCTCCCTATTTTCCACCAGTTTTCCTCTCGGTTAATCCAGCATCCTCAATGGGTGTCTCAGACCATCCTCACCCTCCAGACCAAATAGACTTGATCACCATAGTGCTACAGAGTCAGTGAGGATTAGAATCACTAACTGCAGAGAGAGGTAGGCTGTAGTGAGATTTCATTTGTTCAGAGAGTCAAACGGCAGCACTAATCAGCCTTACAGGCCAAACAGTAGTGACACACACCTTTAATCCCAGTAGACGCACTAGTTTGCCATAGAAACTGGGCAGTAGTAGTGCACACTTTTAATCCAAGCACTAGAGAGTAACATAAGACAGGAGGAGACAGCTCTCAGTCTCAGTCTCATTTTGAGATCCCTGGAGGCAGGATCACCATTTTGGTCTGAGGTAGAGGTAAGAGCCAGTGGCTGGCTGTTTTGCTTTTCTGACCTTCAAGTTGAACCCCAATTTCTGTCCCTGGGTTTTTATTAATCATGCTACAGTGGTCTTTGTCTCTTTCTCAGGGAGGAATGTTCTTTCTGTGTTAACCAATCAGGTATAGTAAAAGACAAGATCCAACAACTCCAGACAGATTTTTCAAAAACATAAAAAACAGTTCGATGCTTCTGGCCAATGGCTCATTGACAGTCCAATGTGGAATTGGATACTACCCTTCTTTTTGATCTTGAAGTCAGAGACAGTGATGCCTCTGGAAGTTCCTTTGTTGTACAGGATTGTCTTGGCTATCCTGGGTTTTTTGTTTTCCCATATGAAATTGAGTATTGTTCTTTCTAAGTCTGTGAAGAATTGTGTTGGGATTCTGATGGAGATTGCATTGAATCTGTATTTTGCTTTTGGTAGGATTGCCATTTTTATTATGTTGATCCTACCTATCCAAAAGAATGGGAGATCTTTCCATTTTCTGATATCTTCTTCAATTTCTTTCTTCAAAGACCTGAAGTTCTTGCCATTCAGGTCTTTCACTTCTTTGGTTAGTGTCACTCCCAAGATATTTTATGTTATTTGTGGCTATTGTGAATGGTGATATTTCTCTGATTTCTTTCTCAGCCCCTTTATCATTTGCATATAGGAGGGCTACTGATTTTTTGAGTTGATCTTGTGTCCTGTCACATTACTAAAGGTGTTTACCAGCTGTAGGAGTTCCATGGTAGAATTTTTGGAGTCATACACACACACACACACACACACACACACACACACACACACACATATGAAACTATCATGTCATCAGCAAACAGTCATCGTGTTTGACTTCTTCCTTTCCAATTTGTATTCCCTTGATCTCCTTTTGTTGTCTTATTGCTCTAGCCAGAACTTCAAGTACTATGTTGAATAGATATGGAGAGAGTGGACAGCCTTGTCTTGTTCCTGATTTTAGTAGAATCGCTTTGAGTTTCTCTCTATTTAATTTCATGTTGGCTGTAAGCATGCTGTACATTTCTTTTATTATGTTTAGATATGTTTATTGTATCCCTGATCTCTCCAAGACCTTTATCATGAAGGGGTGTTGGATTTTGTCAAATGCTTTTTCAGCATCTAATGAGATGATCATATTTTTTCTTTCAGTTTATATATATGGTGGATTACATTGATAGGTTTTTGTATGTTGAATCATCTCTGCATCTGTGGGACGGAGCCAACTTGACTATAGTGGATGATGTTTTTGATGTTCTTAGATTCAGTTTGCCAGTATTTCATTGAGTATTTTTGCACCAATGTTCATGAGGGAGAATGGTCTGTAACTCTCTTTCTTGGTTGAGTCTTTGTGTGTTTTTGGTATCAGGGTAACTGTAGCCTCATAAAAAGAGTTTGGCAATGTTCCTTCTGTTTCTATTGTATGGAACACTTTGAGGAGTATATGTATTAGTTCTTCTTTGAAATTCTGGTAGAATTTTGTTCTGAAACCATTGGGCCCTCCACTTTTTTGGTTGGGAGGCTTTTGATAACTGCTTCTATTTCCTTACAGATCTATTTAAATTGCTCATATGTTCTTGATTTAATTTTGGTATGTGGTACCTATCCAGAAAATTGTCTATTTCTTTTACATTTTCTAATTTTGTGGAGTACAGGTTTTCAAAATATGGCCTAATGATTCTCTGGATTTCCTCAGTGTCTGTTGTTATGTCCCCTTTTCATTTCTGATTTTATTAATTTATTTTGTTTGTTTTTTTGGTTTTTCGAGACAGGGTTTCTCTATGGTTTTGGAGCCTGTCCTGGAACTAGCTCTTGTAGACCAGGCTGGTCTCGAACTCACAGAGATCCGCCTGCCTCTGCCTCCCAAGTGCTGGGATTAAAGGCGTGCGCCACCACCGCCTGGCTGATTTTATTAATTTAGATGTTCTCTCTCTGCCTTTTGATTAATTTGGATAAGGGTTTGTCTATCTTGTTGATTTTCTCAAAGAACCAGCTCTTTGTTTCATTGATTCTTGGTATTGTCTTCTTTCTTTCTATTTTATTGATTTCAGCCCTCAGTTTATATCCTTGCTAATACAGGTTTACTGCCCCTAGCTACAGAGCCAGAGGCCAGTGACTCCTGATTATGAAGATCAAATCCTCCCAAAGGACTTCAACAACCCAATTCAGCAAGTAGTCTAAAGATAATATCACTCCCTTTTCCTGTAACCTGATCGTTTATCAATAATAAGCCAAAGGGGGGGAATATAAACCCTTTTAGCTTCATAAATTCTCAGGTCCCTCCCCTGAGGACCTCCAGCTGTCAGGTTCCACCTGCAGAACCTTCTAACTGCCCTAACAGTGGGGGATTCTTGCCCCCACTCTACTGATTAAAGGCCAAAGCTCTAGACTTGAAATCCTACCAGCCAGTCCCCACCCTGAAAAGCTTCACCTTGAAAAGTTCTACCTCCTCACCCCAGGAAACTGTATATAAGCCCTGCCTCCTGCTCAGTTTTCTGCTGTTTCTCACCCAAGCAGAGGCAGCCACCCTCCTGGTTTGTTCTCTCCCAATAAATCTAATGTGTGGGGTTTGTTGTGCGGTGTGACTTGGTGGTATTCCTTGGCTCCTGACTGCAGGATGCCTTTCCATCTGAGCTGTAATGCTTACACTTCCCACTTCCAGATTGCAGGCAAACTGTCCTGCAGATGTAATATTACATCCTCAAGGATCCTTTTCCTGCCCTATAAAACCCCCAGACCCCCATTGTTATGGAACATGTTAGTCTCCACTCCTGAGGAGAGAGGGTTGGCCTTCGACTGTTCTGATTAAAGGACAATTCTGCCTCTGTGGTGGTCAGATGCCTCCTTCTTCTGTTCTGCCTCAGTCAATCTTGAGATAACAAAAAACACTCACACATAAAAATAAATCTTATTTTGTTTTTTATAAAAAAAGAAGACTTGTGAAGTTAGGTGTCCCCTGTGACCATTTTCATGTACTTTAGATAGTCCATCTCAGGGGACTCTGGATTCTAACCTGGAAGCCCTTTTCTTCCTAGCATTTGCTATGTGATCTACTCTCACTATGGTAAACCTTGGCTTTCTCTCTTGTTCTGGAGTAATAGTTATTATACCCTCTCCCAGCATGGGCTGAAGACTAAACAAAGTACTAATAGATACATGATTCATAGAGCAATGCTTTGCACTTAGCGTGGGCTTGAATCAAGACCAAAGATGGGAAATTGAGGAGCCATAAAAAGGGGAGAAGTTTTCAATCAGGATCTGGCTAGAAGTCAGAAAATTCAACACAGCTGATAAAAATAAAAATTAAAAACTCATTCACAGAAGCTAACCATGATGACACACGCCTAGAATCCATGTTAACACTCAGGAAACTGAAGCAGGGGCTGAAGTTCACTCTGAGCTACAGAAGACCCTGTTTAAAAAGAAATATATAGCATCATTTTTTATACTAATTTTAAAGCTTTGCCTAATCTTTAAATCCTACTATAAATTATATCATTTGAGAAAAATAACTCAGGAAATCACAAAATCATATAGAGATGCTGTCAAAACACTGTACAGTTCTTGTGAGATGCTTACACCATCTTGGGTGCATATTGTTGTCTTTGTTTTCAGTTCTTTGCATTAACCATTAAAAGAGATGTTACTGGGCACATGTTACACCTCACCACAGCTGAGACCAGAACTAGTCCCGAATGTAGTAGCAATAGGGACTGTTTGGGACATCAGCTCAGCAGGTCTCCTAGAGGTGGCATCAGTAATCTCACAGTGCCGAGCATCCCAGATCCATTGAGACAAACTGCCAACAGTAGCATGAGTCCAACACTTTGTGCCAACACCATCATTATTTGGCTCTTCCAACACCAAGCCTTCCTTATTTCTGCTCCTGTAGCTTCCCCGGGGATACAAGCCAGTTTAGTTGGCCTATCTCCTCTTCTCCTTTGCTTCACCCTGCGTAATCACTTCTTTCTCCACTTTGCTTTCACGGCACAGGAGTTTCAAAAGTGATCACGGTGCTAAGGCCAAGAGAACCTATGGTCATATTTGTAGAGAGTGAATAAAGCCCTCCATGAATGCCCGTTGCCTAACACAGCCTGTCAAGATTCCAGTGCCTCTGAGTCATGGGAGTAGCAAAGCTATCCTCGGGTCCAGGTGTGAACGCTGACAGTGTGTGCAGAAAGCCTCTCCTATAGCTTCCCCCACACCCCGCACTCGGTTTCCAGCCTTAAGACACCTCCCCCACAGAGACTAAGACTAGTCAAATCCACCTCCTTGTTCGGCTGCATAAATAACCTTACTTCCACGTTTATCTGTAGGTAATGGCCCAGCCTCCATGTTTGGATGTATGAATAACCCCACCTCCCTGATCAAATGTATACAATACACTGCTGCGGCGCGCGACTCTGCCAGCAGAGAAGACGCCACAACAGGATTCTTCTTGGAACGCGCTTTATTGGAGCACACAAGACTGAGACAGAGGCGAAAAGACCCCCGAGCCCGGCCGCGCGCGCCCGCGAGCAGAATATATACAGCGCCTGGTCTGCCTCTGACGTGTCATCGCTCGATTTGACGTATCACTGCTCGATTGGCTCCGACCACACTGAGGCGATCGTGTGAGCAAGACGCGTGAGCAAGTGATAGGTGGAATCAAATTACTCTTGGGCCAGCGGCTAGCGTGCGCAGAAGTTGTTTACCAACTAGGGACAATAGAAAAAACGGCTACGGACTTAATGCCAGACCCTGAGAACATGGCGGCGCCGTGGCGCGCTACACACTGCTTGCCAGGGTGCTTCCATCGGAGAGCTCAGGTCACCTGGTCCTGGCTTTTCTGTGTGTCCCTGTGCTTGTCTTTCCTTTATTCCACACCTCCTTAGTCAAGTCAATGGAGCCATACAGGATTCAGCATACAGTCTTCTGGGCATCTATTTATTTCCCTCTCTCCTTCTTTTCTCCCTGCACCTCTGTAGATCTCTCTCTCTCTCTCTCTCTCTCTCTCTCTCTCTCTCTCTCTCTCCC
>NW_026067891.1:5539071-5553911 GCF_014885135.2 Alexandromys fortis | reverse complement strand
TTGTATTAAGGTTAAGATAAGTTAGATTAAGGTTATGAATTGGTTTTATGTATTAGGTTTAGTAGGATTAATAATTGTGATATTGAATTGCCTGTGTGTTGCCCATTATCAATCCCCCATGCCTACTGAGATTGTAACCCCCATTGATGCATTGGATATTGAAGTTGCTAGTAAAGAATCATCATAAAATCAATTCTCTTGCTTGGTCTGGTTACTCATCACTCTCTGGGGAGAAGGGCACAGAGTCCTCATAGATACTACTCGAAAAGAACCTGGAGCTGAAGTCCCCCAGCTCGTAACAGATAATGATGTGGAGGATTGAATGAAAAAGTCCCCCATAGGCTCCTGGGGAGTGGTACTGTTAGGAAGTGTGGCCTTGTTGGAGTAGCTGTGATTTTATTGGAGGAAGTGTGTTGAGGTTTCAAACACTCAAGTCAGGCCCAGTGTTTCTGTCCTCCTGATGCCTGCAATCCAGATGTAGTGTTCTTGGCTGCCTCTCCAGCACCATGTTTGTATGTGTGCCACCCTGCTTCCTGCCGTGACAATAATGGACTAAACCTTTGATCTGTAAGCCAGTCCCAATGAAATGTTTTCCTTCATGAGAGCTGCTGTGGTCATGGTGTCTCTTCACAGCAATAGAAACACTAAGATATGACACTAGACAGAAGTGTCCCTTTCTAGATATCAATAGTCCCAACAACATTTACAGACTGACATCTCAGGACCTACACAAAGTTAGGCTACTAAATCTAAAATCTTGTGTCAAAAACTGGTACAGAGTGTTCATTGCTATTTTGAATCAGAGCAGGGAGGAGCTGATGAAGGAAGCTTAGGGCAACATGGGTGCTGTTGGTCTCTTGAAGGACTGCGATGTAACAAGACCAGACACCTGCAATGCAGTCCTAGTTCACTGTCGATCCTCCAAAGAGCTTAGGTCCTACAAGGCCAGACACCTGCAATGTCCTAAGTAAAGTCTGTGAAAGTTCTGCTTGTAATCTGTCCAGAAGGACACATGTCTGGCCAACCTGCTCTGTCAGTAAGGCTAATGATAGAGAACAGGCTTCTAAGATTCTCACCATAGTGTGGAGAATAGTGTAGAGAGAAGACATATTTCTGACCATCCACAAATATGTGTGCCCATACTGGAGATTTGGATAGATAGATAGATAGATAGATAGATAGATAGATAGATAGATAGATAGATACATAGATAGATAGATAGATAGATAGATAGATAGATAGATAGATAGATAGATAGATAGATAGATACTTGTAACAGCGGGAGCAATTACACCTTACTTGAGAATGGTAATGGGGATATGTCACAGCTGTTATTGACAGTCTTCAGAGTCAGTGGCCTGAATAATTTCTCCGGTGGGTTGACATCTGAATTATCAATTACTATTAGCTGTAATTGCATCGTGCTCTGCAGTAGCTCGTGACAAGCGCCTCTGACAGGTTATACCTTCACTCTCCTCCTTGTGAAGCGGATAGGGGTGAGTTTACTTCAGATTATCTGCTACACCTGACTGCTATTATTCGCCTTGATGAAAAACCATGCTTTTGGCATATTTGGCTTTCTGTTGACTCAGTAACAGATGTGTTTAAATACCATCTTTTATCCTGATGTTTTGGAGGGCAGGCTATGTGTTCCTTTTGAGGCTCAGATAATTACAAATGACTTAATGACTATCTTTTGGAGCTGGAGAGATGACCCAGCAGTTAAGAGCACGTGCGACTCTTCCAGAGGAACCAGGTCTGATCCAAGCACCTACAAGGAGCAATTCACAACCACCTGTACCTCTAGCTCCAGGGCATCTCACAGCCTCTTCTGGCCTCTCTTTGTGCATCCCAAAACAGAGAATATGCACATATACAATCACACATGTATAAATTAAATAAAATACTTCAAAAGACTATGTTTTTCTTACTGTAAAAGTAATACAAGATTGTTCTTTTGATGTTTCTATAAATCCAAAAGCAGGGCTGCAGATCTATCTCAATGAGCATTCTTCCTTTATATGCATAAGACCCCAGGTTTGATCCTCTGCATTGCAAACTATGAAACATCTGGTGCCCAGGAGTGGAGCTATGCCTTACTGGGGACTGAGAGCTGAGGGTGGATCTTTTAGTAGATCCTGAGTTAGGTTTAGATTTATTGTTGACACCAAATAAGATCGCACATGTGGTTTCGAAAGGTCAAGAAAGAAAAGCTCATTGTGCAACCCTAAACAGGGCATCCGTATCAACTCCAGCATAGCTTAGAGAACTTTGTGGGAGAGAGGAAGAAAGAGTGGAAGAGTCGGAGGGTGGAGAGGAGTACGGGAAATGCTGTCTCCTGGTCAAGACACGCCCAGTGCACTGACGAACTCACTGAAGCTGTGGTCACTTGTACAAGACCCAAACAAGATCATGTCAGCATGCTTAGTCAACCTTCCAGCAGGCAGCACCACCTAGTAAGTTAAGGGGGGGGAGAGAAGGAGGGAGGGGGGAGAACGAGAGGGCAAGGGAGGGAGAGAGAGAGAGAGTTGAAGACAGAAGGGTGATGTATTGGGGGTGTTGGGAAATACTATTTTAAGGTGTGTGACTTTTGTTTATGCTATATTTGTTTAACTCTGTGAAGCTGTGATTCTTTGCCTGTGTAAAACACCTGAAGGTCTAATAAAGAGCTGAACAGCCAATAGTGAGGCAGGCAAAGCGTATGAATAGAAAGAGAACCGAGTGTCCCAGACTGCCCCTGGAGAGGTAAGCCTTTGGATTCCCAGTTAGAGGGCTCAGTTCTCTAGGACCTTGCCCTGGGAGGAACATCTTGTTGCCTCACCCCCACCCACAAAGCCCTGGAGAACCCAAGCAGCCTCCACACACCCACTACCATCTGCTACCACATCTGTGACCACAGGAGCCTTGGCCTAGACTGACCCTGGACAAAGCCTTGGACTAGACGACTGTCCCTGGAGAGGGGCCCCAGAGCCTTATCAGCATCCACTAGAGGCACGGGCCAGCTTGCATCTAGAGGAAGAGTGACCACTTAAGTCACAGACCCCATCTTCACTGATTGGAGGAAGAGGGACCCCCTGAATCACAGGCCTCACCTGCACCCACTGGAGGAAGAGATAGGCAGACGGCAGTGTAAAAACACATCCAATATGGTACCACCAAAACCTAGTGGTCTTACAATAAGAACATCCGAACATCCTAACCCAGAAGAACCAGAATAAAATGACATTCAATAGGTTATGAAGATGATAGAGACCCTTAATAAAGAGGAAATTTAAAAATTCATTAAATAAATGGAGAAAAGACAAACATCCCTAGTGCTGGAACTGACATCTTTCAAGATGTTACATTCTCTTTGGGTGGATAACTTGCTCTACCTAGAAACAGGGTGATATATATAGGGTGATGTTGGTCCTGCCTCAAAGTGAAGTGTCAGACTTTGTTGACTCTCCATGGGAAGCCTTATCCTTTCTGAAGAGTGGATGGGGAGGGGGAAGAGGGTGGAGCAGGAGGAGGACAGGGAGTGGGAATGGGGGTAGCTATTTAAAATGAGAAAAGATTGTATTTAAAAATTCTTAATTAAAAAAAAAGCAAAAAGACAAAGGATAAGGAAAACCAAGGAGAAGGAAGATGTCAGGAGCCAGCCACCCAACCACCCTGCCAGTCATGGAGTAAGAGATACAGAAGTAAGACAAGGAAAAAGCCCAGAAGCAAAAGATAAATTATTGGGATGATTTAAGAAAAGCTGGTGAAAGCTGGGCAGTGGTGACGCATGCCTTTAATCCCAGCACTCGGGAGGCAGAGGCAGGGGGAATCTCTGTGAGTTCGAGGCCAACCTGGTCTACAAGAGCTAGTTCCAGGGCAGGCTTCAAAGCTACAGAGAAACCCTGTCTCAAAAAAAAAAAAAAAAAAAAATTAAAAAAGAAAGGAAAAGAAAAGCTGGTGAGAAACAAGCCAACTAAGGCTGGGTAGTCATAACTAAGAATAAGCCTCCATGTATAATCTATTTGGGACCTGGGTGATGAGACCCCCCCAAAAGCCAAAATACTAAAATACATCATACTACAACAGGGAAGTATATTGAGTAAGTAGGAGGAATAGTTGCGATCAAGATACATTGTATACATGTATAAAATTACCAAAGAATAGATCTCTGTGAGTTCGAGGCCAGCTTGGTCTACACAAGTTAGTTCCAGGACAGGCACCAAAACTACAGAGAAACCAAAATTACCAAAGAATAATAAAAACATTGTTAAAACAAAGAGCTCATTATCATTCCACTTTCATTTTTAAATCAACCACTTAAAATATATCACCAAGGCTTCAACCCTATTTTTAAATTTCATCAGAAGCCCCCTAAAAATGAAATGTTTGGGGGGTCTCTTGACCCAGGAAGACCCTAGTGGCATCAAAATACTGGCTTTTGGAAGTCTCTGACTCAGAATTGCCTTTGTTACAAATGAAGTGGTTACAATTGCAAAACATCCCCATTGGGGCTGGAAATCCCCATTGTCAGCCCGGTTCTGTGGCTAGTGCTCCAAGGAGTTCCGCAATGAGTCAAGGAGTCATAGATCCCAGAAACCTGCAACACCCTGCATGCCACGAAACCACACCGCTTCTCCTACCAGAAGCAGGAAGCTGCCTGGCTGCAGGGAATGAAGCCTCCTAGAGTCTAGTATAGGTCCTGGTCACAGAGAGACCTCACTCGATATCCTTCTGGCATAACCTGAGAATTTCTACATAACTGCCATCATCTGGCTACATAGAGTGTGTGTCTGTAATCCCCGAGTTCCTATGGAGAGATGGAAGACACAGAAGAATCTACCGGAGCTGGAGGACAGCTATTCTGGTCAAAACTTTGATGGAAACAACAAAACAGAAGTCTAACCCGAGACATGCAAATAATACAAACAAAAACTGGAAATCAAAAAAAAAAACTGGAAATCACACTTTTTCTCAATCACCTGAAGTAATTTATTTAGGAAGGATGCATCAGTGAATTCTTAGAACCACTTGGTAAAAGATACTGTTGCCCTCTTGGGTCAATTGGTAACTACAAAGATGTCCTCTGACAATCCAGAGATCTTGAGGATCGTCTAATGTTACCTGCAGCTGACTCACCAAGAAAACCAGCCTTACAAGCCTGCACTGAGGGGCACTCTAAAACAGACTTTTTTTTAAAAAAAAAAAATCAAAGTCTGTAGTTTTGAAAATGCCAGTTGGTAGAGGTGTGCTTTAAAAGTGGGCTTGCAGATGGTATGAGAACCGTGAAGAGTGTGGAGGGTGTGGTGTGTTCGTTAGCTGTATATCAGCCTGACAGTTATTTGGAAAGAGGAACCTCAAGTGGGAAAAAAAAAACTGCCTCTACCAGATTGACCTGTGGGCATGTGAGGGGTGAGGGGCATTTTCTCATCACTTATAAATGTGGATGGTCCTGTCTCATTGTGGGCCAGTGTCTCCCCAGGGCAGGTGGTCCTGGGGTGTATAACAAACCAGGCTGATGAGCAAGTCAGAAAGCATCTGTTTCTCAGGCTTTCTCAGTTCCTGCCTCAAGTTCCTTTGATGATGGCTATGTTGTGTAGGCGTCAGCCAGATAAACCCTTTCTTTCCCAAACTGCTTTGGTCACCGTGTTTATCACAGCAGAAGGATCCCTACGTAAGAGAGGAGGGCATCAGACTTTGTTTTTCTGTCCTGTTTGACCTCCTGACTAAACTCAGTGTTTTTCAACAAGGACTTGGAAAAGTTCTGGTTTGGTTTCGCCTAGTTTATTTTGCAAGGGAGATACTTTCTCTGAGTAATGTAAACCTACAGAAAAGGTTTTTGCAAAGGCTGATTTTCCAGCATTTCGAGACTCTGAAGTACTCCCCACTCCCCCCGTTTTTGAGAGCCTGCTTCAAAATAAAGAAACCATACCTTCGAGAGACCTGAACAGATGGCCTTCTGAGGAGGGGACATAGGGGACTGGCTCCTAGGGAAGCTGTCATTTTGGATGAGGAAGGCTAAAACCTCAAGCAGAGAGAGATAGAGGATTGAATCAAAGGACCATGGCCAACCTCGAGCGTACCTTCATTGCCATCAAGCCAGATGGCGTGCAGCGCGGCCTGGTGGGCGAGATCATCAAGCGCTTCGAGCAGAAGGGGTTCCGCCTGGTGGCCATGAAGTTCCTTCGGGCTTCTGAGGAACACCTGAAGCAGCACTACATTGACCTGAAAGACCGTCCTTTCTTCTCAGGGCTGGTGAAGTACATGAACTCGGGGCCCGTGGTGGCCATGGTCTGGGAGGGGCTCAATGTGGTGAAGACAGGCCGAATGATGCTGGGAGAGACCAATCCAGCTGACTCTAAGCCAGGCACCATTCGAGGGGATTTTTGCATTCAAGTTGGCAGGAACATCATTCATGGCAGTGATTCAGTGCAAAGTGCAGAGAAAGAGATCAGTCTATGGTTTAAGCCTGAAGAACTGGTTGACTACAAGTCTTGTGCTCATGACTGGGTATATGAGTAGAGATGGATAGTTCTCAGCATTACTGATGGATCCCTGGGCACAACTCTTCATTCCACAGAATGGATCATCTTTTCTAAAACAATAAAGACTTTGGAACTGGAAAAAAAAAAAAAAAAAAAGAAACCATACCTTCAACGAAAATCAAAAAGCCAACATGGCAGTGTCCACTTGTAAATTCCTACAGTTAGCAGGCATAGGAGGATCAGACACCCAAGGCTACCCTTGGGTAGATAGCAAGTTCAAGGAGAGCCTGGGCTGTATGAAAACCTGTCATAAACCAAAAGCTCAAAAGGCCTGGTGTGACGTTCAAGCACTAATCTCAGCACTGGGAAGTGCTGAGGCAGGGGAATCAGGTGTTCAAGGTCACCCTCACCTCTTAACAAGTTCCAAACAGGCTACCGTGAACAACTCCCAAGCTAATGTCTGTGCTTGTCTCTGCCATTATATGACTTTCCTCACAACAAATAATTCAGAAGTGACTGAATTCTCTCCTTTGGTAATGCCCATCTTCCATGATTAGGACTTGAACTCTGATGGAGCAAGGAAAGCATCCATCTTTAGTCAGGGAACTGATCGTCTGTGTGACTTCAGCCTCCATGCAAAGGTTGCACAGAGAAGGTTCATTCCCATGCATCTTCTCCTCTTAATGCATGCAAACTCACCCAACAAAATATGATTTTATTCTCAAAATGTTTTCAGATATCCTTGTCATTATATGGGCTTACATTTGTAAAGATAGATAGATGATAGATAGATAGATAGATAGATAGATAGATAGATAGATAGACCAAAACAGTTTTACTTTGGGAAATAAAAATCAGGTTGAAATACTTAGATTATAAAGCATTCAGTATTGGCCTGAATGTAAAAGATTAGATTGACATTTAGAAAATGATTCTTTAAAAACTGAGGAATGAATATAGAAAAATGTAATATATATTAACATATTTGAATTTTTCAGTAATAAATAAAAATATATATCATTTTCAGAAAATGGATGCAAGTAGAGATGAACATATTAAACAAATTAAGTCAGGCTCAGAAAGATAACTTTTTTTTTCATTTACAGTTACTAGGTTTTATGTAGACACTTGAAATCGTGTATACAGATGTGACATGAAAGTAGAAAAACACCGTCAAGGGGAGAGGAACTGAGGAGGGGAGGGGCTGATATGGGAAGAATTTGCTCAAAGTTTGTTTTTGTATGGAGTGATTCTTATGTGATCAGTACTACTATGTACAATGAATGTACATCAATGCAAATTAACCAATTAGGTTTAAAATGTCTATATGAATAAAACACCAAAATCAAATTAAAATAATAAAAAAAAAAAAGTCACCCTACTGCAGCCAGGGTCTGTGCTGTTGTCTGCGGCTCCTGTTGCCATCCAGGGCCATATTGACTCCAGGGCTCTGGACCTCCACCTGGGGCCGTGTTGGTATCAGATACCTGTGGCCTTGTTGGAGTCTGGGAGTCATGCTGTAGCTGGACCGTACAGATCTGGGTGGCCTGTCATCTGGGCCCAGGCTGCTGTTGAGGGCCATGTCTGGATCTGTGGCCCTATAGCATCAGGGTATAAGGGGACGGATGTGACTCCTGTTGCCACTGAGCGCGACCTGAGTCCATGTTGGTGTCTGAGGGCCACGATACAACTGAGGCCATGCAAATCTAAGTGGCCTGCGCTGCTACCCAATGCCATGGTGACACCCAGGCCAGAGCTGCAGCTGGGCACCCATCTCTGGGTCCATGGCTCTGCTGCTGCCAGGGTCTGTGTTGATGTCCAATGCTTGTGCTACCATCGAAGGCCATGTGTATGCCCAAGATCTGGGGCCATGTTGGTGTCTGAGGGCCAGAAGGGTCCTGGGACTGTGCCAATCTGAGTGTCCCTGCACTGCAACCTCGGCAGTGGTGACATCCAGACCTGGCTGTTGCCAAGGACATGTCTGGGTCTATGGGTCTACCATGGCTGGGGTCTGTGCTGAAGTCCAAGTCCCATATTGCCACCAAAGTTTACATAGAAGGCCAGGGTTGGGGCCACAACCTGAGGCCTTGGTGGTGTCTGGGGTCCAAGCCACCCCCAGAACCATCCCAATCTGCATGGCCAGTGCTGTTACTCGGAGCCAGGATGTCGTCCAGCCCCAGCATGCTGACCCATGTCTGGGCCCCTGATCCAGCTGCAGCTGGAGTCTGTGTTGATGTCTGTGGCCATGTCACCTCAAGGGAACCATGGGCCATGGGAACCATGCATGATAAAAATCAGAGGGCCATCCTGAGCCAGCCCCACCCTTTGCTGGCCCTGCCTCTCACTGGGGCCACCGCAGCAAGAGAGCTGGCCCCTGCTCTTGGGAGAGATGGTCCCACCCCTCACCACTGGCAAGGGCATAGGGGATCAGGCTCTGCCCCCTTGCCTGAAGCAGGTGGCCCTAGTGGCCTGGAATGACCAGCTCTGCTGCTACCCAGGCCCACAGCCAGGCTTTGGGTTGGCCCACACTAGCATCGACCGCTTCTGGGACCTGCTGGAGCTCATGAGGGACTGGTCCTGTGGAATAATACCGGTAGGATCTCCATGACTCGGGGTGGCCATGGGATATCCCAAGGAGTTCTGGTGAGGGTCCGGTTATGGTGAAGTACCAGAAAACAGAGGCCTTGAACCAGACCAGTGACTCACTGCAATGAACATTTGCTAGTAAAGTTGATTGTCCAGAAGGAAACACTGTGTGACAGCCAGACTCCCAATGCACCAGGACGAATGAAGAGGTGTTGGAGAGGCCAGAAAGGAGAAACATAAAGGGTTCTATTGGGGAGGAGGGGGTTTTGTTTGTTTGCTTGTTTTGGTTTGGTTTGATTTTTTAAAAAACAATTGGGGGGGACACTGCAGGGGTGAGGTGAGGATATGGGGGGGGGACTGGGAGGTAAGCAGAATTAGGATGTATGATGTGACATTCCCAAAGAACCAATACAGAAATTACGTTAAACATTAAAAGGGGGAAAACCAGTATCTCAAATAAAAAAGAAAAAGCAAGGGATAAATGGAGAAATTTCATGAGCTTGTTTTTCTTTGTGATGTTACCTTGAATGAAAAAACCACATTGTGGTTACTTAAAATAGCACCTTATTGGTTGGGGAGGGCTGGCTCAGCGGGTTTGATGCTCACCACACAGCCATAAGAACCTGAGTTCAGATTTTTAGCACCCATGTAAAACGTCAGGCATGGTGGTACATGTGTATAATCCCAGCACCAGAGGAGCAGAGAAGCCTGAGACTTTTCCGATCACTCCATCTAGTTGAACTGGTAAGCTCCAGTTCAGGCGAGAAACCCTGTCTCAAATAAATAAATAAATGAATAAATGAATAAATAAATAAATAAATAAATAAATAAGATGGAAATCAATAAGACACTCAATGTCAATCTCTGGCCTCTTTGCATGCATACATCTGAACACATGTGTGCGCGCACACACACACCACAAACACATACACAAAAAAAGTAATATATCATTAGAAGTATTCAGGGTATTGTTCTAGTTTGGTTTCCATTGCTGTGATAAAGGTCATGACCAAAAGCAACTGGAGAAGGAAAGGGTTTGTTTCATCTTCCAGGTTACGGTCCATAATCAAAGGAAGCCAAGGCAGGAAATAAAGGAAGAGCTCGGAGTAGCAGCATGGAGGAGCACCGCTCACTGGCTTGCTCTAGGCTTACATTCAGCTACGTTTCTTGTACATGCCAAACCCATCTCCCTAGGAATGGTATCACACACAACAGGCTGGGCATTCCTACATCAGCCAGCAATCAAGAAAATGCTCCCCAAAGACATGCCTACAGGCCAATCTGATGGAAGCTGCACAGACATGCCTACAGGCCAGTCTGATGGAGGCTGCACAGACATGCCTACAGGTCAGTCTGATGGAGGCTAAACAGACATGCCTACAAGCCAATCTGATGGAGGCCATTTTTTTTTTCCAACTGAGGTTCCCTTTCCTAAGCATGTCAGCTTGACAACCAAGACGAGCCCTCACAGATATCTAGGGTGCTCATAATACCTTTCATTGGTTATCAAATGGTTAAGAAAACAGTGAAGGAGGAAGCAGAAAGCTGGAGACAGAAGCAGTTAGCAGACCTATGTAAAGGCAGAAGTGTGCCTTGTACTATCTCTCCACTTTTCTATAGGTGGAAATTTTATAAAAGTTTGAGGACATAAGCCTGGAAGTACATAAAGACATAAACAGGAAAGTGGAGTAGAAGTTGGCTCTCCCAATGCATCCTCTTTTGGCTTTGAAGCCACTTTCAGGCTCACCCTGGCTCACCGGGAAGTGCCAAAGGATGCACGCCTGCGTCTCTCCAGCCTTGCATCTCAAGCATCCTGACGAGTGCCTAAAAAATATATTTCAAAGGGCACTCGGACTCCCGGGAAACAAGTGCCAAGTCAGCTGTGGGAACAGATGCATGAGAATGGTGGCCCTCAAAGCCACCATGAGGACTTCGTGCTGCTGGATAGGCTAGACATGGACCAGACAGACTGGAACTGCATTGCAGTGTCCTTTGGACTTCTTCTGTTTTTTGTTTGTTTGTTTGTTTTAAACAGACCTAGGCAAAGCCAATAGGGATTATTTACTATCTGTTCTTTTACCTGTTGTTGGCCCTGCAGGTCTATAAACCCCAAAAGTCCAAAGAGAGCAGCTGGCCAGAGAGGACCAACTCCAAGCAAGGCCGTCTCTCTCCTCTTCCACCAGCCCAGGGTCCTGAGAGCAAGAGAGCAGCTGGAATGTCTGGATTCCGATCCCAAACTGCCCTTACAGTCTAGCCTGCCTTTTGTTCAACCAGGCCATAGGCTGGCAAAGCAGAGCCCTCCCCACTGAAATTCTCTGACGTCTTCAAAGAAAAGATGCTGCGGGAAGGACCCTGGACACACCCTCATGGTGACTTTCAGTTCCCACCAAAACCTATGGTGTTTCCTGTGCCTTTTCCGTCATTTCACAAGCCGTTTCTTGCTTGTTCTGAAGTCTCAGGAAAGAGGTCTTTATCTTCGGCCAGAAGCCACGCAGCTGACTGCAGTCCATTCTGGCCAGCACCATGGCCAAGACCCCTGGTGATCATCTGCTGAACACCCTGGAGGAGCTGCTGCCCTATGACTTCGAGAAGTTCAAGTTCAAGTTGCAGAACACCAGCCTGGAGAAGGGCCACTCCCGGATCCCCCGGGGCCTTCTGCAGATGGCCAGGCCGGTAAAGCTGGCCAGCCTGCTGCTCACCTACTATGGGGAGAAGTATGCCGTAAGGCTGACCCTGCAGATACTGAAGGCCACCAACCAGCGTCAACTAGCCGAGGAGCTTCGCAAAGCCACGGGCCCAGGCAAGTAGCTAAGTCCCTTCCCAGCTGGCTTCTGTTAGAGGAGAGAAGTGATGCTCAGACCCAAGCTTTCCAGCTTTGTGGCTGGGAAGCCCCTGTCCACTGCTGTGTAAATCCCGCACATCCTGGCCTTCTTGCTGAAGCTCCCCTAGGTGCCTAAAGACTTTAAAAAATAAAAACTGATATTCAACAGTGGGCCACCCATTCCTAGACAATTCTTTACTCCATTTTTCAATTAATACACATGCCCAGACAAACATTGGGTGGGCAGAAAGGGCTGAAAATTCAATCATACTAACATAGCTGAAAATCTCAATAACCACCTAATTTCAGTTCAGAATTCTTCGTTAGCATATTTTACAAGCATATTTAAACATTCTTTACTTTCAATAAAAGGTTTCTTCAGATTAAAGCGTAGGTAGCTAATACAGATTATCTTCATTAGGTAGACTTTGGAATTAAGCCTTTTCTGTAATTTTAAACAAAAGTGCAGGCAAGTTTGCTTGCTGTTTTTGTTTTTGTTCTTTTTGGGGGTATGGTTTTAGGAAAGGGCCTCACTATGTAGAGCTGGCCTGCCTCTGTGTCCAGAGTGCTGAGATTAAAGGTATGCACCACCATACCCATTCAAACTTGTTTTCAAGTGCCTTCTGGACTTATCTTTGTGACCTGGGATTTCCTTCAGGGGTGAATGAAAATCAGTCATTTCTAAGTCCCTGCTGTAGTTCACTAGTTTTGTGTGCATGGGTGTTTTGTCTGCAAGTGTGTGTGCACTACTTGCATGCCTGGTTCCACAAAGGCCAGAAGAGGGCACCACGTTCCCTGGAACTGGAATTCCTGACTGTTGTGAGCCACCATGTGGATACTGGGAACTGCATCTGGGTGCTCTAGAAGAGGCCCCATTGCTCTTAACTGCTGAGCCATCTCTCTCTCTGGCCCCCTATATTAATTTTTATTTTAATTGTATTTTGTATATGTATTGGTGTCTGTCTGCATACATAAGTGAGTGTCAACATGCTATGGCACACATATGAAGGTCCAAGAACAACCTGAAAGAATTGCTTCTCTCCCCTCCCGCTGTGGGTTCTGGAGGTCAAGCTCAGGTCATCGAGCTTGTACTCACTGAGTTGGTCTGCTCTAACTCTTTTTTTGTTTCTTTGTTTTATAAATCAACTTCCACATCTATAGTCATGTATTCACCCAAAACAATAAGATGGCTTTTATTTACTTTGTATTTTGTGGTTTTGTGTAATTGATGGTTCTGTGTATGGTTCTGCTGTTGTCTAGAATGTTCTGCGCTTTTCCCTTTAGTAGCTTCTGGGGAGAGTGTCTCTTCCTTCCCCAGCCTTAGCCTTGAGCCTCTATCTGACTGTCTTTCTAGAACATTTAACGGAAGAAAATAGACCTGGTGGTTCTGCTCAGTCTTCCGGAGACACTAAGCCCAAGAGTGTGAAAGCGCCAGATATCCCGGAAGGTGATGGGACCAGGCCGAGTGCTGACGGATCACAGAACCTGCCACCCAGCCAGTCTGAAGTAGAGAAGGGGTCCCAGAGGAAGTCTCAGGTCAAGAGGAAGGATCAGAGGGGTCCTGAGAGCCTGGACTCACAGACCAAGCCAGGGGCCAAGAGTGCAGCACCGCTCTATAGAAGAGGCCCGGGCACCACCCAGTGCCCAGGGAACAAAGGCAGCGAGGCAAAAGCCCAGCTCCGCAGGAATGCCAGCTCTGCAGGAAGGCTGCAGGGACTCTACAACAGTAGCCCCGGGAGGAGAGAAAGCAAGAATGCTGAAGCGTATCTGCCTTCAGGAAAGCAGCGACCCAGAAGTCTTGAGATGACCACTTATTCAAGCAAAGGAGAACCCCCAGGTCCAGAAGCTCTTCTGGCTCCAGAGGAAACAATGACTTTGAATCCACACTCGTCCCCTGGTCCCATGAAGGTAGCCATCCTGAATGAAGAGACTACTCCAGTTCTAGAAAAGAGCTCAGGAAATCCAGAACCTTCCATGGTCCCCAAGGAAGAAACACTCAAGAACATCCTTTCCAAAACATCGTTGACTGGAGAGAAGAATCGCACTATGTCCTTGAAGGAAAATGAAACTGAAAGACCAGAGACCCCGGAGAGTTCGGGAAAGACGGCTGGCAGTTCATTCTGTGAGTCCTGCAATTCAGAAATGCCTTTGTCATTATGGGAAAACGCAGCCCAAACTCCAGAAGACCCGGCAGCTTGTAAAGGTACCCTCCCTCCCCCCCCCCTCCAGAATTACGTTGCTGGGATACCTGGTTGCCTCCAGGATCCCTCTGCAAATGTGATGCAGGCCCTGAAAATGCGTATTTATACATCTTGCACAAAGAGTTGCATCGAATTTCAGTTAGTGCCTGAGCTCTCAGAAGTTCTTGTATAGAGCCACAAGCGAGGTTAGGAATCTAAAAAGAGCCAGGCAGTGGTGGTGCCCGCCTTTAATCCCAGCACTTGGGAGGCCGAGGCAGGGGGAATCTCTGAGAGTTCGAGGCCAGCCTGCTCTACAAGAGCTAGTTCCAGGACAGGCATCAAAGCTACAGAGAAACCCTGTCTCAAAAAAAAAAAATCTAAAAAGAATGGGTTAGAATATTTCTTTCCCACAGTGTAAGCCTTGGGGCAGAGATTTGGCTAATCACCTTTCTCTGAGCAGGAGGAAGATGTAGACCAAAAACCTACTGGGAAATTAGTCATCAGGATCATATTTGTCTGTGAGAAACAGAAACCAGCAGCTTAGATGAACAATATGGAAGCTTGTTCCTCTTTCACACTATGTGAGTCACTTGTGTGACCACAACCAAACTTCTGCTGAGCTGTTTTTCTGCTTCAAGTGTTTACTCCTGAAATTCACAGCCTCAAAGTGACATTCCGGCTCCACTCAAGAGCACGGGGGGGGGGGGGGGGGGCCACGGGGAGGGGGGGAGGGGGGGGGGGGGGGAACACAGTGGGGGGGGGGTTTTTTTTTTTTTTTTTTTTTTTTTT
>NW_026067891.1:5515072-5539013 GCF_014885135.2 Alexandromys fortis | reverse complement strand
TTTTTTTTTTTTTTTTGGTTTTTCGAGACAGGGTTTCTCTGTGGCTTTGGAGCATGTCCTGGAACTAGCTCTGTAGGCCAGGCTGGTCTCGAACTCACAAAGATCCGCCTGCCTCTGCCTCCCGAGTGCTGGGATTAAAGGCGTGCGCCACCACCGCCCGGCTGGGGAGGTTTTTAAAGGCTTCTAGAAGTTATTTGTTCTCACTTCCCTTTGACTAGAATTTCATCAAATGGCTTCTGCTAACTGCGCGGGAAGCTGAGAATCTGAGTTTGGAGTGAGGCAGAGGAGCAGCTATATTGACAAACAACTGATTCTGTCACAGGAACGGTTCCTATGGGAACTGGGCCAGGGAGGAAGAGCTGATGTGTGTTCTGTGTCTCCTGTCATTTCTGGTCTCCTGTAGCCTTGGAGAAGAGCTTTCTTAGCTCTTGCATCTTCACTGTGAGATTCACCCTCTAGCTTTAGAAAGCCCCTTTCTTTGCTTTTATTTCTTGAATGGGAGAAGAGGATTCGCCCAACACACACATTAAAGATGCTTGCTGTGCTCTCTGACAAGACTTTCTGCTGGGAGCAGGGACTTGTTCATGAATGATCACACACTGGCCATTTCCAGGAGCTCCTGCTCGAGTTGTAGGCGAGTTGTTGTGGTTTGAAATAGGAAAGCAGATGTTTTCAGCATGTTTTGCTTTCTTTTAAATGAGCCGCTAGATTTGTGCCTGCATAAGGGGAAATCAAAGGAAAAACTCTCAGGAAAAGCTCTCAGCCTTAGTGGCCTGTTTGTATAGCCTCATTTGGATGGAAGTCAGACAAGAGAGTGCTGGGAAGTAGCCAGTTCTAACTGAGGATGGAGGTGCTCTATGAACAATTGCTCTCTTGTAACTATCTTGGATTTGCCACTGAGGAGATTTCTCCACTGCTGTGTCTCTAGGAAGGTCACAGAACAAGGCTGCATGTCCTCTTTGCCACACCCGGGAAGGAGACCCACACGGTGGTACCTGTGTGCAGAGTTCCTTCAGCGGTTCCATTGCTCCTGAGGATCCCAAGGCCCCAGACAGATGCTCATCCATATGCATTCAGTGCCAAAGCTCACTTGCAGGAAAGCACTGTGGAGACCAGAGCCCCCAGTCCCTACCGCAGTGCCCACGTCACATGAAGCAGGTGCAGCTGCTCTTCTGCGAGGACCACAGGGAGCCCATCTGCCTCATCTGCAGGCTGAGTCAGGAGCATCAAGGCCATCGAGTGCGTCCCATTGAGGAGGCTGCACTGGAGTATAAGGTAGGTGCTCACTCCCACATGGCTGCTCACCTTGACTTGTGTTCTTCATCCAAGCCCTCTGGGATGTTATTGCATTAGTCAGGACTCCTGGACTCTCACCGGTAAAAACACAAGACAAACCAGGACAGCAAAGGAGGAACTGATCATTAATATTGTTCAGAAACCCGAGAGTTCTAGTTTTGAATATGGATCCAGGGAATCCCTTGGTGATGGATTCACCCCATTTCTTTCCTAGAATCCCTCCTTTTGCTCTCAATTGCAGCACCCCTGCTCTGCTTCCAGAAGCCGATCCATCCCTCTAGGATTGGTATGAGCTAAAATGGCAGGAATCAAACGTAAGCATCTAAACCAATATTCTTCTCCAGGAGCAAATCCAGAAGCAGCTGGAGCTTCTGAGGGAGCTGAGGGGATGTGTGGAGCAACACAGACTACAGGGAGACAAGAAGACAGAGAACTTCCTGGTGAGGCCCGGCAGCCAGCCCTTGCCCCTTTACACCTGCAGGAAAAAGGAGGGGAGTACCTGCAAAGGTGCAAAAGCTCCCGAGGCTCCGCCCTGGGTCACAGGGCAGCAGATGGTCACTTGTTCCCCAGTCTCGGTGGTGATGGTAGGGAGGGCTAAGGAGAGCTCATTCATTCTTGTAGCTCCGTGTCACCTCTAAGGACAGCTAGATGGGTTAGAGAAACTAGAGGTTGTCACGTCAGAACATTCTCTGTGTTGTTTATATAATTGCTGTTAGCACGGAAGCTGCAGCTCGGTTGGTGGAGCAGAAGCACAGAAACATAATCACCGAGGCCCCGAGTGCATCCCCAGGATGGCAAAAACTAGATGTGTGCACACACGGATGACCTCAGTGTTTGGAAGGTAGAGGTCAGAGGATAAAGTCAAGCTCATCGTTACTATGACAACCAACCTGGGCTACATTAGACTCCCACATATACGAAAAAAATCTGGTTGGCACACATTTGTAATCCTAGCACTCAGGAGGAAAAGGCAGGAAAACTGCCACAGGTTTGAGTCCAACCTGGTCCATATAACAACTTCTAGGCCACCAGTTCTACATAGCGAGATCCTGTCTTAGAATGGTAGAGATAATAATAATAGAAGTTTTTATAAATTTTATAAAAAACTATATTGACTCCTCCCCCAGTTCTAGGGATAGGATCTAGGACTTTGTATTTTCTAGGAAGGGGTTTTATCCTTGAGATAAACGCCCAAGCACCTCCTCTTTTGTCTTTTTGAGACTAGATCTCACTATATACTCCTGGATGTTAACCTACTAGAATGATCTCATTTTTTTCCTCTGGTTTTTCAAGACATGGTTTCTGGCTGAGTAGCCCTGGCTGTCCTGGTACTTACTCTCTCTGAAGACCAGACTGGCCTTGAACTCAGAGATCCACCTGCCTCTACCTCCCGAGTCCTGGGATTAAAGGTGTGCAGCACACAGCCCCAAAGAATGCCCCCAGCTTAACTAAATACATCTGCAAATGTCCTACCTCCAGCTAGGATCATATTCTGAAGTACTGGACTTCAACATGGAAATTGGGGGGGGGGGGGCATTGAACCTAGCACCATATTCAACAGATTTCCCCAGGAACTAGTCCCTCTTATGCTTAGTCTGTTCTGGAAAGTTCCATACAGATTCCTCCTGATTCTGGAGCCCAGGTGTCCAAGAGACTAGAATCTTAGTTACATTTAAATTGCTCTGAAGATGGAGGCTGGAGAGCTGGCTCCGCAGTTAAGAGCACTTGTTATTCTGGCTGAGGACTCAAGTTCAATTCATAATACTTACATGGTGGCTCACAGCCATCCTTAACTCCAGTTCTAGGGGGTCTGAAGCCCTCTTTTGACTTCCGAGGGCACACATGTGGTACACATACATGCATCCAGGCAAAGCATTTGTTCACATAAAAATAAAAACAATTGCGGCAAAGAGCCACTGTGAGCAAGGTAACTTATAAAGAAAGCATTTACTTGGCTCACAGTTCTAGAGGGTTAGAGTCCATGGCCATCATGCTGGGAACGCGGCAGCAGGCAGGTAGGCACGATGCTGAAGCAGTATCTGAGAGCATACATTTTGGTCCATAGGAAAGAACAAGAGCTAACGGGGAATGGTGTGGGCTTTTGAAACCTCAAACTCAGTGATACACCTCCTCCCAAGAACACACCTCCTAATCCTTCCCAAGCAGTTCCACCAACTTTGGACCAAACATTCAAATATATGAGCCTATGGGTGGGGGCTATTCTCATTTAAACTTCACACTGAGCAAGTCTGCCTCTCTCCCATCTTTGAGAGGTGGGCTTTAAGGGCATCCCTACAGCACACATCACACATCTCCCAATTCTGTGTTCCCCAGAAAGAAACCGAAATCCAGCAGCAGAGGGCTTCCTATCAGCTTGAGAAGCTATACCAGTTCCTGGAGCAGCAAGAGCAACTCTTTGTGGCCTGGCTGCAGGAGCTGGGCCAGACCATTGGCAAGGTCCGAGAGACACATGACACCCAGGTTTCCCGAGACATTGCCCTCTTAGATAAACTGATTGGAGAACTGGAGGCCAAGCAAAACCAGCCAGAATGGAAGCTCATGCAGGTGAGTGCAAGCATCCTAGCCTTCCCCTGCCTGCTGTGCCCAGTGGGATAATTTAGGCTCTTGTCACTGCCAAGGCAGGAAGTAAGGCCATGGAGGCCTGGAATGGGATTTGGTTTCAATGACTGTGGTGTCTTTGGGGCTCGTGCCTCTTTGATAAAGTCTCTTGGGAGCCCAGAACATCTCAGTATCTAAGATGCCCCTGGCATCACCTAGAAAAGACTAGAAGAACTGCAGTGCATTGAACCGTGAGCTCTGACAAGGCTTCTGCCCTTTGAACAGAATATAATAAAAGAGGGAGGCTCCTATTTCCTGGTACCCTAGAACTGGGAGCCCTTGAAAGGCCAGGGAGCAGCTTGCAGCCTGGGAGTCACAGACTCTTAGAGACAAGTAATGGAGAGCTTCCCTCTTTTCTCTCCTAGGACATTGGAGTCACATTGCACAGGTACAGAGATGTCCCATGGTGTCCCCCTGGGTGTCTTACAGGAAGCATTTGGATGGAACAGTCCTAGGAAAGACCTGGGTCTATAACTCAGCACTCCTGTCTCCTGAAGCTTCCTGAGACCATCCTTCCTGGATCTTTGTGGGAAGAACAGGATGGGAGTTTGGCCGGGTGGGAGCGGGGAGGGCATGGGCAGAACACTGAGAAGGGGTTTGTCCCAGTCCTGCGGGACACAGACAGTGGTTTGTGTCCTCTCACATGCATTCCATGTCATTTGCTTCAGGACAGTGTTCCCTGAAGAACTGCCTCTGGCCTCAAGCACTTTTGGGGGGCCTTGGGGATCAGTTTGGAGGTGGGCTAAGTCCAGCAGGCAGGGAGAAGAGAGAAATGAGATAAAAAGGCTACATCTCATAGTTACTTTGGGAGCTTTACAAAATGCTGGTGTCTAAGCCACAGTCGTACCAATTAAGTCTCAATCTTGGGGCTGCGACCTGGACATTAGTGTTTTTAAAAATTATTTTTCCAGTAAAATATGTATAACATAAACTTTCAGCCATTTTATGTTTGCATGTGAATGTTAATACATTCACATTAGTGTGAACCTGTTACCCCTCCACCTCCAGAACCATTTCCTCTTTTCACACAGGAATTCTGCCCTGGTAAACACTCATTTCTCATCCTCCCTACCCTATTGCCTGACAACCACCATTCTGTTTTTCCTGTTTGTTAGTCTGGCTGTTCTAAATCCTACATTTTAGCAGAATTGTACAAAGTTTTCCTTTAGCTTTGGCTCACTTTCATTCAGAATAACGCTTTCACTGTTCGTGTTGTGGCATGCGTCAGAGTTCCACTGATCTGAACTGCCAAGTGGCATTCCCTGTATGCAGACACCACATTCATTCACGGATGGACATTTAGACCGTCTCTACCTCTGGACTACCGGGACTGGTATTTGGACACGGATACACAAGCACTACTTGAAATGCTGCTTTCACTTTCTCAGATATTACACTTACAAGTGGAATCACTTCATGTCCATCTATTTAAATCTGTAAGGAATCTGTATCCTTTTTCCCGCAGTAGAAGCATCATTTCACATTCCCATTGACAGTGCTAATTTCTCCACATCTCGCCATCAACCTGAAATTCCCTGCTATCATTTTTCACTGCTGTTATAATGGCTAATCTAATAGATGTGAAGTGGCATTCCGTTTCTTTCCGTTTTTCTTTCCATAGAAATAATACAGGCGTATAATTAACTTGACATAGAGAATTCTGCTAGTGAGGGCAGCTCAAGTTTAAGGCTGTTACTTAAACACATTGGGATTTTTATAACAGTGGCTCAGAGATGCTGGCCTGCAGCTGAAGGTGAGGACCAGAGGCAGAACTTTGAGGCTAGGGAAGATTTCTTTGAGTCGCCCAAACTGGGATGGGTGTGTTTAGTGTGGATGATCTCACTGTCACCTCATAGGGTCTCGGGCTACATCTTGCTCTTGTCTTCTCTGGCCAACAATCTCTTATCACTAGGGCCAAGATGGTGACTGTCTCTGAGCCACTGGCCACTCCTCCAGAAGTCAAAGAAAAGATCCACCTGCTCTACCAGAAATCAAAGTTTGTGGAGAAGAGTATGCAGAACTTCTCAGGTGAGCGAGCTCGGAGGAAGATGAGAGGCACTGTCCACCTCCTCCCTGGATCCACGCTGCCATTCCCTTCGCCACCTACAAAGCTTTATGACCCTGCCTCTAGCTTCTTTCTGATCTAACTCATTCTGCTAAGCCAGGCTCCCTGTTCCCTTTCCCCCATTTCAGAAACACTACGCTCTGAGATGGAGACATTCGATGGTGTGGCTGTAGCAAAATGCAGAGGGCACCAGCCTAGCATGCCACGGACCCAGGGTTCAATGCCCAGCGCTTACCTAAAGTGGGATGCTGGAAACACACAGGACTATGATATTGTACTGTACCCAGAAGTGGAAGCTGGAGGAGCAGGATCTCAGGATGACCTTCAGCCCCAGCAAGCTCAAGGCCCGCCTGAGCTACAGGAGACCAACAAACGAAAAACCCGCTCTTTCCTGAAATGGAAGCCTTTATTTGTAAGTACAGTGGTGGAGATATAAGCTAAGAACTTCTGTAATTGTCCTTTATCTGTCGCTTTGGGGGAACTATTCAGAAGAGGGGGGAAACACTTCGAATAAAGGCACCAGACAGGTCATAAAAGGCCCCCACAGCTCTGCTCGGTCCCTCTGTGTGTGCCTTGTTCACTGAACTAACCTCTTCGTTCTCTAGGGTGCCTGGGGGGCCCTGGTTATAACTAAAAGAGGATGTAGAGCCCTAAGCAGGAGAATCCCGCCTTTCCGTGTGGGATAGTATAATTCAGACCCCCTGAACAGCATGCTCAGAACTTTTTTTTATTCCTTCTTTTCCCCCCTGTAGTTCCAGAAGTGATTGTTGCTCAGGAACGTGCCGGTAAGTGCCTAGACCAAGGCAAGAGGCAGCCTTGATATATTGGATCCCTGTATGTTCCTATCCCCTCCCACAATCTCAGTGAAAACCCTCTTCCTTAGACGGAGAGAACCTTGGGAGAAGGTTGCCACAGATCCCCAGCCCAGTTGGTGGCCTTGCTCTTCCTGCAGTTTCTGGGATTCTGACCTAGCAACTGCTCACTGCTGCCTCAACTTCTCTGCCAGGAAGAGTGTGAGATTTGGAAACAAGTCATACCTGCTGCCTGACAGTCCCCAGAGATTCTAAAGTCACATCATCATCCTGGATACGCCTAGCTTTGACCCCAGCTGCCATCACTCGGAAGTGGAGTTTGAGATGAGACTGCCGGTCCTGGGAGCATGGGAAGCAGCGGCAAGTAGGGAACTACAACTCTGCAGGAAAATACAACGGGGTGACAACGGTGGCAAAGCAACAGGAATCCACTTCTCTCCCTACTGTGAAAGGGGCACACAGCTAGGAACATTCTCTTTACAGCATGACAGCCAGATCCCACACCTACAGTTCACCAGCGTCTCCTCCTCCAGTTCCCTTCAACCTGGGGCACAGGGTGAAGGGAAGAACAAGGCTCTTCTGATCCAGTCAGACCGGAGACTGCAGAGTGCCCAACACTTTCCCTCCATTCTGGCCCCCGGTCTTCTGTCTTGCTTTCGTGCACTCAGCAGTCAGTAACAAGGTATCAGCTGATATAAGGGATGCAATAAACAAGAAAATAACATTTGGCTGGATGTGGTGGTGCATGCCTGCAATCCTAACAGCCTGGGAGGCTGAGGCAGGGTGGTGCCTGTGAGTTTGGGTCTAGCCTGTTGGATTTCAGGTTATTTTGACTGTGGCCCAGCATCCATACAAAAATAAAGAAAATAATGCTGGGGCCTGTATTAGTTAGTACCCCTGGTGCTGTAATAAATGCCCCATCAAGAGCAACTTGGAGAGAAAGCCTTTATTCTGATTCATAGTTCAAGAGTTTTGTACTTCATGGCAAGTCAGTTACAGTGGCAGGAACTAGAGGCAGAGAGTCACATCGCATCCGTCAAGAGGCAGAGAGTGACGAACTTTGAAAGCCCATCTTCCTCCTCTGTTATGCAGTCCAGGACACAACTCTAGCGCAGGTTGCCACACAGATTACAGGAAGGGTATTCCCCGGTCAGTCAGCCTCATCAAGATGCCCTCTCTCAATCGCGCCCGGAGGCTTGGCCCTTGAGCGAGCACACAGCTTGTGAGTTGAAACCTTCAGAGTGGGCAAGAAGCATACCAAAAACTCGCAGAGACACTCCAACACTATCGAGCAAAGGTGAAGACGGCACACACAGAAACGACACGCAGTGGCGTTCAGAAGAGGAAGTACATGGCTGCTGGGAAGTCCTGCATGAGTCAGTACTCTCAGAGGACTCGGGACAGAAGACTCCACTTCACTTTCCCTCCTCGGCAAGAATACGTCCTGTCTGCCCTAGTCGAAAGGACACAGAAAGCCTACAGACACTAAATCTACACAGGCTCCAAGAGGCGCACACACTCTTCCTGTCTCTTTGGTTCTCACTCTTTTCTCATGTTGGTTTTTCTGAGACAGGGTTTCTCTAAGTAGCCCTGGCTGTCCTGGAACTTGTTCTATAGACCATGCTGGTCTCAGACTCACAGAGATCCACCTGCCTCTGCCTCCCGAGTGCTGGGATTAAAGGTGCACACCACCACTGCCCAGCTCAGTTCTCACTCTCTGGGTTTTGAAGGTGCCATCTTTAAAGGCTCCACCACATTCGGCTCTCCATATCATGCATTGTATGGCCAATGCTCTCCCTCCATCTCAAGGTCCGATCATGGCCATGAGACTCTTATATTCTAAATCTCATCCCTGAAGGGAATTATGCATCAGCTTCCTTTCAGGCAGACTGCTGCTATTCTTATCATTATCAATGCTGTATTGTAACTTGCCTTTTTAATTTATTCTATTTATTGGCTGTATTGTATTGTACTACATTAGCATGTGATTTAACCACAGCTCTGAAGGTAGGCTGTACATGTTTTACTAGATAACAATATCACTCTTTTGCGTGTGTGCGTTTGTGTGTGTGTTTGCATGAATGTGTATGGTGTGCCTGTCTGCATGATGGCTGTACATATATGTGTAATGCCTGTATATGGCACCTGCAGAGCAGAGATCAACCTCAGCTCATTCCTCAGACGCCGTCCTTTCTGTTTGTTTGTTTTCTGTTTTTTAGCGCAGAGTCTCTCATTGACCTGAACCTGGCTAAGTTAAGCAGGATGGCTGGCCTGTAAGCCGCAGGGACTCCCCCATCTCTGCTCCCCCAGCACTGGGATTATGTCTAGCTTTTTTTTTTAACAGTAACAACAACACACGCACACATGTTTCCTACTGTTTGCTCATTTAAGTTTTGTATAATAAAATGTAAGCAGATACCTCCCAAAAATTGTCGTTGCCAGTTTTCATACTCTGTTTTAATCCACGGTTAAGTGAGTCAGCTTAAAAAGAAAAAACTTCGACATCCTACTAGAGGCTGTCATTTCATTCATGGAGGTGGGGGGACAGGACAGCCCTAACCTGGATGACACTATGCCTTTGCCTGCCCAGAAATGAACTGCTCTAGCCCAGTCATTGGAGTGCTCAGACCTGAGTAATTTACACAGGTCCCCTGTGACTAAAGAGACTTAATATGGAGCCCGCATCTCTTAAGGGTTCTGGGATGCCTGGGAGATTCTAGTGGTCTTCAGGTGAAATACTCTAGGATAATGGGCTGCGGGGTATTAACTGTGGGGTATTAACGGGGCTGTCTTTTCTGCTGTAAACACTGTTTATCTCTATGGGAAAGCGACGGAATGAGCTCTTTATTACTAGACAGCGGCAAAGGAACAAACAACTGAGGGAAGTAGAAGTTTTCCTGCCCAACTGTGGATTCCGTGGGTATCTGTGATGCACGCCTTTGTGATGTCTGCCCTAAAACCCCACTTTAATCCCATTCCACACGAAACGCTCTTTGACTCTAAATCGGCCGTCCTTCTAGCAGTAAGAATAAATTCATTTAATTTGAATTGAACCTAAGTCTTTGGTTTCTCCCAGTGGATTCCAACGCCACACCAGGAATAGGGGAATCTGTGTCCACGGATTGTACTAAACGTAATCAGTACTTCACTAGGAATAAACTGAGTTCGGAAAGAATGGAGAAAGAGCTAGGGTTGGTGGGTCACACTTGTTTTTTCTTGCACTCAGGAGGCTAAGGCAGGAGACCACCACGAGTTTCAGGTCAGAAAGGATGGCAAGTCAGTGAGAAGCCAAAAAAAAAAAAAAGAGCAGGGAAATGGAAAATCTCCTTTAAAAATATGACAATGTAGAGGTTAGTAAAGTGGGACCTACGCGCAGCTCAACCCGCAGGGTCCGCGGAAAACCTCACAAAAGGGCGGACACCAGCACGGAACACACCCACGGCGCGTGCAAAGGAAACCTAGGCCGAGCACGAGAGGCCAACTTCCCGCAGGGCCTCCGCTCGTCGCCCGCCCGCCCTCCCGGCCACCAGGCGGTCTCGGGTTACACTTTAGAGGGAACTACATTTCCCAGCGAGCACAGGGTTAGCCGCTCACGGTGGGGGGGGGAATGCGCGCACGCCAGGGAGGGCCAGAGGTAGCTTCTTGCTTCTTGCTTCGCAGTGAGCTACAGAGAGTCGTTCCCGCCTGCCGGGCCTCCCTTGGGCCCTAAACTCCATCAATCAGCCTTCTCCCTTTGAAAGCACAGAGTGCTCCTTCGACCGGGCCGACCAGGCTTCCACACCGGAAGTGGCTCACCGGAAGTAGTCCCACAGAGGGGGACGTATCCGGCCTCCCAGATGGAACTGGGTATTTATGTCCTCTCCGCGGAAGGCGGCAAATTCCCAAAGGGTGCTGACAGTCTTTGAGGACACTCAAAAGGACGAGGCGAGAGATCAGCCTCTCGCGCCTGGCTTTCTGGGTCATTTCCAGAACCCAGATCTTAGTGCAGGGGACGGCTGAGCGTGCCGAAGGCAGAGGGCGGTTTGGACAGCCAGGTTGGGGCGGTGAGCATCATCCCTAACTGAGTTGCTAGAGCGGCTAGGGTACGACGTGCGCCCCCAAAGAGGGCCACGGTTGGCCGTAGGCTGAACAGTGGGCAGAATCACCTGAGTTTTCACTAACTACAGCTTTGTTTCCCACTGGAAACTCATGCATTAGTGAAGCTTCTTCCCAGAGAAAGAGCCCAGCAGAAACAGGCAGTGTTCCTGTGGTTTAAAGTTGGCTCTAGACTGAGAAATGGGGCCTTCTAGAAAGGGCTGGATTCTCCCTTCCCGTGTCACCAACTGACTGAGAAAGAGACTGCAAGTGCGGGGCTGCACTTGAGCTAGTGACACGCAGAGGTGTGGGGCGGAGCGAGAGCAGAAAGAAGGAGGGAGGGAAGAAAAGGAAGATCGCACAGAAAGTCATCAGACCAAGGAGAATTCAGAGCATTCAACAGGCATCGAAGAAAGGACAGAGTCATCATGGCCTCGGTGTCCACTCATGGAAACCAAGAGAATGGTCCACACTTGCCACCATTTAGCAAGCAGAGCCTGTTGTTTTGCCCAAATTCAAAACTGCACATCCACAGAGGAGAGATTGCCAAGATTATCTGAGAGTGTCAGGAAGAAAGTTTCTGGAAAAGGGCTCTGCCATTTTCTCTTATAAACATGCTTGTCACCTAGGGACTTGTCCACCAAGGTTATTTAGCTGCTAATCGAAAATTTGGATCATTACCTAAAGTTGCACTGGCTGGTATCTTGGGATTTGGCCTTGAGAAGGCTTCCTACCTAAGAGTGTGCTCCGTGGTACTGTTGGCCCCGGGCATAACAGGCACTGCCTGCTTACCTGTGAGGAGTGCAAAACCAGACATGGATTAAGTGAGAAGGAAGGGCCCCAGCCATCTGCTCCCTAAACCCTGTCTGTGATTTTCAATGATTTCTAAACCTCTGAATTTGTACACGTTTAAACTTTCAAGTGTACGTACTCTTAGATAATCTACTTCTGTTGAAACAGAAATGTTGTCCTTCTCATGTTCCTTTGAAATGCTTGTGGAAGGCTTTAGGTTGACTTGGGCATGGTATATTCTCCTGTTCTTCAAGAACTTATTGGGATCCATCACACACTATACAGGAAATAAAGTTACACACACACACACCAGCTTAGAGTTTCCTGAGAGAATTTTGAGTAGCTCTGGGTAGTCTTCCCTGCAGTTATTTTACTCTGCTTTTGTTTTTCTTCTTGAGTAATTTAAGTTCTCAGATAGGGAACAGGAATGAATGATGTGGAAGTTAGTTGGGAAGCCACAACCCAAAGACAGTTCATGTATATGGATCTAGAAGTCCAGGAAAGATTGTGTTTTAGTACTAGAAGTCCATCCTAAGGTCTAGGAGCTGAGATCTGTAACTTGGTGAGAAATATTTCCTGTGTCAGGGTCACCATACAAACCAGCTTGTGTGATCAGGAGCTCATCACAGCGCTGGAGCTGCGAAAGTGCCCATTGCCTGTAGGTGACCTGCTAGACTCATGGGCAAATCGCACAGTCAGAACTCAATAGCCGGTTCTTTTACCAATTGTTAGTGGCCTCAGAGAGGAAAGACAACTGCCTAACCTGCTCTTCCAGGGAGCAGCTTACTGGAAGGAGAATTGGAAGACTGAATTAATTCTAAAAATGAGAAACTTGGGATTTGGGGGATCTCAGAGGCAGCGAACATAATGGCATGAGTTGTGTTTCTTCTCCAGACAACCCGTTACATGGGAAGTGTGGTTCTTCCTTTTTGGAACCTTTGGCTTTATGGCACATTGGCTGAATCCCATGGAAAAGCCCCCCTTGCATCTTTGCGGCTTCTCAGAAAAATGCTCTGTCTACAAATCAGCATCTAAATATATAGTGTGCATGTGGGTGGGGGCTGCTTATACTAATGTATCTGCAAACCTGGACCATGGAGGTAAAATGGAAATTTCGTCAGAGGTTAATATTCGATGTGAAATAATTTCATTTTAAGCATTAAAACATGTGGGGGCTTGTTTTGTGTGAACACTAAATGAATGAAATGGAGGGGTTTGATAGAGTTGATTTTTTATGTGACATATCCTGTTTGACATTCAATAAAATTCTACTTCTGAAAATCAAAAAAAAAGTTGACTCTTGGGTGGGTTTGTTTCCCACGCCTCGTCTGACTGCACTGCCTTCTTTGCTCTTGCAGCCAAACTGCATAGAATACATTTTTAAAAGTAAGCATCTGTGAATATTCTCTTCTGTTTTTCTGTCTCCTCAGCCTGGCTGTCCTGTCTGTGTTGCCCCTGTATGGGGTTTACAGGTCTGTTTGCCATTCTTTCCCTTAATTGGGTCCAAGTCTTCCTTAAGCAGCTGAGCTGCCAGGGAATCTGTTCCTGAAAAGATAGGGGCCTCTCGTTCTTTCAGGCACAAATGGCCTCTGCGGCTTTGAATGTGTGTCACTCTCAAGAAGAATGTGTGAGTGTTGGGGACTGCAGACCACCAGACCCTGAATCTCCTGTAAACAATTTGTTTTCCTCTGCTCTGAGCAGCCTGCAGCTGCTCTGAGCACGAGACCCTGATAGGGGAGTGGGTTCTGATGGGTCTGCAGCTGAAAGATCCCGAGAGCTGGGGCGGGGCCAGAGCCCTATATAAGCTGCCCTTGAGCACAAGAAAGTGGGCATTCTCGTGTCAAGGATGACCCGTGTCCCCGTGTCTCTCTCTGTGTGTGCTTGTGTTTCTAAGTCTCCAGCTTTGTTCTCAGCCCATGTAACCACAAAGCATAGAACAGGCGTTGTGTTTCTAGTGTGAGCACAGATCCCCTCAGCAAGCCAACTCAGAGAAGGACAACAGTGGCCAAGTGGGGAAGATGATGTCACCGGGGAAGAAACCCTTTGGTTCAGATTGTGCGCTATGGCGAAAGCCGCGTCTTATTTTGTAGCTCTGCCTTGTTTGGAATTCACTAGATGGAACAGACTGATAGAAAAATTGAAACAATTTTCCTGGCTCTGCTCCCAAGTACTAAGATGATAGGTGCATCCAGACCACCATGCTCAGCCTCGAAGTCTGTCCCTCGTCTCTGGAGTGGTTGAGGCAGTACTCACACCTGATAAAGTACAAGTGCACAGCCTTGGTTTTGTTCCACCTCCCTGAGTAGAGCCTCACCACAGACTCGCAGCTGTGTGTGCTTGGAACCACTAATGGAACGGAGAACTTGCTTTATTATATGAGACTTAGTAACTGATTTCTGAATTCGGTGTAGTTCCTTTGATGGTAGCAGTAAGATTCTTTTTTAATGGAGCTTGACAATCTGACCTGAAATTCAGTCGGGGAAAACCCAGGGAAATAGATGGAGGAACAGAGCAGAGGTCCCAGCCCTGTGTGACAGTGGCAGACACTGCTGTGTCACTTCAACGAAATGGCAGCAAAAGGGAAGACTCATCTCCTTGAGACAGGGTCTCTGTGTGACCCAGGCTGGCTCAGGCTCACTGTGGTGCCAAGGATGACCCCGACTCCTCCTCCTCTGTCCTGAGCACTGAGATCACAAGGATGTGGTGGCTCACACCTGTAATCACAGCACTCAGGAGGCTGAGGCGGGCACTTCTCTGTGAATTGGAGGTTAGCCTCCTAACAAGTTTCAAGGCCAGTCATGGTTACACAGTAAGAGCCTGTCAAACAGAAGAAAACAAAAAAGAAAAACAACCTTTGATGAAACTAAACTTATTCTCAGAAGACAATTCATAGCCGTTCATTTTATTTAATATGTAATTCATATGTATTAGAAAACAGGATAAATTAATGCTGGGTGGCGCACACCTTTAATCCCAGCACTTAGGAGGCAGAGGCAGGCAGATCTCTGTGAGTTCGAGGGCAACCTGGTATACAAGAGCTAGTTCCTGGATAGGCTAAAAAGCTACAGAGAAACCCTGTCTTGAACCCCCCCCTCAAAAAAAAAAAAAGAAAGAAAGAAAAAAGAAAACTGGATAAATTAAAATAATAGGCATTAATATAAAACTAGAAATTAATGTGTTACTTTTAGAAACAAAAAATTATTAAATCAAAATTTAAAACCATGTATAATACAACTTCCATAAAGGAAATTTAAATTACTCAAAGATTTGCTCCAATCTATGGGGAAAATATTAGTTTCACTGAAAATTCTAAATTACTAAATTCAAATCAAGGAAAATATATATACCAGAGTATAGAAAAAAGAAGGAAACTTGAGAAATTGCTCTGTATGAAATGAGTGTAATGAGACACAGAAAACTGACTGGGCAGTGGCATCACGGACTTTTAGTCTTGAGAAGCAGAGGTAGGCAAATCTCAAAGTTCAAGGTCACCTTGATCTACAGAGTGAGTTCCAGGATAGCCAGGGTTACACAGAGAAACCCTGTCTTAAAAAAACAAACAAAACAAAACACTGAAACCTGAAAAATTACCACTTTTTTCTATTTCAAAAATTACCATTTTTCTACCATACCTGAATCAAAGATTTATCCTAAGAAAGCAAAAACTACCTAATAGTCATTTAAGGATAGAAGTTATACTAGAAAGTCTACTAATAGAATTAAAATTAAAGCCGGGCGATGGTGGCGCACGCCTTTAATCCCAGCACTCGGCAAGCAGATCTCTGTGAGTTCGAGACCAGCCTGGTCTACAGAGCTAGTTCCAGGACAGGCTCCAAAGCCACAGAGAAACCCTGTCTCGAAAAACCAAAAAAAAAAAAAAAAAAATTCTTTCTCTTCAAGAAAACTGACATTTTTTTCACACAGACCAAACTTTATAATATACTGAGAATCTCCTGTATCACCAAAGACCTTGAAGGTGAAATTGTATGAGGAAAAATGTTACTTGTGCAGTGGCATGGACCCATAGTGACAGATTTATTCATGTCAGGGGCATAAAAACAAAAACAAAAACACTCTCAAGCAGCCAGTAACCTAGCACTATCTTCTGGTTAAAAACTAGAAAAGCAGATGTTCCTTCTTACGCATCTCATGTGCATTTGTTCCCTTCTGTGNCCACAGAGAAACCCTGTCTCGAAAAACCAAAAAAAAAAAAAAAAAAGAATTAAAATTAAAAAAAAACTTTCATTGACTTTATTTATTTGACTTTTTATGAGACAACATTTCTTTATTGGCTGTCCTAGAACTAGCTCTGTAGACCTCGAACTCACAGAGATCCGCCTGCCTCTGCCTCCCAAGGGCTGGGATTAACGGCGTGCGCCACCACTGCCTGGCTAGTTGAATCTTTTTAAAGTCTAGTAAAGGAGCTGGAGAAGTGGCGTGACAGGTAACAGCTCTTGTTTTTGCAGAGGACCTTGGTTTGGTTCCTAGCACCCACATGGTGGCTTGCAACTATACCTACAGTACTAAGGGATCCAATGCCTTCTTCTGACTTCCATGGGCACCAGGCGCCCACATGTCACACAAACAAACATACATATGAGCAAAATACCTATACATATTCTCTTAGTCGTTGTTCTGTTGCTGTGAAGAGACACCAGGACCAAAGCCACTCTGATAAAAGAAAGCATTCAATGGGGCTGGTTTACTGTTTCAGTGTTTAGTCCATTATCATCATGGTGGGGAGCATGGTGGCATGCAAGCAGTTACTGGAGCAGTAGCTGAGAGCTACGTCCTAATCCGTAGATAAAGAGAAAGAGTGTGGGCCTGAAATAAGCTTTTGAAATCAAAGCCCAGCCCCAGTACACACGTCAAGGCCACACCTGCTCCAGCAAAGCTGTAACTCCTAATCCTCACAATCCTTTCCTAGAGTGCCACCCCCTTGTAACTATGAGCCTAGTGGGGCATTCTTAGTCAAACCACCACACACATAAAATAAAATATGTATTTTTTAAAAAAAGAAAAATCTTATGGTCATTTTCATAATTACTGAAATGATAAAATTCAGCTCCCTTCCTCATAAGAAGATCCAGTAAGTTAGTAATAAGTTTTCTGTGTTGGGGATCAGAGCCAGTGCATGGTCAACAAACATTCTATCACTGAACTACAGTTCCTTTATCTTATATATATATAATTTATTTTTATTTACTGTTCATTGGTTCTTTGCCTGAATATATATCTGTGTGAGGGTATCAGAAACCTTGTAACTGGAGCTACAGACAGCTGCGAGCTGCCATGTGGGTGCTGAGAATTGAACCTGGGTCCTCTGGAAGTTCTCTTAACCTCTGAGCCATCGCTCCAGCACCCAGTTCCTGATTTTAAAATACTTTTCTTTTTAAAGGAAAAAAAATCTCATGTATCCCAGGCTGGCCTAGAACTTCTGAGTCCCCTTCTTCCATCTCCGAGTGCTAGGATTACAGGCATGTACCCCCACGCCCTTTCTTCCATCTCCTGAGTGCTGGGATTGCAGGCATGTGCCCCCTGTTTCTGTGTGCTGGAGGCTACGCCCAGATGGACTTTGTTCATGCTAGGCAGGCATTTGAATTGTTTCCATCTTTTCCTTGCGTAGAATACTGTAGCATTGCCCTGTGCTGTAGTGCAAGTCCGGCGGCAGCTCAGCCCATAGCCACCTTATTGCTGGACTCCTGGTGTCCCGTCGGCTCCTAGTGCTTAGGTTCTGCTCTGCAGAGAGTCCGTAAGCGCTGACTTGTAGTCTGAATGAAGAACAAGAAGAACATGGCGTCTTCCAGTGCCGCCCCACTCATTTCCAGAGGAGGCTGTGTTTCTGTCCTGTGGGAGGAGGATTTCTTCGTAATTACCCCATGCTTAGTAGGAGTGAAAGGGAGGGATTTTCTGCTAGTCTTTAGATTTCTGACTTTAAAATCGTGTTTGTTTATTGTATTGCTTTGTTGGTTTATTTATTTGCAGAGTCTCATTATTATGTAGCCCTGGCTGTCCTGGAACTGGCTATGTAGAGCAGACTGGCCTCAAATTCATAGGTTTCCCTGCCTCTCTGTTCCAAGTGCTGGGATTAAAGGCTAGTATCTCCATATTCAGCCACTTTTATTATTTTTTAGTTGGTTGGTTGGTTTTGTTGTTGTTTTGTTTTGTCTTTTGTTTGTTTGTTTTTTTTTTTCAAGGCAAGGTCTTGCTGTCTGGCCCTGGCTGGGTGGAACTCACTACGTAGACCAGGCTGGACTTGAACTTAACAGCATTCCTCTTGCCTGTGTCGCAAAAATACAGGGATTACAGGCGTCCCTCATTATGGCTCATCAAGGTTGTTGTTTTATAAGAAACCTGGCTTTCCCTAGCTGAGCTGTCAGAACTCAACATTCTCTATTTCAACAGGCAACAAGAGTAATCTCGGAGGTGAAGATCTTCAGAAACAAGATTGTAGAGGAACTCTTCAGATATGGATGCAGTGAGTTGTCCTTGGGTTTCTGAGCAACCTCCAGCTTGCCAAGAAGAAAGAGCAAACACACCCATTCCACGGCAGAAGAAACTGAGAAGCCTAGTTACAACTGAAAATAATTCCCCACTGGAAGATGTCTCAAAATATGTGGACATTAATATTACTACACTTTCTCAAGACGAGAAAACAAAGACATTGGGTAGGTGTCCTGCATGGGAAGCAGTTTCCCAAAAGTTCTTCTCTTATTTCCCACCAGAGGATTCACACTGGTGAGAAGCCCTATGACTGTAGCCAACTGTGGAAAAGAATTCAATGAGGAAACAAACCTTAATAAGCACAAATGAATCCATACAGGGGAGAAACCCTATTCCTGTTCTCAGTGTGGTAGAAACTTTGATCAGAATTTTCATCAGAGTCGCCATGAAGGAATTCATGTAGGGGAGAAAATATTTTAGTGTCCAGGATGGGGGAAAACCTTCCCCGCAAATGAAGAATTTGTAGTTTCATCTGCAGAGTCGTGAGGCTGAGAGATCATACACATTGCAACAACAACAACAACAACAAAAAGGAAGTGGGAGAAGGGAGATTGGTCAGTTGTCACTTAGTTTCTCAGCCCCAGGAGCAGAGCTGGGATCAGGAAAGGGCCCGCCTCTGCCTGAAAAGTTTCACAAAGAATTAAGAACCCAAACATTTTATGATTGAAGAACAATTCTAAATAAATGGGTCAAAAGAAAAGAATGTCAAGTAAGACATTCCAAAAATGCAAATAAAATTTAGTGTACTAACATTTGCAAGATAAAGCAAGAGCGGCAAGAGGGACGCCTGTCCTCAAGGGCACATCTGAGTAGGGAGGTCTGAAACGAACGGCTTTTAGTTTTCCATTTCTGTAATGAAAGACCCGATACAAGTGAAAGAGGGAAGGTTTATTTAGACTCAGTGTCTGGGCTCTCAGTCCACAGTTGCTTGACCCTGTTGCTTTGGATCTTTGGGGTGGAGGGGGTCTGTTTTCCTCATGGGATCCTTAAAAGCAAAGGAGGACAAAAGAGGAGTGGGGAGTCCTATGTCTCCCTAGTGATCTGCTTATGATCTGACTTCTTTGCACTAAGCTTTACCCCCCCCCCCAAAGGTCCCACCACTTCCCGATAGCAACCGGACCTGTAGCACATGAACCTGAAACACTTGTACCAGAAATCGCGGTTGACATTAAAAGAATAACAATGGAGCTGGAGAAGTGGCCCAGCGGCTGGAAGAATGGCTGTTATTTCAGAGGACCCAGTTTGGCTCCCAGTACCCACGTAGTAGTTAACACCTGTAACTCCAGTTCGAGAGGACACAATGCCCTCATCTGTTCTCCTCAGGAACTGCACAGAGATAATACACAGATGTACATACAGGCAAAACACCCACATTCATACATAAAAATCTCAGATTTTAAAAGCACTAAAGGAATCCTATGAACAAATGTCACAAATTGGAAAACCGGAGTGAAAGAGAGCAGTTCTTTTAAAGACAGTCCGCGTATCAGCCTTACACAGGAAGGAATGGATGAGTAGCTGGGATCACCTTGCTGGGCCGGGTCTTCTCTCCAGATGTGCTCGCCTTAAAGACTGAAGCTTAGCGTTGTCACCTAGGAGCTGGGCGGGCACAGTTTGGAGTTTTCCCAGTGAACAGAATTTCATAGAACAGCTGTAGCAAGTTAGGTCTCTGTGATTGTGACATCACAAAAGATTGTTCTGGGATGACTGCTGAGAACATGAAGAATATTGTCCTGTATCAGACTTGTTGACACACGCCTTTAATCCCGACAGAGACAGGTGGATCTACATGAGTTCTAGACCAGTCTGATCTACAAAGTGGGTTCAAGGACAGCCAGGGCTACCCTACTTCAAAAAACAAATATATATATATATATTCCTGACCACAGAATGGCCCACAAACAGTGCTCCAAGGTGATTGGCATGATTGGTACTGCTTCTTGGCCGGAACTCACACTTTATCTATTCCTTTCTTCTAGATGGCATACACCAAGACAGCCAGTCAATCACAAGCAACCTAAATAAGAGTATGTCATCTGAAGCAACAGTCTCCAGTTCTTTCCTGACATCACCCAAAGCAGCTCAGCTTGTTATTTCTTTTTAGCAGCTTCTATCTATTCTCCGAGCATTTGCAGCTCCCACCCGTTCTCCAGGCATGTGGAACACTACCTGTTCTCCAAGCAGGTGCAGCTCCACCTGTTCTCCAGGCATGTGCAGCTCCCACCTGCTCTCCAGGCATGTGCAGCTCCCACCTGTTCTCCAGGCAGGTGCAGCTCCACCTGTTCTCCAGGCATGTGCATTCTTTCCTCTGGCAATTGGGAGTAAAGGGTAGGTGTGTTCGCGGTGCCTCTTGTCAGGAGGGCACTCATGATTGGAATGAAGGGGTTTGATTGAAGCATTTTGACTGGGCAGGAGGGATGGCTCAGCAGTCACTTGCTGTTCTTCCAGAGGACCCAGATTTGGTTTGCGACCCACGTCAGGTGATTCACAGACACCTGTAACCCTCTTCTAGCTCCTTGGACAACCACACACACATGGCACACCCATGTTTTAAATCTTTAATATTTATTTAGTCAGGACTAGGAATCAACCCTAGGCCTTGCACATGCTAGGGAAATACTCTACAGCTGAGCTCCGTCCCAAGCGACTTTCCACCTTTCACCTGTTTAGTCTACAGCAAGGATTTTATTCTCCCAAGAGATAGTAGATGCTTTTCTAACAAAAAAATGTTAAGTTTCACATAGTAGAATAAAAATTGTTTTCTTGGAAATTACTTCTTAATATGATTTTCTTAGCCTTACTGAGAAGATGAAAATTTCATGGTAAGCACTCTCCTTAAAGCCCCTTTCATGTCCTTGTTCCTCAGGCTGTAGATGAACGGGTTCAGCATGGGGGTCACCACCGTGTACATCATGGCAGCTGCCATGTCCCTCCCAGCTGAGCGAGAGGAGGAGGGGTTGAAGTACAGGGATATGATAGTGCCATAGAAGAGGCAGACCACAGCCAGGTGGGAGCTGCAGGTGGAGAAGGCTTTCCATCTTCCCCTTGCGGATGAGACTCTCAGGATAGCACAAGCAATGAGGATGTAAGAGACGAGGATACAAACAAATGGGGCTATCATTAACAGCCCGGCAACAAAAAGAATCATTAGCTCATTGAGGTGTGTGTCTGAGCAGGAGAGGTTCAAAAGGAGACTCACCTCACAGAAAAAGTGGGGGATGGTGTTGTCTGCACAGAATGAGAGCTGAGCCATGAGCAGGGTGTGCAACAGAGCATTCAGGCTGGCTACCACCCATGACCCGAACACAAGGAGGGCACAGAGCTGATGGGTCATCTTTGTTGTGTAGTGTAAGGGGTGGCAGATGGCTACATACCGGTCATAGGCCATCACAGCCAGCAGGAAATTATCCATGACAGCAAACACACAAAGAAAATATAGTTGTGTGAGACACCCAGAGAAGGAAATGGCCTGATTCCTGAGTATGTGCATGGCCAGCACCTTGGGGACAGTGGTGGAGGAGAAGCAGACNTATGTGCATGGCCAGCACCTTGGGGACAGTGGTGGAGGAGAAGCAGACATCCACGAAGGATAGGTTGCTGAGGAAGAAGTACATGGGGGTGTGCAGGCGGGAGTCTGTGCCGATGGCCAGGATGATGAGCAGGTTCCCCAGGACAGTGGCCAGGTACATGGTGAGGAAGAGCAGGAAGAGGAGCCGCTGCTGCTGGGGATCCCTGGAGAGTCCCAGGAGGAGGAACTCAGAGACACTCGACTGGTTGCTGCCGCTCATGAGTCTGAGCCCAGCTAACTACAGAGAACAGACACGGGTGAGAATGCAGTCTGCAGGTTTGGATGCTACAACCAGGTTTATATTAAGACTGCATTAAAGTTTCTGAATTAAGATCCACTCCTATTTTCTACACACTCAATTTAAAAATCCCAGTTTTACATGGTGCTGGCTTCCAAGGTCCACTCTTTCAGTTTTATGGAATATAACATAAAAAGCATTCACGCACACACACCATCCTTCCCTGCAACCCTATGTACCTCTGGTAACACCCCAGTCTCTCCCACCCCTTAGCAGCTCAAGGAGAAACACAGGCAGTTATTGTACTGATCGCAAGCTCCAATAGCTGCACATGTGACTCCTGCTGTTCTCTGTGGAGGAGAGTGAGCAGCTCTTGCTGCAAAAGAGATGCTGTCATTTCTCCTATTCTGAAAATACCTGCACAGGCCAGCTCTACTGTTTTCCACTTCGGAGTTGCTGGGCAACAGTGTCCTTTATTCCAGGGAAGGATGGGAAGGTCTCAGGAATACACGAAGAGTGGATGATCACTGTCTTAGCTTTCTGTGCCGGAAGGAGGTTTGGGAAAATTAGGCAGGTATTTCCCACAGCATCTAATCCCACTGAGTACAGACTCCCTAAGCATCTCATTAAAGATCTGCAGAAAGGTATTGTGCCACCGAACTCCTGGTCCCCACTGACCGGCAATGATGGAGTGTATCATCGAAGTTAGAATTTGGGGATGAGGAAATCACGGTGGGGAGAAGCCCTAGAGAAATTCCCTGAGAGCTTCATCAACTTAGTTAACTACACAAGTAGATTTGAAGGATTGGTCCAGAGTCTCTCTTTCAGCACAGAAACTGGAGGTATTGTGTTGCCAGAGTGAACATCCTCTTACCACATAGGGTTGTGTGGTACACATGCTGATAGGAAGCCCTGGGAGTACAGAAGGGAGCAACTGGCCTTCCAGGGTCGGGTTTGATCCCGTAAAACATTTGATGTAAAGTACAAAGAGGGCAAAGCAAAAAAATGTGTAGTCTGCCGTGACTGAAGGTTACTTTGGGCTGTCTTTCCAGCCCACAGTGAGTCATCCATTTCTGAAAATCTATAGGCTCTTCGCCAGCCTCATTTATCTTCCCACCCCTTCCAGACAGGATTCATGGGAGGACTTGGAAACCTAGCCTGGGGACAGAGAACCGGCAGGCCAGCCTCAGTGTGGCTTGTCCCATCCATGCGCATCTAGAAGCTCACAGTGGTTTCCTGCTTCACTCCCAGGTGAACAAGTAAATGTCTAGAGGTGACGGCAAAAAACAAGGTAAACACGAGGGAGGAGAAAGAAGCTGGAGGGAGTCCTGGGGCTGCTGATGTGGGATTCAGGGTATTTCTAATGCCCAGCTTGAGGAGGCCTTCATTCCCATCCATTGTTCAACAATAAGAGCCGCATCTTTCTTAGCTCATCCTGGAAAGGAGTTTAAAAAAGAGATATCATGTGCTTATCCAGACACACTGGAGTCCAGTCTAAAGCAAGAAGATTGCCGCCATGTTCCAGGCTACCCTGATCTAACATACCAAGGCTCAGTCTCATAAAAACAAAAACATAACAAAGGAAAAGAAACACTAGACGCTAGAGAGATGACTCAGTGGTGTAGAGGACTTTTTGCTCATGCAAACGGTTTGGGTTCCATTCCCAACACTCTCATGGTGTTTCTCAACCATTTATAACTCCAGGTTCAGGTAATCTGAGATCTGACACTCTCTACTCGTCTCCTTGGGAATGCACGTGGTGCATATGCATGAATATTCAGAAAAACATTCACATATAAAATAAATCTTTTTTAATCATTTTTTTATTGAGAATAGGAAAAAAAAGTTTCCGCCTCCTCCCAGTCTCCCATTTCCCTCCCCCTCCCCCCACTCTTCTCCCTCTCCCCCCACTCCTCTCCCCCTCTCCAATCCAAAGAGCAGTCCTGGTTCCCTGCCCTGTGGAAAGTCCAAGG
>NW_026067891.1:5471588-5514087 GCF_014885135.2 Alexandromys fortis | reverse complement strand
AACAACCTAGATGCCCTTCAATGGAAGAATGGATGAAGAAAGTGTGGAATATATACACATTAGAGTACTATGCTGCGGTAAAAAATAATGACTTCTCAAATTTTGCATGCAAATGGATGGAAATAGAAAACACTATCCTGAGCGAGGTAACACAGACCCAAAAAGATGAACATGGGATGTACTCACTCATAATTGGTTTCTAGCCACAAAATAAATCTTTTTAAAAAATAAAGAAAAATGATAATGGCTATGTAGTCTGGGCTACATAGGCATGTCACACACACTAATATAATAAAAATAAAATAGAAGAGTAAAATTCAGGGGCGTAGATGAAATGTTATTGGCTGTTAGTTAATTCTTGCATCTATGTGCTTTGAACATCTGTGCTGTATGCTCTTACATATGTTTGAAATTATCTAAAGTTTATAGCCAAAAAAATCAGTACTTTTGCTTGCCATGGCGGCACATGCCTTTAATCCCAACCCTTGGAAAACAGCAGCAAGTGGATTCCTGTGTGTTTGAAGCCAGTCTGGACTGCACAGTGAGAATCTGTCTCAAAAAAACAAAGAAAAAAATCTTTACTTTTGCCAGCTTAGAAGTTGGCTCAGTAGGTAAAGTACTTACCACGGTACAGATTCCCAGCATCCACATATACACCAAATGTGTGTGGCAGCCAGCGTGTGATCTTATTGCAAGAGGCAGCAATGAGATCCCTAAGCATCTTTAACAAAAATACTTCAGAGTAGCCATGGTAAAAACGTTGACCAAAAAGGAGAGCTCACTGAATAAGCAAATAAAAGTATAAAGACAATGTCAATTCACAGAGAGAATAAGAAGACAAAAATATGTGGAAATGACAAATGGAAATTATGTAATTGGGAAGTAAACAATTGCAATAATCAGTCCACTAAATGAGCTTAACAAATTTGAACCAGATAAAGAAATAATTGGCAAACTTGTAAATACTCACATACAGAGTGTAGAAGATGAAGAGCAGAAGAGAAAGAATGAGGAAAAAGAGGACATGGGGTCAAAGGTAGACAGTATTAGTACACCAAATACAGTAAGCACTTGGGGAAAGAAGCCAGGCGTAATGGTGCACGCCACCTTCAATTCCAGCACTCGGGGGCAGAGGCAGGTGAGTCTTGAGTTCAAGGCCAGCTTGGTCTATGGAGTGAGTTTCAAGATAGCTAGGGATACACTGAGAAACCCTATCTCAGAGGGGGAGAGAGAGAGAGAGAGAGAGAGAGAGAGAGAGAGAGAGAGAGAGAGAGAGAGAGAGAGAGAGAGAGAGAGAGAGAGAGAGAGGGGGAGGAGGAGGAGGAGGAGGAGGAGGAGGGAGGGGAGAGGAGGGAGGGGAGGGAGGAAAAGAGAAAAAGGAAAAGGAAAGAAAAACATTATTGAAGAAATAATGGCTGAAAACTTCTCAAACTTGTTTTTAAAATGATCTGTATACACACCAGTCTCAACTGATTGCAACCAGCATGGTCCCAGAGTCAGGTGTTGTATAAAAGTGCTGAAAGTAAAAGATGAGGAGAAAATATTTCATACGTTTCAAGTTAATTTTCATTTGTTTTTGACAGGGTGCTCAAGAGTTCAGCCCTTCAGAATCCCTGTCAGAGTTCAAATAAAGACACCATAATAAGCAAAGGGACCTAAAATCCGAGAGTTAAAAAATTGTTCACAACATGGTCTTTCCATTCCTGTTTCTTTATTCTTATTCCTTATTTCATTGTTACAAATGTTCCCAGTAATATACCCTTGTAACCAGCAAGTCCCCAGCCCTAGCAGGTTCCAGGGCTGGAACTCTTTTGCCCCATAAAAATCAGATAAGAGTTTTCATACATGCGCGTGTGTGCGCACATGCAGCGCACACTCACTCACTCACACAGATCCGTGGCTGTCAGCTCAAAGGTGGGAGTGGCTAGTGCACGTCTGATGAACTCCTTAATGGAGAAAGCTAGTTAAGAAAAGAATTAAATCAGGGGGTTCTAGAGGGGAGGACTAGTGTGCCACACTACATTTTTAGGTGAACAAAAAGGTTTATTTTTTAGTAAAATTATGAATAGGGCATGGATTTGAAATCAGTGAACCACTTTTTTCCTCCCAGCATGCATAGATGATATCAGGTAACCAGGCAACCTATGTAAACATTGGGGGGTGGGGAACCAATGGCTCCTGATCTGATTAGCACATTCACTAGATGTTGTAATTTCTATGGGCCTAAGTCTGAAGTTTGCACTTATTGCTCTAAGCGGTAGGAACAAAGAGGAGACTCAGGCCTCTAAATGATCGATTCTGAGGTTTGCTGTTATCAACCAATCTGATCATGGATATTGTGGGTCTGTAGTGCTGATGGAAGGAAGTCTTTCTCTGGGTTGTGGTTAATTATCTCCTCTGCTGTCCTTGAGAGTAAAGGACATGCAGGAAATTTTCTGAACTAAAATCATCAGTAAACTGAGGTGAAGGTGAGCATAAGGAGTTAGGAACCTTTTAAATGGGGTAAAGCCAGGGCATCTTATTCTTCTATCTGAGCAGCTATGAATCAGCAGCGTTGGGCAAGCAGTAATTCTATGTCCTTGGATAGCTGTGAACATCTTAGATGGAATGATCTTTCCTGGACTCTAAGCACTGACCAGATGCCTGTTGATTGCAGGAAGGCAGGTCTCTGCGTTTACCTAGGAGGACCAAGGCCTGGCAGTGGGAAACTGTTTTCACACATAGCTGGGGGAATGTGATCAGTAAGCCCCCAAAGACATAGGAAACAGCTGAGAATTAATTCCCCCAAATGTGTAACAGAAGGGGAGTCAGCTCCAGCAAAAATCTACAGGAAAAAAAAAACAGCCATTTATTCACAAAGCAATAATCCCAAAATTCCTTGGATTTTGGTTTGACCTTTACCAAAGATCTTGATAAATCACTCATGAAAAGACGGCTTAGAAATTACTGTATAATGCTGTGGCTTTAATGAGACAGGATTTCACAGTGTAGCCTTGGATGACCTGGAACCCATAATATAACCCATGCTGGCCATGAACTTGTGATCCTCCAGCCTCAGCCTTCTGATGTTGGGAGTACATCCGTGTGGTAATATGTCAGACTTATTAGTCATTTTCAAAATAATTTCAAAGCATTCTGTAAGTTTTTTATGTTTTAAAGGACAAATTGAATTACTAGGGAGTGGAAATACATAAAATCAGTAAAAGTAAAATTATAGAGACATGAAGTAATTTAGAAAACCTCTCACAAAATAGCAGTTGAAAGTTTAGATGTAGACAAGTATTTGAGTTAAAATATCTGAGCCCATTCACATAGGCTCAGAATGACAGATCTGACAGAATGGGAGAAATTATACAGTTGAGTGACATGTCTGGATATTGGGAATGTAGAAAAAAATCCTTTTAATCAGCTACACAAAGCTCACGAGATGAAAAACATTAGCTCAAATGAGTAGAGTTATTTTTCTGTAGCTCCAAATAAATCCTTCCCTACTTGCCTCATCAATTTTGTGATCTTCCCATTGGATATATTGATATGAAGGCCACACACACAGACACACACACACACACCAGATCAAAGACAGCTGTTACTCCATTCAACACCCTTTTCTGACCTCTGTCAGCCCCAGGCATGCACATGGTACACAGAAGTACATGCAGGCAAAACACCCATATGGATATGAATTAATAAATGAAAAGTAAACACACCGCAAACACACATGGACACACATACATGGAACTTAGCCTAAGGACAATCATTGTCAGCTGGCCTTTGGAGTGTTAAGTGAATATCAGAAAGTAAAATTAGCACACTGTCTGTGCTATCCCCCATCAGTCGTCTGAAGTCCTGCCGCTGCCAGGCCAATGAAGGAGCTCACTTTTGTTCTTATTACACAGGGTCTCACATCATAGGTGAGACTGGCCTAGAACTCATTCCACCTCCAGATAATCTGAAATTCACTATCCTCCTTCCTCAGTCTCGTGAGTGCTTTGATTTTATGTATAATCAAACAAACATGACTTATTTCTCAACTTTTTATGCTTTTTGTCTTATTTTCAAAATAAATTTCAAAGCATAATATAATTTGGGCATTTAACTGAGAAAAATAACTATTAGTAAATGCAATTATGCAAGATCTGTGAAAATGAAAAAGCAGACACTTTTTTAAAAAGTTTTGCACTACAATGAAGTTTGAAAGCTAATATATAAATTTTTAACTAAGTGACAGCTCCGGGACAGCCAGGCCTACATAGAGAGACTCTGTGAGAATACCAGCAATGCGGATAAACAGAACAGAGGAAGGAGAAGAGGGGAAGGCTGACTGACAAGTCTGCAGGCTGGAATTGTAGAAGGCACAGTTCATTTTTATTGAGTTGACCTAGTCCCTGCCTAATGTTAATGCTACATAAGCCCGGATGACAAGAATCACACATGAAGCCCAACAAGCTGCAGAATTAGGGTTTCCTGGAGCTCCAAGCGAACCCTTTCCTCTCGGCTCTTCCCCTGAGCTGAGCTCAGGCAAGGCCTCTTCTGCATGACAGAATGGACAGCTGTGTTGCCCCAGAGGTGGCCTGAACACTCCCATTGGACTAGGAACTCTGCTAAGGGACACAGAGAATTACATAGGCCAGCAGTGGCAAATAACGCCTCTGCTACAGTGATAGCACAGGACATAAGACCATGTTGTGACCGTGTCTGAACAGAGGAACAAGGACCACCCACTCACAAAAAAAAACCAACATCCACTGTCCTGAAAATGGCTGACATGTGGCTGCTGCTTGTCCAATCAGAGTCCAGTGCTCAGGTGTTTCAGGAAGCACACCCTGCACAGGCTCAGGCTTATCATTAGTCCCTTTCAGGATTGTCCCATGGAGACCCCTCCCCACTCCCCAAAGCTGTGCTCACTGACAGAGGAGAAGCACAGGTGTGTGCACAGGGGTTTCCAAGACACTGACATGACAAAGGAATAAAGACCTTTGCTCCAGTATTTTTTTTCATTCTTTTACCTAAAGAAATTGTATGATGGATTTTGCTCTCCAAAATAGTTTATTTTCTCCAAAACATTTTTATGTGTATGGGTGGTTTGCCTGCATGCATTCCTGTGCACCAATGGCAGGCCTGGTGCCACACAGAGGCCAGAAGAGGGTGCCCAAACCCAGAGAACAGTCGTTGCAAACAGTTGTGAGCTGTCATATGGATGCTGGAAATCAAATCCAGGTCCTCTGCAATAGCAGCAAGGGCTCTTAAATGTGGGTCGTCTCTAAAGCTCCCAATACATCCTTTTCTTACAAAAGACAAGTGAAGTTTCAGATTATTGATAGGATCACAAAGGATTTCTGGACATTATTTTCCTCTGTGATATTCCTCACTTTCAACATTATTGAGTAGATAAATATTTCAAGGTAAGCACTCTCCTTAAAGCCCCTTTCATGTCCTTGTTCCTCAGGCTGTAGATGAACGGGTTCAGCATGGGGGTCACCACCGTGTACATCATGGCAGCTGCCATGTCCCTCCCAGCTGAGTGAGAGGAGGAGGGGTTGAAGTACAGGGATATGATTGTGCCATAGAAGAGGCAGACCACAGCCAGGTGGGAGCTGCAGGTGGAGAAGGCTTTCCATCTTCCCCTTGTGGATGAGACTCTCAGGATAGCACAAGTAATTAGGATGTAAGAGACGAGGATACAAACAAATGGTGCTATCATTATTAGCCCGGCTACAAAAAGTATCTTTAGCTCATTGAGTTGTGTTTCTGAGCAGGATAGTTTCATTAGTTGTTTCACTTCACAGAATAAGTGGGGGATGGTGTTGTCTGCACAGAATGAGAGCTGAGCCATGAGCAGGGTGTGTAACATAGCATTCAGGCTGGCTACCATCCATGACCCAAACACAAGGAGGGCACAGAGCTGATGGGTCATCTTTGTTGTGTAGTGTAAGGGGTGGCAGATGGCTACATACCGGTCATAGGCCATCACAGCCAGCAGGAAATTGTCCATGTCTGTAAGTTCAAAAAGAAAATACATCTGTGTGAGACACCCAGAGAAAGAAATGACCTGAGTCTCAAGTATGTGGTTGGCCAGCACCTTGGGGACAGTGGTGGAGGAGAAGCAGACATCCACAAAGGACAGGTTGCTGAGGAAGAAGTACATGGGGGTGTGCAGGCGGGAGTCTGTGCCGATGGCCAGGATGATGAGCAGGTTCCCCAGGACAGTGGCCAGGTACATGGTGAGGAAGAGCAGGAAGAGGAGCCGCTGCTGCTGGGGATCCCTGGAGAGTCCCAGGAGGAGGAACTCAGAGACACTCGACTGGTTGCTGCCTCTCATAGTCTGAGTCCAGCTACAGAGAAAAGAGGCAGAAATGTAGGTGTTGAAGGGTTGGTTGTAATAAATTTTACTAAGGACTTTGTCATGTTTAAAATAACACAAAAATAAAAATCCTGCATTAGGACTAGAGAGATCTTTGAACTATTAAAATGCCTGTCTGGTCTTCCAGAGAAGCCAGAGTCAGTTCTCAGCACCCATATGGTGGCCAGCAATTGTGCATAGCCCTTTTCCAAGTGATCCTGGGCCCTCTTCTGGCCTCTATGGGCACTATCTTTTGCTTTGCATACATTCAGGAAAATACATTCAGACATAAAATAAAAATAAATTTAAATATACATGCATTTAATAAATAAATCAGAATCTGCCCATAGTGCTCATCCCCTCAACTTCCACCTTCCAGTCCTAGATCGTTCTGATCCCACCAGAATCACCCTTGTGCTTTATTAAATATAACATACAACATACACGCATGGGATGCAAGGTGTTCTAGGGGGTTAAAGTGTTTACTGAACAAACATGAAACACTTTTAAAGGTGGAAGGGGAGAACCAACTCCACAGAGTCATCCCTTGGCCTCCACATGTGCACTGCGGCGTATGTAACACACACACATACACACACACATTCACACACAAACACACAATAATGCATATATTGTCTTAACGAATGCACAGATGGCCCTTCCCTGAAATCATGTACATCCCTGTTAACTTCCCACCCCCAGTTCTTAGCAGAGCACAGGGAAAAATAAAATAGCTAGGGCCAGAGAGAGGTCTCAGTATGTGAAGGCACTCGTCTCTAACCGGAAGTCCCGAGTCCAAGCCTCCAGGGTTCACATGGTGGAAAGCAAAAAAGAATTCCCCTGACAAAGTTTTCCTATGGCTTCCACATATGCTGTACACACACACACACACACACACACACACACACACACACACACACACACAAAGTGTAATGTACTTTCAAATAATGTAATGAGAAATACCTAGTTACCACTGTGTTCAACTCTAACTTGGCCTCATGGGTTCACAAATGTAGCTATTGGTCCTTCAACACACAGGAGTGAGCATCATTTTTTAGTAAAGAAATTGGCATCAGCACTGCTGTTACAATACCTGACAAGTCAGTGCTGTAACTGACCCATGTTCGCCGCCTTGGAGCCGCTGGGCAATGGTGCTCTTTATTCTAAGGAGGGAAGGGGTCAGAATCCTAGGAGGGTTCTGAGCGGGTGGAGTGGGTGATCACCTTCCTAGCCAGCAAAGAGGTTTGGGGGACTCAGAGGGTATTTACTGCAGCATCCTTCCCACTGGGCTAGACTCCCTGAGCATCTCATTAAAGTCAGGCAGACAGTAATTGTCCTGCCTAGCTCCTGGTCTCTGTGGACCAACAAGGAGGAGGAAGGGTAACATCTTACTCCCATGTCAGAACTCAGGGATAAAGCAGTCTGGGTGGAGACACGTCCCAGAGGCAACCCCTTGAGAACTCCATTATCTCCGCGCAGGGCACATGTGGAGGCCAAGGGATGACTCTGTGGAGTTGGTTCTCCCCTTCCACCTCTAAAAGTGTTTCAGGTTTGTTCAGTAAACACTTTAACCCCCTAGAACATCCTTGCATCATTTCCGTGCCCGCCCTAAGCCTGTAGGTCTGCAGTTGGTCCAGACTCTGTCTCACAGCAGAGACCGGAGGTGATACAGCACTGTTTGGGGAATGCTCCTCTTTTGTTTTCTCTCTGGACATTTGTTGCACAGGTCTCAGAGCACATTTCAGGATGGGAGGATGGAAGACGAGACTGAAAGATGGAACTAGAACTAGAGCTGACCCCTGAAGAAGTTGATATAAAATACAAGGAAGGAGGGGGAAGATGAAGGGAATGTGACCAGCCATGACTCCATGCACCAAGAGCAGACATGCTCTGGGCTGTCTTCACACAACAACGGATCACCAGTGTCTATAAATCTGTGGGCTCTTGAGTGCGGCTCCACCAGTCTCACACAGGAAGCTCCACCACCCCTACCAAAGGAAGATTCGTGACTGGACTCGGTCCTCCTGAACGCTGGCCGTGTTCAAAGGCATGAGCCACCATGCAAAGTCTTGTTGTTTTCTGTGATGTCACACTGCAGCCTCCAAGGCTGGCCTAGAATTATATTCTCTCTCTCTCTCTCTCTCTCTCTCTCTCTCTCTCTCTCTCTCTCTCTCTCTCTCTCTCTGTTTTTTGAGACAGGGTTTCTCTCTTTAATAGCCCTGACTATTCTCATTCTATAAACCAGGCTGGCCTTGAACTCACAGATATCTGCCTTCTTCTGCCTCCTGAGTGCTGGGATTAAAGGCATGTGCCATCACCAACTGGCTGTTACCTTATTTTCTAGAAGCCTGCTGTTGAACACAGTTAGCCAAATCTTACACCTCCATGTCAGTTTCCGCTAACCTAAGGAGACTTTTACAACCTTAAGAGTTTATAAGCCTAATCAAACATGCTTTATCAAATATTTGTTGTTTCTTATCTAGTCTATTTGAAGCCTGGTACTAAAGTTAGCAAAGACAGAAATAATTTGATGCATATCTCGACATTAGCTTTTGTTAATCTGAGTAGACCTTTATAATCTTAGGGATTTATCATACAAAGGTTCATACTTGGTCTAGAGAGATGGCTCAACAGTTAAGAGCACTGATTGCGCTTTCAGAGAAACCTGATTCAATTCCCAGCACCCACATGGCAACTCACAACTATCTGTAACTCTGAGATCTGACAGCCTCACACAGATGTACATGCAGGCAAAACAACAATGCACATAAAATAAATTTTAAAAATTCACAGTAATCCAAAATATGCTGGAACATGCTGTTGTCTACTTAGTCTAAAAAGGAGATATAGTGATAACCGAGGACTCAGTAGGACTAAGAAGTTTTATGACTGCTACTTAGTTGGTTAATGCATGTGATCATCTTACTCAAGATGGTGGTGAAGTTACAGTGCATGTTCTTTTTTCACCTTAGTAAGTATGACTGCCAGTCACATGATTGCCTCTATCCTAACAAGGTCATCCGCCAACGTGGAGGCAAGTCACCTGGTTGCTGTTTAAAAACACCCATTTTCCTAAACAAGAGTTCAATTTGTTCCATATCCAGTAAGAAGGTCTATTTTTATAAATAGCAGATTTAATCATTTTGATACAAATTTTAAGCTAACACTTTGCTACAAATTTTAGAGATTCTTTATCGCATTCAAAGAACCTACAAATCCTGAGGTGTTTACACAATAGTTTTAGCATATTTCTTAAGAGCAGAGTGTAGAAGAATCATAAAGACAAAGATTTTGAAGAGTGAAAAGTAGAAAAGGCTTAGAAATGAGAGACTTTGGGGAGCAGAGCAGAGAAAGTTCAGATGTCCCAGATTCAGGGTCCTTTGCTTGGCAGTGGCGGAGGTGGCTAGGATTTGGGAGAATCTGAAAATCAAATGTGCCCTTTTTGACCACCGAGCTGGACTAAGGACCTTTGCAGGGAGGCCTTAATGAGGAGGTAAGAAAAGGGCTGCAGATAGGAGCTCCATACCCAACACTGCTTGCAGATGAAACTCCCGGACCTGGACTGGTTATATCCATTTGAGTTGTTGGCCATGGAAATCCCCACACAACCTGGGCTGTTGCCAAGACAAGTTGCTCTCCTCAAACTGACAGGAAGGCCCAAGACAACACCTACACAACTCATTGAACTTGGAGAGGTTAATTGGGTGCCTACATAGGATCTTCATCCCTCCATTCTCGTGTCTTTGGTATGGGAAGGTAGGGGACCAACCCAGCTGCAAAACTTTTGGTCTACAATGCTTTCCTGCCTGCAAAACATGCTAGAGCAATTGTGGCACAAAGCTTGTGGGAATAACCAGCAAATGTCTGATTGACTTCAGGCCCTCTCTACTAGATGGAGCCTATACTTAACACTGCTTGTGTGACCAAGAACCAGAGACTAGATATCCCAGAGACCTAGGAAAAAAAACAAATATTACTGGTCTTTAAAAAATAGTAATAAAATGACTCCTAATGATATTCTGCTATATTCATACATCAGTGAATACGGATTCAGCCATCATCAGAGAAGCTTCCTCCTGCAGCAGATCAGAACAAATACAGAGACCCACAGACAGACACTATACAAAGAGAGACCTTGGAACATACAACTCTAAATGGGATGTCTCCAGCAAACCCCTCCCTGGAGGAAGAGGAGGCAGAAAGAGTGAAAGAGCCAGCAGAGGGGATGGAGGACACCAGGAGAACACGGTCCTCCAAATCATCTAAACAAAGCTCTTATGATCTCACAGAGACTGAAGCAGCCTGCAAGGGCCTACACGGGTCACATATCAGATATCCTGCATATTAGATATTTACATCACAGCTGATAACAATATCAAAATTACAGTTATGAAGCAGCAAAGAAAATAGTTTGATGGCTGGAGATCACCACAACATGAGGGACTGTGTTAAAGGGTCCCACGATTAGGGAGGAAGAGAACCGCAGGTCCAGAGCTTTTAGTTGTGTTGTTAAGTGTAAGATTACTCTAGTTGGTTGCTGTTGTTTGGGGGGGGGCTTAGTGCTATGAACCTGCCTCTAAGAACCAATTTCACTGCATCCCGTAAGTCTAAGCATGTGAATTCATTTTCATTAGATCCTAGAAAGTCTTTCTTTCTTAGTTTTTGTCTTGACCAATTTTTCATTCAGTAGACAGATGTTCAGTTTCCATGAGTTTGTCAGCTTTCTGTTGTTGTTGATAGAGAACTTTAATTCATGGTTGTCTGAGATCATGCAGGAGTATTTAAATTGTCTTGTATCTTTTGAGATTTGCTTTGTGTCCAAGTACGTTGTCAGTTTTGGAGAGAGTTCTATGAAGTACCGAGAAGAAGGTATATTCTTTTGTGTTTGGGTGAGATGTTCTGTATATGGCTGTTGGGTCCCCTTGGTTTTATAATGACGGTTACCTCTGGCACTTCTCTGATCAGTTTTGTCTGGATCCGTTGGTGAGGTATTGAAGTCTTCCACTATCACAGTGTGAGGGTCAATATGTGATTCACACTATAGTAGATGTATTCGTCTGGGATCTCAGAATCACAAAACTTATGGAATGAATCTCTCTCTCTCTCTCTCTCTCTCTCTCTCTTTCTCTCTCTCTCTCTCTCTCTGTCTCTTTCTCCATATATATGAATTTATTGGAATTACTTACAGGCTGCAGTCCAACATTGCTAGCTGGGAATGGAAAGTCCAAGAATCTAGTATTATTCGTTCCCACAAGGCTGGGTGTCTCAGCTCGTCTTCTATATATGCTGGAATCCCAAAGGAACTGGATGTGCTAGAAAGGTGAGGGCAAGCGTGCAAAGAATGAACAAACCCTTCATTCTTCCACTGTCCTTATATAGGCTTCCAACAGAAAGTGTGGCTCCAGCCTCAAAGTCTGGATTAAAGACTTGTTGTCTTCCTGCCTCAAGATCTGGATCACAAGTGTACCCTCCATTTCTGGATTGGAGTTCATTTCAGATGTTGTCAAGTTACAACCAAGAATAGCCATTATAGTGGTACTCTTTTTATAAACCTAGATGCCTTTGGGTTTGGAGTATAGACGTAAAATTAAAATGCCATCTGGATGAATTTTTTCTTTGCTAAGTAGTGGCCTTCCCTATTCTGATTATCTTTGGTTTGAAGTGTATTTTGTTAGATATTATATGTTAAAATGGCTACACCAGCTTGCTTCCTAGGTCCATTTGCTTGATATCTTTTTCTAATCCTTTCCTCTGAGATAATGTCTATCCTCAATGTTGAAGTGTGTTTTTTACATGTAACAGGATAGATCCTGTTTTCACATCCATTTTGTGGTTATTGAGAGTGGTGGTGTTGAGTGTGTGTATATGTTTCCCTTCTTTTAGTGTTGCTGGTTTGAGATTGTTTATTCCCTGTGTTTTCATGGTTGTATTTAATTTCCTTGGTTGGAGTTTCCCTTTTAACACTTTGTGTAGGGCTGGAATTGTAGATAAATATTGCTTGAATTGGCTTTATCATGGAAAGTCTTATTTTCTCCATCTATGGTGATTGAAAGTTTTGCTGGGTATAGTAGTCTGGGCTGGCATCCGTGGTCTTTTAAAATCTGCAAGACATCTCTCTAGGCCCTTCTAGAATCTCCACTGAGAAGTCAGGGATTATGGGATATTTAATCACAGTATAAACCCTGAGTTTGCATTTGCACTAATTAAATAAAATCAACCTTGGTTCAGGAGACTGAGTTAGCAATTAGTTGGCAGAAAGTAACCATAGAGAATCAGAGAACATCTGCAAGATGGTAGAGATATACACAGGAAGTAGTAGAGAGGGACTTTGTTGGCCAGGTCTTTTCTTGCTTCAGGGCAGCCTTTTTTAGAGACACTGGCAAAGAGAAGCCAGTTAGTTGCTACTTAGCCTCTCTGAGCTAACAGGTCTTCACCCCAGCCTTTGACTCCCAAGTCTTATTAATAAATAGAACAACAGAAACTTAATTAAAAGCTGCATTTGACAGCAGTAACACAGGTGGTGCCTTGGGGAACAAAATTCCCACCAGGCCACTGCCAGAGAAGCAGCCCAGTAACTGAGGAGCCAAATTGCTGATTAAATCAGCAGTAGACTAAAGTGCAGATTCTATGCCAATGGAAAACAACAGTCAGGTGTGATTCTGGAAGGTCGGCCTTTATGTGTTGCTGGCTCTTTTTCTCTTACAACTTTTTATATTCTTTCTTTGCTCTGTATGTCCAGTGTTTTGATTATTATATGCAAAGGGGACTTTTCTCTGGCCCAATTTATCTGGTGTTCTGTATGCTTCTTGTACCTTCATAGGCATCTCCTTATTTTTGGTTTAAGAAAGTTTTCTTCTATCATTTTGTTGAAAATATTTCCTGTGATTTTGACCTGGGCTTCTCCTTCTTCCTCTATCCCTGTTATTCTTAGATTGATCTTTTTATAGTGTCCCAGATTTCCTGGATGTTTTGTGTTAAGAGTTTTTTAGATTTGACATTTTCTTTGACTGATGTATCCATTCATTTAATGTGTCTTTAACAGCTTAAAGTCCCTCTTCCATCTCTTCTATTTTATTGGTAAAGCTTGCCTCTGTAGCTCCTGGTCCAATTCTTAACATTTTCATTTACAGAATTCCCTCGGTTTCAGTTTTATTTATTGGTTCTATTTGTATTTTCAGATCTTGAACAGTTTTAATCGTCTCATGCCACTGTTTCTGTTTTTCTGGATTTCCTGAAGGGATTTATTAATTTCCCCTTTAAGGGCCTCTATCATCTTCATAAAGCCTGTTTTAAGGTCCTTTTCTTGTGTTTCAGCTGTGTTGAAATATTCAGGGCCTGCTGCAGTAGGGTTTTTGGGCTCCAGGGGAGACAAACTTTCCTGGCTGTTTTAATGGTGTTATGTTGGCATGCAGGCATCTGAGATTATTGTGGGATCAGACTAGGTGCTGATATCTGGCTTTGTTTTTGGTGGGTGGACGTTTTGTTCTCTGGTTTCTGTTTCCTCTCTGGATTTTAGGAGAGAGTGGTGGCTGTCTGTTGCCTGGTAGGCAATTTTCTGTGGAACTAATAGGTGTGGTCACTAGGAATTCCAAGAAAAAAAATGTTTTTTCTTGATATTGGGAGCTGACACTTAGAAAGGGGGTGAGCTAGGGGTCTGAAAGGATTTGCAGGAGGGGAAAGCAGAGTGCTCCACCAGGATCTGTTGATTTGGTCTTGGATGGAGGTAGAGAATGAAGCGAGGTCACCCTAGAGGTCCTGTACAGCTGGAGATGAGTCTGGAGATTGATCTAAAGGAACAGAAGCAGAGGTACTGATCTGCAGTCAGCCTGCCTGCTTCCCTGCAGGAAACAGTAGCCGCCTTTCTTCAGAAAAACAAAACAAGGAAACCCCCAAAAGCCAAAAGGGATTCTTGAGTATCAGTTCCCATCATTATTAGCTCACTCACATCAAACAAAGAATGATCATGGTAAGCACTTTCCCTATAGCCCCTTGCATGTCCTTGTTCCTCAGGCTGTAGATGAACGGGTCCAGCATGGGGGTCACCACCGTGTACATCATGGCAGCTGCCATGTCCCTCCCAGCTGAGCGAGAGGAGGAGGGGTTGAAGTACAGGGATATGATGGTGCCATAGAAGAGGCAGACCACAGCCAGGTGGGAGCTGCAGGTGGGGCATAACGGGAGCCTTTGGGGTCCAGCCTCAACACTCTCTTTAGGATTCAGATCAGAAACTACAGCAAGTAAGAAGGATTTTTCCCTCTGGTTATCTGAGGGCAAATAAACAAATGCTCTCACAAGTACTTTTTCAAATCAGACTCTAATCTTTGCCTCTGTTCTAATTCTCTTGTCCTACTTCTCATTCCTTCTACCTTCTTCTCTTCTTTTCCTCTCACCTAAGAACTCTTCTTACAGGATCCTTGAAGCAATAAAAATAATTGAGTTAAAAAAATATGTGTCAAAAGCACATTCCTAGGGTAAGTGATAAGTAGTTGAGCCACTTACCATGGCAATACAAGGGTTGCAAGGTTTCAGGAGTAAGATTGTGACCAGATGGGAGAGGCACAGTGCCCAGTGACAAATTTTGAGGAATAAGTCTATGGTCAGCTGACTGGCAAGTGAAGACTTGGCCTGCTTTTCTTAGGTGCTTTGTGTTATAACCTTGGCTGGACATCTGTGATTCTGACCTTGTACATAGCTGTAAAGTTTTAAATTTATTTTTAATATATATATTTTTTTCCATTCAAAAATTTCCACTTTCTCCCCTCCTCCCATACACTTCCCACTCTCCCACTTACCCTCCTCCCTCCCCCTTCAGACTTAAGAGAGGGCAAGGTACCCTGCCCTGTGGAAAGTCCAAGGCCCTCCCCACTCCATCCAGGCCTAGGAAGGTGTGCATCCAAATAGACTAGGATCCCAAAAAGCCAGTACATGCAGTAGAAACAAGTCCCAGTGCCATTATCAATGGCTTCTCAGTCAGCCCCCATTGTAAGCCACATTCAGAGAGTCTGGTTTAATCACATGCTTGTTCAGTCCCAGTCCAGCTGGATTTGGTGAGCTCCCATTAGGTCAGTCACACTGTCTCAGTGGGTGGACCAACCTCTTGCGGTCCTGACTTTCTTGCTCATCTTCTCCCTCCTTCTGCTCTTCAACTGGACCTTGGGAGCTCAGTCCAGTGCTCTGATGTGCGTCTCTGTCTCTATCTCCATCCATCGCCAGATGAAGGTTCTATGGTGATATTCAAGATATTCATCAGTGTGACTGTGGGACAAGGCCAGTTCAGGCACCCCCTCTTCTGCTGTCCAAGGACCTAGCAGGGTACATCCCCATGGACACTGGGATCCCCTCTAGAGCCATGTCTCTTGCCAACCCTAAAATGTTCCCTTAATGAAGATATCTTCTTCCCTGCTCCTATATCCACCCTTCCTCCATCTCTACTCTCCCACTCTTCCAAACTCTCCCCAATCCTTCCCTTCTCCCTTCTCTCTCCCCCTCTTCCCTTCCCCCCACCCATCCCAGCCCCCACCCCTATGCTCTCAACTTTTGCCCGGCGATCTTGTCTGCTTCCAATTTCCAGGAGGAGCTATATATGTTTTTCTTTGGGTTCACCTTATTATTTGGCTTCTCTAGGCTTATGAACTACAGTCTCAATGTCCTATGTTTATGGCTACAGTCCACTAATGAGTCAGTACATACCATATTCATCTTTTTGGGTCTGGGTTATCTCACTCGGGATAGTGTTTTCTATTTCCATCCATTTGCATGCAAAATTCAAGATGTCATTTTTTTACCACAGAGTAGTACTCAAATGTGTATATGTTCCACACTTTCTTATTTTTCTTTTTTCTTTTTTGGATTTTCGAGACAGGGTTTCTCTGTAGCTTTTGGTTCCTGTCCTAGAACTAGCTCTTGTAGACCAGGCTGGCCTCGAACTCACAGAGATCCACTTGCCGCTGCCTCCGGAGTGCTGGGATTAAAGGTGTGTGCCACCACCACTTGGCATGTTCCAGACTTTCTTTATCCATTCTTCCATTGAGGGGCATCTAGGTTGTTTCCAGGTTCTGGCTATTACAAATAATGCTGCTATGAACATAGTTGAACAAATGCTTTTGTAGTATGATTGGGCATCACTTAGGTATATTCCCAAAAGTGGTATTGCTGGATGCTGAGGTAGGTTGACTCCCAATTTCCTGAGAAACCACCACACTGATTTCCAAAATGATCGCACAAGTTTGCATTCCCAACAGCAATGGATGAGTGTTCCCCTTACTCCATATCCTCTCCAGCATAGGGTATCATTGGTGTTTTTTAATTTAGCCATTCTGACAGATGTAAGATGGTATCTGAGAATCATTTTGATTTGCATTTCCCTGATAGCTAAGGAAGTTGAACATGACCTTAAGTATCTTTTGGGTATTTGAGTTTCTTCTTTTGAGAATTCTCTGTTCAGTTCAGTACCCCATTTTTAATTGGGTTATTTAGAATTTTAATGTTTAATTTCTTGAGTTCTTTAAATATTTTGGAGATCAGACCTTTGTATGACGTGGAGTTGGTGAAGATCTTCTCCCATCCAGAGATTCAGGGCTGGTTCAACTTACGATAATCTATCAATGTAATCCATCATATAAATAAACTGAAAGAAAAAAAACATATGATCCTTTCATTAGATGTTGAAACAGCATTTGACAAAAATTCAACACCCCTTTATAATAAAGGTCTTGGAGAGATTAGCGATACAAGGATCATACCTAAATATAATAAAAGCAATATACAGCAAGCCAACAGCTAACATCAAATTAAATGGAGAGAAACTCAAGACCATTCCACTAAAATCAGGAACAAGACAAGCCTGTTCACTCTCTCAATATCTCTTCAACATAGTACTTGAAGTTCTAGCAATAGCAATAAGACAACATAAGGAGGTCAAGGGGATTCGAATTGGAAAGGAAGAAGTCAAACTTTCATTGTTTGCAGATGATATGATAGTGTACATAGGTGACCCCAATCTCTACCAAAGAACTCCTACAGCTGATGAATACCTTCAGTGATGTGGCAGGATATAAGATCAACTCAAAAAAAAAAATAAGTAGACCTCCTATACACAAAGGATAGAGAAGCCAAAAGGGAAATCAGAAAACTTCACCTTTCACGATAGCCACAAATAGCATAAAGTATCTTGGGGTGACAATAACCAAGGAAATGAAAAACCTATGTGACAAGAACTTTAAGGCTTTGAAGAAAGAAATTGAAGAGGATACAAGAAAATGGAAGGATCTCCCATGATCTTGGATGGGTAGGATCAACATAGTAAAAATGGCAGTTCTTCCAAATTCAATGCAATCCCCAACAAAATCCCAACAAAATTCTTCACAGATCTTTAGAAAACAATAATCAACTCTATGTGGAAAAAAAACAGGATAGCCAAAACAATCCTTCACAATAAAGGTACTTCCGGAGGTACTTACCATCCCTGACTTCAAACTCTACTACAGAGCTACAGTAATGAAAACAGCTTGATATTGGCATAAAAACAGAGACATTGACCAATGGAATCGAACCAAAGACCCGATATTAACCCATAAACCTATAAACTCCTGATTTTGACAAAGGAGCCAAAATTATACAATGGAAGAAAGAAGACATCTTTAACAAATGGTGCTGGCATAACTGGATGTCAACCTGTAGAAGAATAAAAATAGATTCATATCTATCACCATGCACAAAACTCAAGTTCAAATGGATTAAAGACCTCAATATAAACCCAACCACAATGAACCTGATAGAAGAGAAAGTGGGAAGTAGACTGCAACACATGGGCACAGGAGACCACTTCCTACATATAACCCCAGGAGCACAGACAATAAGAGCAACAATGTATAAATGGGACCTCCTGAAACTGAGAAGCTTCTGTAAAGCAAAGGACACTGTCATCAAAACAATAAGTTTTAAATTTATGATCTATTAACAAAAAAATGTATGATCTATTAGTCTAGTTTGAACTTGTTCTGAGGTAAAAGTGAGATAATTGTGTGCAGTTAGTCTGAGCAAAAGAACAGAACAGAATTTTAAGTGTCTGCAGTCCTTGTGGGACAAATAGATCGAGTTATGAAGCTTGTCCCAGCACATATTCTATGCACCAAAATTATACAGATAAATGGAAAGTTATCTTCCTGACCACCCACAAGTATATGTGCCCATAAGACTGAGATATAATTATGAGATTACACACCACAATGCAGGTACTGGGGAGACACCAAGCTGCTTTAGCAAATGTGAACAGCAGTTTCCAGAATGACCTGCAGGCCTTGTCTAGACAGAATTAACTTCCATCAGAGTAACACCTCTGGTGACTTGACATCTGAATTATCAATTGTCATATGCTATACATTTCCACGGCCTCTGACTGAAGAAGGCTCTCCATCTCCCCCTTGTGGACGAAATTCTCAGGACAGCACAAGCAATAGCAGCAGGACCAAAAGCAAGTGGGGGAGGAAAGGGTGTTTTACTTACACTTCCAGATAACTGTTCTTCATCAAAGGGAGTCAGGACAGGAACTCAAAGACAAAACCTGGAGGCAGAGGGCATGATACTAACTTGTTCTCATGGCTTTCTCTCTTCTAAAGGATACCTTGCCATTATCCTCTCTGCTATCTTTATGTAGAATAAAATTATTTACTGACAGTCACAGTCACAAGACATGGGACCGGGGAAATGGTGCAGTGGTTAGCAGTTTATGCTGCTCTTGCAGAAAACCCAAGTTCTGTTGCCAGCACCTACATCAGGCATCTCAGAATGGCCTGTGACCTCACCTCCAAGGGATCTAATGCTTTCTTCTGGCCTCTAAAGGCCTCTGTAAGTGTGGGTATGTGCACATGTGTGTGTGTTTATGTGCACATGTTAGTGCATGTGTGTGGGGAGGTACACAGAAATAAAAATGTCTTTTGAAAAAATAGCATTACACACTAGAATAATTGGATCCCTTTTGCGGGTAGTTTATTTATTAACAAATGAAGCCAAAACTAGGCAATAAGAAACCTCAATGGAGTCCAGCTTGCCTGGGGCAAGTGGTCAAAGTGTTGCAGTCTGGAAGAGCTGCCCACCTGCACTCCTTGTCTCCTAAATAAGCCTCTGGCAGCAGAAAGTTCTGCAAAACCGCACAGTAAGACCACGGGGTAGCTTTTAATGGCACCAAGACTGCGCTGTTAAAAGGAGATGGCTCAGTCAGTAAAGGGTATGTCATACATGAACGAGGAAGTGAGTTCATGTCTGCAGCAACTATAGGAAAGACAGCCCAGTGACAGAAATATCCCTGGAACTCATCGCCTAGGCAGGCTATGCTGGTCAGTAAGTTCCAAGTTCTGTGTCTCAAAACATTAGATGTTGGTGAAAAGCTTCTGCACCCTGATAAGCTTCTCTGCCGATGCAATAATTCAAATCAGACCAAATCAAACTGAATTAGAAAAAGCCGAGGATTAATGGATAAAAATGCTCCCAGATGGCTTTCCAGCTCCCCAGAGAGGAGCCAGGGAAGGAAGACTGGAAAACCGTGTATTTGTTCTATGGGAGACAGTTTAAATACCCTGTGGGGGTGGTCTTGAGCATCTCTGGGGAGGGGTCATCATTTGGCAAGTTTTCTTGGGAGTGGAGTCTGGACTGAGGCAACTCCCAGGGGAGGGTACTTGGGATGGAACTGGTACTTGAACACTCCAGACTCTTGGGGTATATGGATGCCATGGACTTCTACCTAATCACTTGGTACACACCTGTAATCCTGACACTTGGGAGCCAAGGTACATGGAACCCTGAGTTCAAAGCCAGCCTGGTCTGGTCTACATAGGAAGTTCCAGGCCAGACAGAGCTACACAGGAAGACCCTGTCCTCTTCTCCACCTCCGTTTCCCAAAGATGGAAAGCAACTGAGGAAGACATTCAAAGTTGATCTCTGGTGTTCCCATGCATATGCATGGATAGCGTACATGCACCTATGTGCACACATACACACAGAGAAAGGGGGAGAAGGGAGGGAAGGAGGGAGGGGGAAGCCATTTCACTATTCCATTAAAGCCAGCAGCTTCTGGTACACAGTAAACACAATGCTCCTCCCACAACCTTATCTCCTGCATTAGCTGTCTGCTGCTCAGTAACCGGTTAATCTCTGCTACTTAGAGCTTCAGGTGGCCAACATTGGCCTCACATTGAGCTTGCAGCTCAGGACTCTGGTCATGGTCTAACTGAATGGTTCTGGACCAGGGTTTCTCATGAAATATCAGTTATATTGTAGTTCAGTCGTCTCAAGGCTTACCTGGCAAACAGCAAACGCAGAAGAGTTCACAAGACCAAAGAGGAACAAGAAACAGGAATGAGCCAGGCTCACTCGTTTATAACAAAACACTCTCAGAGCCAAGTGTGGTGGCATATACTTGGAATCTCAGTGCTTGGAAGCCAGAGACAAAAGGGTCAGGAGTGCAAAGTCACCTGGGCTACCTGAGATTCCATCTCAGAAAACAAAGCCAAGGGCTAGAGAGATGGCTCATTGCTTAAGAGTGCTTGCTGCTCTCCTAGGGGACCCGTTTGGTTCCCAGCACCCATATTGAATGGTTCATAGTGTCGTGGGGTATCCAGAAGAGAAGAATTCTCAGACATGGATTTAAGCCAATAAAAATTCTTTATTAGCTTCCTGGCAACTACTCTGGGTATTCAGGATCCTGGTGTAGCACTGACCCTTTCTCTAGGTGACCTTTTAAGTGTGTGCATAGACACACGTACACACACACACACATACACACACACACACACACACACAGCCTGAGTTGATATACTTCACTTAACAAAAGAAGTTAGCCAGAAGCCAAAAGCAAGGCTAGTACATTTAGAGGGTTTTCTAGATCCATGTGCACTGATTAATTAAGTCCTTGCTTTTATTTTGGCAGGTGTTAAATGTCTACACACTGAGTTTTATATCCTACATAGTATGTCACAGTCAGTTGTACGAAGATCTGAGGGCCTGTTATAATAACCACCTGTAATTCCAGAACCCAGGGACTGGACAACCTAATCTGACTTCCACAGGCACCCACACACATGTAGCATACACGCAGACACAACAAAGAGACACATAAATAAAATAAATCAGTCTTTTTCCTTGGATGGAGAGTTGCCTCCCCCTCCCAATACTGGGGGTCCAGCCAGAAGCTCCCAATCAGGAGGAACCTCCTCCTCTCGGAGCACTGTTCTATCTGCCCCTGTGTTTTCACCTATGAAGACACTCATTTCAGGATGCAGTCCCTCCACCAAGGGAAGAGTCCAGTTAGCCTGGGTCAATCTGGTACAGCCTGCTCTTGTCCTCCTTTTAGAGTTCCTCCTTGAGTTGACAGAGCTGGAGGATGTCCCTCCTCTAGTTTAAAGGCTTTCCCTCTAGGTCAAATTTGAACCGGCAGTCCTTTTTCCAATGATACCCCTTTCAGCATCTAGGGCAGGTGGGGGGTGGCCAGTGATGTTCTCAGAGGGTGGGGAAAGAAGGGGAGACTGGCTTAACTCAAAAGACTCCAAAAAGGCTCCAAAGAAGCTGAGAGGTGGTGGCACAGGTCTTTAATCCCAAGCACCCAGAAAGCAGAGGCAGGTGGATCTCTGTGACTCCAAGGCCAGCCAGGTCTATAGAGAGAATTCCAGAATAGCCAAAGTCACACAGAGAAACCCTCTCTCAAAAACCCACATGCAAAAAAAAGGTTCCAAAGAGAGGGAGACTTTGACATTTGAGGGAAGTTTGAGTGCCCAAGAAGAGGAACGCAGCCATCTTAGGCACATGGACCGCTCCAATGGAACGTTGCCCTCAAACTCAAAGGCATGTCTTATACTGACCAAGCCCCATAAGGTGGAGCTGTCTAATTATGACAAGAGACTAGAAAGTCCAGTGTAATCAGGATTTCATGTGAAGCCTGGACCAGCCTTTTCAGCAGGAGCTTGAGGTGTTAGCCCACAGAAAATGCCCAGCGGCACCGCTCTGCCCCGCCATACAGGAGTTCGGATTTCCCGGAACTTTCCCGCATATTTCGTGAGTCCCAGCTGTAAAGCACGTTTGGTTTTATTATCTACCAACCAAGAAAATACACGGGAAGCCCAGTCCCATTTGGACGTTCCGATCTAACTGGCTGGAGTTGATGCTGGCGCTGAGAACTAAGTATTCAAGGTGTCCACGAGAGTGACATTCCGCCAGCGCTGGGGAAAAAACTGCTGTGGATTCTGAGGGAATTTTTTCAGAAGGGAAATGCAAAATTTTCCTGAAATGGAGGCTTCCAAAGTGGTCCTCATATTTTCACCTGCAAAGGGAAAACTACCTTGCTTCTCGTTGCTTTGTGGTGATGGAGATCAAACATGGGACTCTCTGTGTTAGGCGAGGCCATTAAAAATGAGCTGTACCCCAGTGAGAAAGGAAACTTGACTGTTTGATAAACACATTTAGAATAGAGTAATGGGCTTCACACAATAAGAGGAGCAGGGTTTGTACTAAAACAGGACTTGTGGATGAGCTTCTACCAAATGTGCTTATCTATTTCAAGAAACACTCGTAAAAAATAGATTGCACCATGTCCATGATGTGGAAATGTTCTACTTACATGGGAGTGATCGTAGACCCAGATCCATTAATCAGAGAGAGAGTATCTTCCTATGGACCACTCTGTAGAGAGCCCCTTTCAGGTCGCTGTTCCGCAGGCTGTAGATGAACGGGTTCAGCATGGGGGTCACCACTGTGTACAGCACGGTGGCTGCCGTGTCCTTCTCAGATGAATGTGCAGATGCAGGGTTGAAATACACGGCGATGATGGTGCCATAGAAGAGACAGACCACAGCCAGGTGGGAGCCACATGTGGAGAAGGCTTTCCATCTTCCCCTTGGGGATGAGACTCTCAGGACAGCAGATGTGATGTGGATGTAGGAGATCAGGATGCAGACAAAAGGGGTGACCGTGACAACAGCTCCCTCTGTGAGGATCATCAGCTCATTGAGGTGTGTGTCAGAGCAGGACAGTTTCAGGAGAGGAGTAATGTCACAGAAAAAGTGTGGGATGGAATTGTCCCCACAGAATGAGAGCTGAGCAATGAGCAGGGTGTGTAACAGAACATTCAGATTGGCAGTGACCCACGATCCGGCCACCAGCAAGACACAGACTTTTTGGGTCATCTTTGTTGTGTAGTGTAAAGGGTGGCAGACAGCCACAAAATGGTCATAGGCCATCACAGCCAGCAGGAAATCATCCATGTCCACAAACATGAAAAGAAAATACATCTGTGTAAGACACCCAGAGAAAGAAATGGCCTGAACCCCAAGTATGTGCATGGCCAGCACCTTGGGGACAGTGGTGGAGGAGAAGCAGACATCCACGAAGGACAGGTTGCTGAGGAAGAAGTACATGGGGGTGTGCAGGCGGGAGTCTGTGCCGATGGCCAGGATGATGAGCAGGTTCCCCAGGACAGTGGCCAGGTACATGGTGAGGAAGAGCAGGAAGAGGAGCCGCTGCTGCTGGGGATCCCTGGAGAGTCCCAGGAGGAGGAACTCAGAGATACTTGACTGGTTGCTGCCTCTCATGGTCTGAGCCCAAGTGAAGAAGAGACAGTAAATTCAAAACCTAAATGGACGTAGACATGATGTAATAGGGCACCAGGCAGGGTCCCCTGTGCAAATCAGTTCACAGAGTTGCTAGCCCAGGATGTGCCCAGGTCATCTACACATCTGCTTTCCAACACTCTGCCATGGTGTATATCCTACCCGAACATCCCAGTGCCCACACAGCCTCTAAGAATAGCTATGACACGTTTATACCTCAGCTTTCCTTCTGCTTCCTTCCTAGCACAGAGCATCAGAGAGACGTCCTGGTAGTGCTGTAACCAATGGATTTGAGCTTCTACATCAGCTTCTTGCTGCTGGAAGAGCTGCAGGGGATGTGTCTGAAGTAATTTTATCCCTGAGTCAGCAAATGTTTGTGTCTCCACCGCTGTAACCCTACCTGGAGGGCAGTTGGTGCTATCCAATGCTGCTCACCTCACACTAACCTCAGAGTAGTGATATCTTGGGAACACAGTAAAGTCCTAAGCTAGGGGGGAGCAGGTGAATAGGGTCTCAGTCTTCTGAGCAGGAAAGATGTTCAGAACAACCACAGAACAGTCATTTAAGGGAGTCTCTTTGGCTACTGGGACCAGAATCCCTCAGAGCCTCATTAAAGACAAAAAAGAAAACTCCTGTCTACATGTTTGGCCCCTTTGGACCAAACAACAGTGACAGAGAATAGCACCAAACTTTACATGCAGTGGTTGGATCGAGATGTACAGACTTCAGAAAGGAGTCCATGCTGGTAGACACAGATCCCCGAGGGCATTGTTTATGACATCAGCTCTCATCACCTGTGATCTCAGCCTGTGCCTGCCAGTGTGGAGAGGAAATTTTTGTATTCCTGTATGTTCAATGTCATCTTTGCTTTCCTATGTCTGGTCACTTTCAGCAGTGATCCGTGATGTCATATCGTCTTCAGTTTGAGGCAGGAATATTAAGGGCAACATCTATGAGGAATTTGTCCTTTATAGCATATGCATTTCCAACTCACACAGTTTACTGCTTTCCTGGAATGGAACCCCTATCACACATAGGCTCAGTGTGATGAGGCTGTGTAGCACGATTCATCAAAACTGACAGACAGTGATTGGGATTTAATCTGAAGGTCAGAAAAGCAAAACAGCCAGCCACTGGTTCTCACCTCTACCTCAGTCTGAAATGGCAATCCTGCCTCTAGGAGTCTCAGAAAGAGACTGTGTGTGAGAGCTGTCTCCTCCTGTCTTATGTTCCTCTCTAGTGCTGGGATTAAAGGTGTGCACCCCTACCTCCCGATCTATGGCAAACTAGTGTGGTTACTGGGATGAAAGGTGTGTGTCACCACTGTCTGGTCTGTAAGGCTGATCAGTGCAGCTGTTTGACACTCTGAACTTCAGACAAGCTTTATTTATTAAGATACAAGTGACATATCACTACAGGGCTGGAACGCCATGTTCCTACCACACACGTACACTTCTCCATAGCAGGTGGAAGCAGGATGAGGCTCCATCGGATTCTACCACTGTGGGGACAGCCATAATGTGCAGCTCCAACCTTCGCTGCTTCCCTGAGAAAGAGACAGGGACTAAAGAAGAAAACAAGCAGATCTGACTCGGAGCAGGGTGGCCCCAGTAGCCTGGACAGACCAACTCAGCTGCCACCAGCCCCACACCCAGGGTCTTGGGTCGCCCACCCTAACATCGACTTCATCTGTTTCCCCCTGGAGCTCATGAAGGGCTGGTCCTGCCGAATGACACCTGCAGATCTCTATGACTCAGAGCAGCAGCAGGATGGCGGAGAGGAGTTTCTGTGAGGGCCCAGTAATGTGGGAGGAGCAGAAATCAGAGGTCTCGAACCAGACTGATGAGTCATGAAGGTGAACATTTGCAAGAAAAGCTGATAGGACTAAAGGGTCTCCTTTGTGACACACCGTGGCAGACATGCCGCCAGGACGAATGAGCAGATGTTAGGGAAGTGAGAGAGATGGAGGGGCAAAGAGATTTTTGTTTGTTTGTTTTGCTTGCTGGTTGGTTGGTTGGTTGGTTTGGTTTAATTGTGTTTTAATTTTCCTTTGGGGTGGATGATGTAAGGATGAGGGGGAGATATGGGATGACTGGAAGACGAGCAGAATTTGGGTGCATGATGTGATATTCCCAAGAATCAATAAAGAAATTATGTTTAAAAAGAGAGAGAGAAAAATAAAGAGAGAAACAAAGGAAGAAGTGAGTGAGGCAGAGAGTAAAGGAGGAAGGAAGGAGAGAATAGAGCAAAAGAATGAGAAAGAGAGGGAAGGAAGGAAGGAAGGAAGGAAGGAAGGAAGGAAGAGCAGGCCAGCCTGGTGGTACACACCTGTAGAGCTGTGGAGAGTTGAGGGGAAAGAATTTCAACAATATGGAGATTTGCCTGAACTTCATACTGGGGAACAGGAAGCAGCGAGCAGAGGGAGAAGAGGAAGAGGGGGGAATTATTTGAAGAAAGCCCCTTCTGGTTTTGGAGGTCTAGATTTGAGTCATTTCTGATTATTGGCTATTTTCAGTCATATTTTGCTAATGATTGATAGTTTGAAATCACATGAACATTTCATACATGGTTTATAGCAGGAAGGATTCATGTGTGTATATGGGGTGAGTGATTGTGTGTAGAATTATGTGTTTGTTTGTTTGTTTGTTTGTTTGTTTGTTTGTTTGTTTGTTTTTGAGACAGGGTTTCTCTTGTAGCTTTGGAGCCTGTCCTGGAACTCCCTTTGTAGACCAGGCTGGTCTCAAACTCACAGAGATCCGCCTGCCTCTGCCTCCCGAGTGCTGGGATTAAAGGCGTGCGCCACCACCGCTCGGCTAGAAGTATGTGTTTGTATGCTAGTGTATGTGCTTGTGTATGTGTATGTGTATTGTGTATGTGTGTGTATGTGTGTGTTTGTATGTGTATGTGTTTGTCCGTGTGAGTACGTGGGTATGCTGGTGTGTGCATAGGTGAAGGGTGTTCCTGTGAGTGTATGTGTTTGTATGTGTCTGTGTGTGTATTTTGGTTTGTGGGTTTGTATGTGTACATATAGGGGGTGTATATAGGTATGTATGTACAGGAGGTATGTATTGTATTGGGGTATATATATATGTATATGTGTGTTTGTATTTGTATGTATAGAAAGTGGATATGTATGTGGATGTACGGGGGTATGTATGTATGTCAGGATGTTTATATGTAAGTATGTGTGCTTTATATGTGTTTGTATAGGGGTAGTATGTGTGTTGGGTGGGTGTAATGCGTATAGGAATTAACATGTATCTGTGGTGATATGGACAGTGCACATGTATATGCAGACCCAAAGTTGATGTCAAATGTCCTAGTTACTGCTCTGTTGCTGTGAGGAGGAACCATGGCCACAGAAGTTCTTACATAAGAAAGCATTTAATTGGGGCCTTGCTTGAAGTTTCAGAGGCTGGTGTATGATCATCATACTGGGAGGCAGACAGACACGGTGCTTAAACAGTAGATGGTAGCTTTACATTCTGATCAGCAGACAGCAGGCAGAGAATGACTGAGCCTGGTGAAGATGTTTGAAACCTGAAAGCCTACCCCCAGGGACACAGCTCCCCCAACAAGGCCACACTTCTTCCTCCTTCTCTAAACAGTTCAGCAACTAGGGATTAGACATTCAAATATATGAGCCTATGGGAACCATTCTCCTTCAAACCGTCACATTGGATGTCATCCTCAACTGAGGTCAACTATTCCCAATGTCAGCTAGTTTAACTAGCCAGCTTCCCATAGGGGTCCACATCTCTGCCGCCCTAGGGTTAGGATTACAGATGGCCACCATCCCACCCTGGTTATCACATGGGTGTAGGGATCTGGACTCAGATCTCATACTTGCATGGTAGGCATCTATACACTGAGCCGTCTCAAAATTCCCAACAGAAAGCTTTAATAAATGAATCTTGATTCACCAGTGGGTGACTGTCTGATAAACAAATTGTACTGACCATTCCTGAGTGTAGCATCAAAGAGCTAGGATCCGTGGGGCAAGGGACAGCAGCTGATGTGAGTAGAAGTTGCTTAGGAGGAGGGGGGTGAACTGCAGCACCAGCACTTGGTTCCATGATCCAGACCTGGGTTACCAAACCGATGCTCTTCTGAAGTGGGGCTCAACATTCATCCAGGGACACAGATCCAATTGCTGAACATGCTATCTCTCTCTGTCTCTGTCTCTCTGTCTCTGTGTGTGTGTGTCTGTGTGTGTGTTTCTCTCTCTCACACACACACACAGACACACACACACACATACACAGAGATACAATGATGACTCTGTGACAGTCTGAGCTCCATAGAAAGACCATTTCTCAGAACAAAAGAGAATGAACTCTGTCATTTTTCCTTGATAACCATCAAGAAGGAGCCCACCCACAGTGAATTTCAAAAGCAATTACTTCTAGCCTCTCTTGTTCATTGGCCTGCATGTCACCATGTCACCAGGATTTTGCATCCCCTGCTGTCTCTCATACTCACTCCTCTGTTCCTCTTGGGTCTCAGCAGGCAGGGTCTGCCTCTAAGGAGTAGGCCCTACTGGAGAGGATCAGTGGGCAGATGTCACACCCACAGCACATCTTCCCTTGTAATTCATGTGGCCAAATACAAGGTCAAAAAAGTAAACCACTTGGCAGAAGCCACAACAGATATGGAGACATTGTTATACAGGGCAGTGAAGCAGAGAAGCCTATGTGTCAGTTTATTGTAAAAAAAAAAAAAAAACTAACAGCAACACTACCTTGCAGAAATTTCAGACTAGAGATGGAGAGTTGGCTCAGCTGATAAAGGCAAGGCTCACAACCAAATATGAGAGAAATCACAGACCTGGATTGCATTGTTTACATTGTGCAAATGTTTTGTAATGGGAACTCGTGCAGCAGACATGGCCTCAACCTTCTGATGTAGCAGAGGCAGGCATAACTCTTGATCCTTCTGTGCTTGCCTTCTGAATCCTGGGACTACAGCTATGGATCATCACACATCTTTTTTAAGGAAAACACCAAAGTATCATGGCAATGCCTGCAATCCAAATCATCAGGTGACTAAGGAAAAAAATCATGGGTGTAAGGGCAACATGCAAGGTATAGCAAATCCAACTGAGAGGGGAAGGAGGAGAAAGTAACGTTTTGAAGGGATAATTATAACAGTGGCTGGAGTGTAAGTCATGGGTAGAGTGCTCAGCACACCCAGGCGCTTGGTTTTGAGCAAAGCCACGGTTTCAGTCAGTCTTCCGGGCTCAGCTGCTCTTACAGTGTTAGATCTCACTGTGGTCAGATGTGGGCTGGAGAGGGGGCTCCGTGGTTAGAGCACTTGTTGCTCTTCCAGAAGACCTGGGTTCATCTCCTAAACACAGGTTGTGGCTCACAACAGCCTGTAACTCCAGGTCCAGGTGTCCATAGACACCAGGCACACACATAGTGCACATACATACATCCAGGCAGAAGATTTGAACAAGTAAAATGAACAAGTCCCCAAAAGATTTTGTTAAAATTAAATGTACAATAAAACATTAGGTGAAAAAGTAAGAAGATGCAAAAGTTATTTTTCATGTTCAGAATTATTTTAAGAAAGCAGAAGTGGGTCAAATATGAGTGATGGATGTGTAAAAGTTAAATAATGTCTTTCCTTCTGTTTCTCCTCCTAAGGATCAAAGATGCATCTATTCTGTATATCAACAGGGGTCACATGGGCATCATCTTGAGGACACTCAGTTTTATAAAAAATTTCAATCTCACTTCTCAGATGTTAAGCAGACATGAGTGACCATGTTGGTCAGTAAGAAGAATGCCATGAGAAGACGCACAGGGCCGGGCAACTTGGCTATGGAACTTTACAGCACCATTTGTTCTTTCTCTTTATGAGGTCTTCATTTTCTGAAGGAGCTCATTCAGTGAACATTCTCAGGAGCTGTGAGGGGGCAGATGAAGCTCAGAAGCAGAGTGTGTGCCGAGGGGACATGGCCTAAAGTTGTCCTCAGCATGAAAGCAAACAAAAGCTCAGGCCATACTCTTTGGTCCCTTGGCATTGCCGCTGGGGCTTCTTCTCGTCTCTCTAAAGCTGATTGTTGCCTTTGCTTAAGGACAAGGAGGAAGGAATGTGTGGACCAGGGCATCTCTTCAGCTGAAGAAAGTCTTATGGAGAGGATAAATAACCCAGAGAATAATCAAGATTAGAGAACACAAAAGAAGAGGCTTTGTGGGAAAGAAGCGCTTGCTTTACAAGAGATTAGGAAGAGACCTGGCAGTGGGTCTGAGCAGAGGGAGCATTAAATGCAGGTGTCCTTACCACATGACACACATGAGCTCATGAACACTACAATGTTACATACAGCCAATCAGAATTCCCCTAAAGGATCCTGACGGTGTCCAGCTCATCTCTGGGTTCCTGAAGCCCTGTCTCCTCTGAAACGCTTTTCCTGCAGGTAGCAGTCACATTCACAGAGGAGCTTTTGTGGACCAACCTCCAGGAAGACCATAATGGGGACACATAGGACACTGCTCATTGGAGACAACTCAGATGTTTCCTTCATCTCCCTGTCACCCCACCCTCCAGAGCCCCCTCACCTGTTCTGTATGGAGATTTTACACTACAGTAGATTCCTAGGTGATCACAGTGTTCAAATGTGTGTGTTACCACATCTTCCTACAGACCCTTAAACAAGGACTTCTCTTAGGGGAAGGAGGGATGGCTTAGGGGAGAAAGGCACTTGCCACAGTCTTGTCTGTGAGTTGGTTCCTGGATCCCACAATTCAAAAGAGATAATTCACTCCCAAAAGTTGTCCATGACCTCCACCTTACATACTGTTACATGCATGTGCACACACACACACACACACACACATGTTCATACACAGAGACACACAAACACACACAAAAAAACATTTAAATCAAAACAAAACTAAGTATTTTTTGCTTGTTTGTGCTTGAGGAAAGGCTTCACTATGCAGCCTTGACTGATCTGGGGCTCTCTATGTAGACTAGGCTGATCTCAAAGTCATAGAGATCCACCTGCCTCTGCATATGGCACCATACTTGGCTCTCAAATATATTTTATTTTAAACGGGAGATGGTTCAGTCTATAAGGTGGTTGCCTTATAAGCATGAGGGCCCTCAAAACTGATGGAGGAAGGACATTGGCTAATTATAATAAAGAAACTGCCTTGGACCATTTTATTGGTTAGAACGTAGGTGGGTGGAATAAACAGAAGAGAATGCTGGGAGAAAGAAGCTGAGTCAAGGAGTCACCATGATTCTCCCATGCCAGACAGATGCAGGTTAAGATCCTCCCTGGTAAGCCACCTCATGGGCTACACAGAATATTAGAAATGGGTTAGATTAATATGTAAGAGCTAGCCAATAAGAAACTGGCACTAGCTGGGCTAGGCAGTGTTTAAAATAATACAGTTTCCATGTAATTATTTCGGGCATAAGCTAGCCATGCGGGCAGCCAGGTGCCAGGAACGCAGCCCCGCCACTCCTATCTCAACAGAGTGGCGTCCATCGTGGGGATAAATCCACTTAAAAACCTGAGAAGGCTTAAAAATAAGGGAGAGAGAGTTTAACACAGATTTTTGCTGTTTGTTGGTGGCGTGCTGTAGACAGAGATTCCTGATTCAGCAACAGCAGCAGAAAAAAAGCTGCGTCATTTTAAAACGCAGCTTCTTGGGGCTGTGCTACCAGCGTGAACTCTGGCTTTAAAGCATTTCAAGGGCTTTTATGGGACTGGATGTTTGTGTTCCCACTTGGGATCGGAGGAGAGTGCTCTGAGACCATGCAGATGGCTCAGCGCTCCCTGCCTGCACCTGGGCAGATGGCGGAATCAGGCTTAGGCAGGCGGAAAAGCATGGCAGATTCCTGCCGTCATACATGTTTTCAGACTGCGCAGTGCTCTGCGTGTCAGATTTGGCTGTAACTTGGATAAAAAAGAGTTTCTGTGCTGCACACTCAGTCTCAGATTTAAACTGCTGATTGCGGCTCCAATGTGGACTGCTATGTGCCTGGAACTGTGAGTGGTTCTGGGGCACCAAATGGCTCTGAGGCAGGAGTGGCTCAGCTCTGCCCTGCCATGCTGAACTGTGCTGACCTCAGACAGGAACTACCGTAAATGCCATAGTAACAGCGCAGTTAAGGTTTAGACTGGGCAGGACACAGGTGGTACTGTATTACCTGTATATGGTGCAACTTAAGTTTTTAAGAACTGCTTAACATTTTAAAAAATACTCCTGGATAGTAAAAAAAAAATGTTACAGATTCACAATAAAACAAATTCAGACATAAAAGACCTTTATGGATCACATTGTTGGATAAATGTACGTAGGCTTGGGAAAGAGAAGAAAAAAATATAAAAAATAAAGTTAATGTCTTAAAAAAAAAAGGTAAAGTCTTTAAAGAGACAGAGTACAAAAGTACAAATAGTTATAGATTAAGAAAAATAAAGAAAAATAAGCCACATAAAAATGAAAAATACACAGAGAGTCTGGATTATGTACATTGTGTTTTCTTTAAAATTTTTGACTATGAAGGAGCTAAGTACAGAGAGACGTTTCATTATATGGGCTGCCAAGTGGAACCAAAATGGATATAAGGGTATTACGATTTCAAAATTTGGGTCTAAGGATATGATGCTTTGGAAAAGTCCTTCTATTGTTTTCACAGAGGATGAGACTCTATGGATTTCTTCTATTCCAATTTGGTATGACAGACCACGCCCTCCTGAAAGGTTGCTGTAAACACCCTCAAAAAATTGCTTCACTCAATTGCCAACTGAGATGAAACTAGCACACAGGTTATATCATGAACGACCTAATTAACGATGCCCCTATTCAGCAGGAAGCAGTTTGGAGAGAAAAAACTACGCCCATGTTCCCAAATATTGTTTATAAATGTTCTTTTTACACTTAAAGGGGGATATGATATAGATATGAATAATTTGCATTGGTATGGATTTTAAGGTCAATTTTGTTATATGTATATGTATTTTTGATCTTGATTAAGATATTGTGATTGTGTAGTTCATTTTAAAATGTAATGTATAATTAGGAAATATAGGTTGCTAATGGATAATCATCCATGATAGTAAAGCTTGTAGTCATGTTAGTTAGATTTTCTAGATATATAGCGATATATTTCAGTTAGATAGGCATTCTTCATATCTTTCAAAGACTGCAGAATATGGCATTTTAAATGTTTTAATAACTTAGGACTTTTCATGACAATGAGACACTCTGCTCCTGGCAGCACCAATCTACTTCAAGAGGAAGATGGGCATTGAAGAGGATCCTTATGGAGTTTGATAGCCATTTGGGCAAGAAACTGTTCTTGCCTGGACTGTTGCATAAACTAGACACAGAGAACCCTCAGAGAGAGGACTACTGAACTTGCCTAAAAGTGAGATGGTCTTTCGGGGTTCCTGATTCATGAAAGAGTCTGCGAGACATTCTGCAGGACACAACAGAAAATGACTGAACTGTCTTTGAAATTTCCTGCTTCATGGAAATGTCTCTGGATACCATGGGCCTGTAGGCCAAAGATGGATGCCCCAATGGTACAGAGGAACTTTGGGTGACTGTCCAGGCAGCGAGATGTCTCTGTCATTTCTAGAGTTTTGGACTTCCTGTTTACTTAGGTATTATTATATCCTTCTGGAGTCTTTGATGGAGTTGAAGAATGAATATAGTTTTCCTTAGTTATGATAAGAGATAAAATAGATATAAATATTGTAACTGTAATTCTGGCTTGATAACTGTTTTGTTATATGTAATTTTGCTATGTTAAGTTAAAGCCTTCTTTTTTGTTTAAACAGAAAAAGGGGAAATGATGGAGGAAGGACATTGGTTAATTATAATAAAGAAACTGCCTTGGACCATTTTATTGGATAGAACATAGGTGGGTGGAATAAACAGAAAAGAATGGTGGGAGAAAGAAGCTGAATCAGGGAGTCGCCATGATTCTCCCACACCAGACAGATGCAGGTTAAGATCCTCCCTGGTAAGCCACCTCATGGGCTACACAGAATATTAGAAATGGGTTAGATTAATATGTAAGAGCTAGCCAATAAGAAACTGGCACTAGCCGGGCCAGGCAGTGTTTAAAATAATACAGTTTCCATGTAATTATTTCGGGCATAAGCTAGCCATGCAGGCGGCCAGGTGCCAGGAACGCAGCCCCGCCGCTCCTATCTCAACACAAAACCAATGCAAAAACAGGACACATGTTGTTGGAGCTGCAGGCTGCGTCCCGCTGTGTTGGGTGGGAGAATCATGGCAACTGCCTGACTCGGCTTCTTTCTCCCAGCATTCTGTTCTGTCTACTCCGCCTACCTAATTTTCTGTCCTATCAAGCCAAGCAGTTTTCTTTATGAAAGCAACAGATAAGATACAAGACCCACCTCCATCAGACATAGTTGAGGAAATTTGTAATTCCAGTGCTACGGCCTGAAAACTGGTGGATTCCAGGGACACACAGGCCTGCCAATCCAGACTAATTCATGAGCCTAAGGTCCCATGAGTGACACTGTCACGCAAAAGTAAGGTTTATGGTTCCCAAGAAATGACACCCTAGAATGACCTCTGTCATCTGTTCACTCATTCATGGATATACACCAAACTTATGAGCAGTAAGCCGACAGATGGACAGACAAAATGTAACAAGTTGAAGGGCACATAAAATATTTTTAAAGTCAGTATGAATGGCTGCAGAATATAGTACGGAGTAGAGCTCTTACCTAGCAGGGGCTGAGTCCGGGATCCATCCCTAGAACCCACAAAACAATCCAAACAAAGCAGGGTGGAGTGCCATTATTTAGTAACACCATTATGGCAGCTGGTGAATGAGAGTCCCCTAACAAGAAATAAACAATTGTGTTTTAAGTTAGCCTAACACATCCAGATGATAAATTGTGCTCAAATCTAAAACATGATCTGGAACAGTACAAATCTTCTTGTTAAACAGAAAAGGTCCTTCTGTGGACCACTCTGTAGAGAGCCCCTTTCAGGTCGCTGTTCCGCAGGCTGTAGATGAACGGGTTCAGCATGGGGGTCACCACTGTGTACAGCACGGTGGCTGCCGTGTCCTTCTCAGATGAATGTGCAGATGCAGGGTTGAAATACACGGCGATGATGGTGCCATAGAAGAGACAGACCACAGCCAGGTGGGAGCCACACGTGGAGAAGGCTTTCCATCTTCCCCTTGGGGATGAGACTCTCAGGACAGCAGATGTGATGTGGATGTAGGAGATCAGGATGCAGACAAAAGGGGTGACCTTGACAACAGCTCCCTCTGTGAGGATCATCAGCTCATTGAGGTGTGTGTCAGAGCAGGACAGTTTCAGGAGGGGAGTAATGTCACAGAAAAAGTGTGGGATGGAATTGTCCCCACAGAATGAGAGCTGAGCAATGAGCAGGGTGTGTAATATTACATTCAGATTGGCAGTGACCCACGATCCGGTCACCATCATGACACAGATTTTTTGGGTCATCTTTGTTGTGTAGTGTAAAGGGTGGCAGATGGCCACAAAACGGTCATAGGCCATCACAGCCAGCAGGAAATTTTCCATGTTTTCAAACATGTAAAGAAAATACATCTGTGTAAGACACCCAGAGAATGAAATGGCCTGATTCCCAAGTATGTGTTTGGCCAGCACCTTGGGTACTGTGGTGGAGGAGAAGCAGACATCCACGAAGGACAGGTTGCTGAGGAAGAAGTACATGGGGGTGTGCAGGCGGGAGTCTGTGCCGATGGCCAGGATGATGAGCAGGTTCCCCAGGACAGTGGCCAGGTACATGGTGAGGAAGAGCAGGAAGAGGAGCCGCTGCTGCTGGGGATCCCTGGAGAGTCCCAGGAGGAGGAACTCAGAGACACTCGACTGGTTGCTGTCTCCCATTGGACTATGAACAGGAAAGATGATTAAATCCTCAAGCTTGGGAATCCTGCTCAAGACTGGAGAACTAAAACAACAGAGAAAGAGGACAGAGGTTTTGGCAAAGCACGAACATTGTGTTCCCTCCCGTAGCTTTGCCCCTTCATTGGCACAGTGCGCAGGCTGTGAATGGATTGTGTGTGGTGTCTAAGGAAGGATGATGAACTGTGTCTGACAGTGAGTTTCTGCTCAGTTATGTGTGATGCTTGAACTTTCTGCCATTGTTTTCCTTTTGGATCTTTGAGACAGGGTCTCTCTGTGTTGACAAGAGCGACCTTGAACTTAGTATCTTCCTGCCCCTGCTTCCTGGGTTCATGGGTGACATGATTACAATGCCTGTCCAGCTAATGTTTTTAAAAGCATAATTTTAAAATTGTTTTTATTTCATGTGCATTGGTGTTTTGCCTGCATGGATGTCTGTGTGAGGGTTTCCAATACCCAAGTACTGGAGTTAAAGACAGGTAAGACTTACCCTATGGGTGCTGGGCTAATGGATGAACAGTCAGTGCTCTTAACCACTGAGCCATCTTTCCAGTTCCATAATAAAATAAAAGTGTGATTTATAAAAATCACAGACATATCCTGGAGGTGCTGGTACCCACTTTTAATCCCAACAATTGTAAGGAAAAGTCAGGAGATCTCTGAGTTCAAGGCCAGCTTGATCTATAGAGCAAGATCAAGGACAGCATCCGTGGTTACACAAAGAAACACTCTCTCAATAACTAAAAACAAATTACAAACATAAGAATTCTAGCAGAGTTAGGAAGGAGGATGTAGTAGGAGAAGCCTTGAATCTCAGTGTTCAGAAGGTGGAGGCAGGAAGATCAAGAGTTTAAGGTCTTGAGCTACACAGCCAGCCTGAGGATAGCATGCAATTTCGTTTAGATGTTTCTCAATGGATTCATGGACAAAAAAAATTTTTGTGTCTGTGTGTGTGTGTGTATTTTCGTGTGTGCAATATGTGTGGGGTGGTGCTTTATTTAAAAATACGAATGTTAGATAATTTGAAGAAGAATGATGGAAATTATATTAATGTGATGAGTGAAACACGCCAGACCCAGGAAAACAAAAACACTACGTTTCTTTTTGGTTTTTTGCTTGCTTGTTGTTTTTGGTTTCTGGGGGTTTTCTGATTCTTTTTGGTTTTGAGATTTGATTTCTCTGTGTAGCTCTGGTTATCAAGGAACCTGCATTGTAGACCAGGGTGGCCTCAAACTCATGGAGATCAACCTGGCTCTGCTTCCCGATTGCCTTCTACTGCCTGACTACATTTCTTATCAAATGAGGAATATTAATTAATAAAGAAACATGCTCCAGATTGGTTGCAACATCTGTAATCCCACTAATCTAAAGGAGGAGGCTGGAGGATCTCTGTGAGCTTAAGGCCAACTTCATACATAGAGAGTATCTCCATAGAGAGTCTCAGCATCTGGAGGGATGGCTCAGAATTAAAGGCAAGGCTCACAACCAAAAATGTAAGAGTCTCAGGAAAGCCAAGATAGAGAGAGACAGTATCTGTTTTTCTATTTTAATTAAATAACATTATTTTTGTAATTAATACATAATAATAATAAAACCATTAAAGTAGAAGGGAACCTACTTCCAGGGACAAGAAAACCAGAGGGGAAGCCAAAAGACAGTAAAGGATGAGATGATTTGCATGAGATCACATATTTTACATATGTGTACAACTGCCATGATGAAACCATCATTATGTACAATTAATCAATATTGACAAAAAGATATAAAACCACCAAAGCACTCATACACACACAGATGCTCGAACCCACGAGTATTTAACACCCAGTATTATTGACGTCATCACCATGATTAACAATGAGGCTTAGAGGAAACATGGGTTCTCCATCCTCTCCAATGTGAACAAATCACAAATCCCTGTTTATTTGTGGACCAAATTTGGCCTCATCTAAAGCCACCCCAGGACTGATAATCACAGTGTGCTGTTCTCTAGACTCAAACAGAGCTCACCTCTGAGCTCTAGACCACGACTTCTTGGCTAGGGGCCCTGAGCTGAACTTGTGGAACTAAGGATGAGTCAGAGGGATGGACAGACACTTGGCCAACCTGGACTCCCCACAGCCAGGACGCCAGAACTGACAAGACAGGCGCTGGTTGTTACGGGTGATCATAAAGAATGGTCTGTGAGCTCAGAACTGCTTATGTGGCTCCACTTAAGAGAAAGGGGGGTCCCTAGAAGGTTTCACCACCAGTATGCAACATAAAGTCCGACTGACCTGACTCTGGGAGCAGATGGCAGTCGGCGATGTCACCAGAAGTGCTGGGCTTGCTTCACACTCTTCACTTGGCCAGAAGTTGTCGTTCTGAGGGAGGAGAAATGTCATGGTGTTGTTGGGCTGTATGCAGGATGCTCTGGAGCCTGGGCTCAGCCGTCAGGAGCAGAAGGACATCTGGGGATCCACAGGGCAAGCTCTTCAGAGGAACTTCCATGGCCACGAGGGCCATGGTCCCTGAGAGCCTCATTAGAGACAAGCAGACAGCAATTTGTCCTTTCTCCTTCTGGGGCTCTTTGGGGTCCAACACTGATAATAAAGACTGTCACCTGGGTCTCTTCCTCGGATCTTAAACAACACTGAAAATGGTGGAATATTGAGGGTAACTACAGGCTACACCCTTCGGCTATAGAAAACGTCAGATTCCAGTATATTCTCCTCCACACACACAGTTCCAGTTGATGTCACTGTTGAGAATGTGAAGTCATGTAAGAATCAAGAGACTGACTTCAAGAGCCTGTGAGATGTCTCAGTTATAGGCACGAACCGGCGAGTGTGATGACCTCAGCTGATCCCCCACAACCCACACGGTGCAACTGGCTCTAGCAGGCTGTTCTCTGACATCCACAAGTGCTCTATAGGTCCTAGTGTGCAACACGTGCACACACACACACACACACAAACTGTGTTGGTTTGAGTGACAATTATTCCTATTGGCCCATGTTTGAATATGTAGTTCCTAGTTGGTGAACAGTTTGGGGAAAGATTAGGAGGTGTGGTCTTTGAAGGAAGTGTGTCACACGTGTGTCACACTAGGTTCAGTCCCTCTGCCTCCAGTGTATGGATCAGATGTAAGCTCTCAGCGGCGGCTCCAGTGCCATGCCTCCCATCCGCTGCCAGACTACCCACCATGATGGTCATGGACTGGACCTCAGACATCATAAACAACCTCCCAATTAAATACTTTCTTTTATAAGTTGTCTTAGTCATGGTGTTTCCACATAGCAATAGAAAAGAAACTAAGACACACACAATGTAATTTTTAAAATTGATCCCAGCACCTGGAAGTCAGAGGCAGGCAGATTTCTGTGAGCTCCAGACCAGATTGTTCTACATAGTGAGTTCAGGCCAACCAGAAATACATAGTGAGACCCTGTCTTCAAAAGAATACAAAGAAAATAAAATAGAAAGCTAATAAGCTTGAATTTCACAGAGCTGTGCACACTTCCTATTCCACTGCTCTCTGTTGTCTGACTTTGGGAAGCATCTGACCTTCTTCCTCTGAGTCCCAAACCCTCATCCTCTGCTTAGTGAGGAAGTAAGTTAGACACATGACTAATTGAAACAGTTGGTATGAAATGTCTCATGACTCTTGACCTTGTCAGAGCACTTGTCCTTCACGCAGAGCCTATGTAGTAAGTCATATTCCATCCTTCACTCTGCTTAGTCATCTGTAACCGGGTAGATATCACCTAGAGATCATGCCCCATGCACAAGCAATTCATATGCCATCAATCAGTTTGATAAGGGGTTAAGCGGCAAGTCATACGGTTTTTCCATTTTAGAGAAAATGAGAAATATAAGCCATTAACAAACTGGGAAAATGGGGATTCTAATAAACAAAATTCTTTAGACCCATAGGTAACTTTTTTTAAGAATCTTTGTCAGGACCGGAGAGATGGCTCAGGAATTAAGAACTCTTTCTGCTCTCTCCCCAGGTTCAAATCTTAGCATCCACGGGTGTCTCACAACCATCCATAAATCTAATTCCAGGGATTCCAATGCTTCTTCTTGCTCTGCAGACACTAAGCATGCATGTGGTCCACAGTCATGTGGCAGGAAGTCCACTCATACACTTACGGATTGTTTTTAAGTTTTTTTTTAAAGGAAGCTTTCTGTATAAGCCAGACATGGTGGAAAATTCTGTAAGCTCAATACTTGGGAGGTAAAGGAAGGAGTATCAAGTATTCAAAGCCAGCCTCAGCCATGTAGAGGAGCCAGATACAGTCACAGCAAGATATAGTCACAGGAGACTTTGTCTACACAGACAAACACACAAAATACACACACGCGATGATGAATTCTGTGGCATTCTGAACTCTATAGAAAAGTCCAGATCTCAAAACAAAATAGAATGAACTCCATGATTTTTATATAGTAACCACCATTGATGAGCACAGCCATTTTGGGTTCAAAAGCAATGACTTCTAGCCTCTCCTCTTCACTGGCCTGCATGTCACCTGTCTCTCATACTCACACTTATGTTCCTCCTGGGTCTCAGCAGCCTGAGTCGGCCTCTAGGGAGTAGGCTCTACTGGGAAGCATCAGCAGGCAGAATGTCACACCCACAGCACATCTTCCCTTGTAGTTCTTGTGGCCAAACACAAGGTCAGAAAGGAAACTGTTTCTCAAAAGCCACAACAGATGTGGAGCATTGTTACACAGAGCAGTGAAGCAGAGAGGCCTATGTGTCAGTTTATTGTGAAAACTAACAGCAGCAGTTCTTTGGAGCAATTTCAGACTAGATCTAGAAAGTTGGCTCAGCTGATAAAGGCAAGGCTCACAACCAAATATGAGAGAAATCACGGACCTGCATAGCAATGTTTACACTGAGGAATTATCTTGGGACAGGAATTTTCAGTAAAGTGGCCTCAATCATGATGTACCTGGGGCTGGAAAAAGCTCTTAATCTTTCCGTGTTTGCCTTCTGAGTCCTGGGACTACAGCTATGGATCACCACACATCTTTTTTTAAGGAAAACACCAAAGAATCATAGCACATGCGTGCAATCCCAGTAATCAGCTGGCCAAGGGAAGAAAATCATGGGTATAAGGGCAACATGCAATGTGTAGCAAATCCTACTGAGAGGGAAAGGAAGAGAGAAAGTAATGTTTTTGAAAGGATAATTATAACAGTGGCTGGAATATAAGTCGTGGATAAAGAGCTCAGCACACCCAGGGCCTTGGTTTTGAGCAAACCCAGAATGTCAGTCTTCCGGGCTTAGCTGCTCTTACAGTGTCAGATCTCACTGCGGTCAGATGTGGGCTGGAGAGGTGACTCCATGGTTAGAGCACTTGTTGCTCTTCCAGAAGACCTGGGTTCATCTCCTAAACACAGGTTGTGGCTCACAACAGCCTGTAACTCCAGGTCCAGGTGTCCATGGACACCAGGCACACACATAGTGCACATACATACATCCAGGCAGAATGCTTAGACTAGTAAAATAAACAAGTACCTGAAAGATTTTATTGAAAATAAATATATAATAAAAATATTAGGTGGAAAAAGTAAGTGAATACAGAAGTTATTCCATGTGCAGAAATATTTTAGGACAGCAGAAGATGTTGAAATATGAGTGGTGGGTTTGCTTTCTGTTTCTCCTCCAAATGATCCAAGATGTATATATTCTGTACATTGAGAGGGGTCACATAGACATCATCCTAAGACACACAATTTTAAAAAAATTAATCTCATTTCTCAGATGTTAATCAGACGTGGTGACCGTGTTGGTCAGGAAGAAGAGCGCCATGAGAAGACACACAGGGCTGGGCAACATGACTCTGAGACTTTACAGCACCGTTTGTTCTTTCTCTTTCTGAGGTCTTCATTTTCTGAAGGAGCTCATTCAGTGAACACTCTCAGGAGCTGTGAGAGGGCAGATGAAGCTCAGAAGCAGAGTGTGTGCTGAGGGGACACGGCCCTAGAGCTGTCCTCAGCATGAAAGCAAACAAAAGCTCAGGCCATACTCTTTGGTCCCTTGGCCTTGCCGGTGCTGTTTCTCCTCTTCTCCCTAAAGCTGATTGTTGCCTTTGCTTAAGGACAAGGAGGAAGGAATGTGTGGACCAGGGCATCTCATCAGCTGAAGAAAGTCTTATGGAGAGGATAAATAACCCAGAGAATAATCAAGATTAGAGAACACAAAAGAAGAGGCTTTGTGGGAAAGAAGCGCTTGCTTTACAAGAGATTAGGAAGAGACCTGGCAGTGGGTCTGAGCAGAGGGAGCATTAAATGCAGGTGTCCTTACCACATGTCACACATGAGCTCATGAACACTACAATGTTACATACAGCCATTCAGAATTCCCCTAAAGGATCCTGACGGTGTCCAGCTCATCTCTGGGTTCCTGAAGCCCTGTCTCCTCTGAAACGCTTTTCCTGCAGGTAGCAGTCACATTCACAGAGGAGCTTTTGTGGACCAACCTCCAGGAAGACCATAATGGGGACACATAGGACACTGCTCATTGGAGACAACTCAGATGTTTCCTTCATCTCCCTGTCACCCCACCCTCCAGAGCCCCCTCACCTGTTCTGTATGGAGATTTTACACTACAGTAGATTCCTAGGTGATCACAGTGTTCAAATGCGTGTGTTACCACATCTTCCTACAGACCCTT
>NW_026067891.1:5461608-5469021 GCF_014885135.2 Alexandromys fortis | reverse complement strand
CTCTGCCATGGTGTATATCCTACCCGAACATCCCAGTGCCCACACAGCCTCTAAGAATAGCTATGACACGTTTATACCTCAGCTTTCCTTCTGCTTCCTTCCTAGCACAGAGCATCAGAGAGACGTCCTGTTAGTGCTGTAACCAATGGATTTGAGCTTCTACATCAGCTTCTTGCTGCTGGAAGAGCTGCAGGGGATGTGTCTGAAGTAACTTTACCCCTGAGTCAGCAAATGTTTGTGTCTCCACCGCTGTAACCCTACCTGGAGGGCAGTTGGTGCTATCCAATGCTGCTCACCTCGCACTAACCTCAGAGTAGTGATATCTTGGGAACACAGTAAAGTTCTAAGCTAGGGAGGAGCAGGTGAATAGAGTCTCGGTCTTCTGAGCAGGAAAGATGTTCAGAACAACCACAGAACAGTCATTTATGGGAGTCTCTTTTGCTACTGGGACCAGAATCCCTCAGAGCCTCATTAAAGACAAAAAGAAAACTCCTGTCTACATGTTTGGCCCCTTTGGACCAAACAACAGTGACAGAGAATAGCACCAAACTTTACATGCAGTGGTTGGATCGAGATGTACAGACTTCAGAAAGGAGTCCATGCTGGTAGACACAGACCCCCGATGGCATTGTTTATGACATCAGCTCTCATCACCTGTGATCTCAGCCTATGCCTGCCAGTGTGGAGAGGAAATTTTTGTATTCCTGTATGTTCAATGTCATCTTTGCTTTCCTATGTCTGGTCACTTTCAGCAGTGATCCGTGATGTCATATCGTCTTCAGTTTGAGGCAGGAATATTAAGGGCAACATCTATGAGGAATTTGTCCTTTATAGCATATGCATTTCCAACTCACACAGTTTACTGCTTTCCTGGAATGGAACCCCTATCACACATAGGCTCAGTGTGATGAGGCTGTGTAGCACGATTCATCAAAACTGACAGACAGTGATTGGGATTTAATCTGAAGGTCAGAAAAGCAAAACAGCCAGCCACTGGTTCTCACCTCTACCTCAGTCTGAAATGGCAATCCTGCCTCTAGGAGTCTCAGAAAGAGACTGTGTGTGAGAGCTGTCTCCTCTTGTCTTATGTTCCTCTCTAGTGCTAGGATTAAAGGTGTGGACCCCTACCTCCCGATCTATGGCAAACTAGTGTGGTTACTGGGATAAAAGGTGTGTGTCACCACTGTCTGGTCTGTAAGGCTGATCAGTGCAGCTGTTTGACACTCTGAACTTCAGACAAGCTTTATTTATTAAGATACAAGTGACATATCACTACAGGGCTGGAACGCCATGTTCCTACCACACACGTACACTTCTCCATAGCAGGTGGAAGCAGGATGAGGCTCCATCGGATTCTACCACTGTGGGGACAGCCATAATGTGCAGCTCCAACCTTCGCTGCTTCCCTGAGAAAGAGACAGGGACTAAAGAAGAAAACAAGCAGATCTGACTCTGACGGGGGCAGCCCCAGTAGCCTGGACAGACCAACTCAGCTGCCCCCCAGCCCCACACCAGGGTCTTCAGTCAGCCACCCTAACATCTACCCTATCCGTGTCCCTCTGGAGCTCAAGAAGAATGTCCTGCAGAATGACACCTGCAGGATCTCTGTGACTCAGAGCAGCAGAGGGATAGCCAAGAGGAGTTTCTGTGATGGCCCAGTAATGATGGAATAGCAGAAACCAGAGGTCTTGACCCAGACCAATGAGTCATGAAGGTGAACGTTTGCAAGGAAAGCTGATAAGACAAAAGGATCCCCTGTGTAACACACCATGGCAACCAGTGCCTCCAGGAGAAAGAAAGGTATTGAGAAGTGAGAGAGATGGAGAGGCAAAGATTTTTTTTGTTTGATTGTTTGTTTAATTGGTTGGTTGGTTGGTTTAGTTTAATTGTGTTTTACTTTTCTTTTGGGTTCGATGATGCAGGGTGAAGGGTCAATATGGGAGGACTGGGAGATGAGCAGAATTTGGGTGCATGATGTGAAATTCCCAAGAATCAATAAAGAATTCATGTTTAAAAAAGAAAGAGAGAAAGAGGGCAGAGGGAGGCAGAGAGGAAGGGTGGAAGAAAGGAGACAATAGAAAGAAAAAAAGCAAGAGAGAGAGGAAGGAAGGAAGGAAGGAAGGAAGGAAGGAAGGAAGGAAGGAAGGAAGGAAGGAAGGAAGGAAAGCAGGCCAGCTGTGGAAAGTGGAGAGAGAAGAATTACAATTGGAGAATTGCCTGAGTCTCATGTAGGGGAAGGGGAAGCAGGGAATGGAAGGAGAGGAGGAATTTGATATAGCAGCATATGTCCAAATTAATGCAGCAGCCAAGAAGGCCTGGAGTAAGCTTCCATCATCAAAGGAACAGACTGAGAAGTTATCTAGTATAAGACAAGGGCCAGATGAATTATTCCAGGACTTTGTTTCCGGACTAACCCAGGCATCTAATAGGTTGATTGGAGACACAGAAGCAGGGCAGTTAATAATTAAACAATTAATTAGCCTTTGAGAATGCCAATGTTCTATGTAAGGTGGCATAAGACCTTTTAAACAGCAAAGTAAAGTTGCAGATTATATCGGAATTTGCTCGGATATCAGCCAATCATATACACAGGGAGTGTCTATAGCTGCTGCCTTGCAGGGAAAGACAATTAATGATGTCCTATACCAGCAGAGAGACCTAGGCCCAGGGAGAATGCAAACTACAGGAATACCTGGAGGCTGTTTTGGTTTTTATTCCAATTTTTTAATATTTATTTATTTATTATGTATATAATATTTTGTGTGTGTGTCTGCAGGCCAGAAGAGGGCACCAGACCTCATTACAGATGGTTGTGAGCCACCATGTGGTTGCTGGGAATTGAACTCATGACCTTTGGAAGAGCAGGCAATGCTCTTAACCTCTGAGCCATCTCTCCAGCCCCCCCTGGAGGCTATTTTGGATGTGGTCTTATGGGGCATCAGGTCATACGATGTCCTGATAGGAGAGAAAGCCAGAGGACAAGAAGAGAACCAGGTTTGTGTAGAAGATGTGGGAGAGGAAAGCATTGGACTAGTGAGTGCAGATCAAAAAGAGATGATCTAGGAAATCTCCTCTCAGGAAACAGAAGCAGGGACCAGCCTCAGACCCCAAGACAAAATTATGGGCTTATCCAGTAATTGTTCCCCTACAAGGAAATCTATAAAGTACATTTTCAGAGCAACCACAGGAAGTGCAGGGGTCGACCTCAGCTCTTCCGTGTACACGGTTCTGACACCTGAAGTGGAGATGCAAGCTCTCCCCATGGGGGTCTATGGGCCTTTTTACCAAAAGACACTGTAGGATTATTGTTAGAGAGAAGTAGCTCAACTGCAAGGGATCGTTGTTGCTCCTGGAGTCATTGATGCTGATTTTGAGGGAGAGATCAAGGTGATGACTTGCTCACCAAGTAGAGTTTCTGTAGTAAAAGCAGGTCAGAGACTTGCACAATTAATTTTACTTCCTGCTGTGCAAACCAATAATCAAAGCAAGAAAGAAAAGACAGGAAAGAACAGATTTGGTTCACCTGATGCATATTGGGTACAAGCCATAGGTCCTCAAAGACCAGAACTTGCTTTGTTTATAAATGGAAGAAGATTTTCTGGTCTTCTAGATACTGGAGTGGATATTTCAGTTATAACCACCAGCCAATGGTGACCAAAAATGGAGACTATTAAACAGCTACTAGGAATTGGTCAGACTAGAAACCCTGAACAGAGTAGAAATGAACTGCATTGGAAAGATGGAGAAGGTCATGAAGGAACTTTCTAGCCATATATTATTCCTTATTTATGGGGCCGAGATATTATGTCAAAAATGGGGGTATATTTATATTCCCCCAGAACAGCTGTTACTAATCAGATATTTCAACAAGTATTAGTACCCAATCAAGATCTAGGCAAGGAGCTGGAGAGATGGCTCAGAGGTTAAGAGCACTGACTGCTCTTCCAAAGGTCCTGAGTTCAATTCCCAGCAACCACATGGTGGCTCACAACCATCTGTAATGAGGTCTGGTGCCCTCTTCTGGCCTGCAGGCATATACACAGACAGAATATTGTATATATAATAAATAAATATTTTAAAAAATTATTTTAGACTTAAAAGATTGTTTTTATACCATCCCTTTGGCATCACAAGATTGCCAAAGATTTGTGCCACATCAGCACAGCAACTGTAGTTCTTCTGAGTGAAGGACGTCAGGATTAACACACAACACAACTTCAGGTTCTGCAGACAAGCCTTTATTCCCCTTTCTCACACAGTATATATAGCCCTCAGCAGGGGAGGCCAAGTCAGTAAAAGCAGGAAGCACACCACCGTAGGGGTAAACATCTTTAGAAACATTACTGAAAACAACAGTGTTTTGTTCTTGTTTTCAGAACAACCAACCACAAGAGTACAAAACAGATCAAGTGGGAGTGTGAAGTCCTGCCCCCTAGGGACCAAACAATTTGCCTTTAGTAATCCCTCAGTTAATTTCAGAAAGTCAATGAAGAGATATCAATGGAATGTCTTACCTCATAGCATGGCTAACAGTGCCACCTTATGCCAGAAGTTCTTAGCTCAGGTTATACAAAGGGTTAGAGATCAAGTTCCACAGGTTTATATTATCCATTATATGGATGATATCCTGCTTGCTCATGGTGATGAGGATACTTTACTAGAAACATACAGATTATTACAACAAAGCCTAAGCCATGCAGGACTAATTATTGCTTCTGAGAAGTACAGAGGTACCCACCTTTTCAATATTTGGGTCATATGTTATACTCCAAAGAAAATAAGCCTCAGAAAATAGAATTTAGGAAGGATGATTTAAATACTCTTCAAAGGTTGTTAAGAAACATACAATGGCTGAGGCCTTATCTAAGGTTTCCTACAGGAAACCTTGAGCCTCTATGTGAAATCCTTAAAGGAGATAGTGATCCAAATTCCAGCAGGTAACTTTCAGAAGCTGCCAGACAGAGTCTTTCACAGAAAGAGATGGCTATAAAGAACAGCAGGTATGTTGGATGGGTTACAGCCAAACATGGCAGGCATGTATTTTACCTAAAAAACTGGCTCCTACAGCAATTTTATGGCAAAACGGGCCACTTCTATGGCTGCACTTTCCTGGTTGCCAGTTAAAGTATTAAATCCTTATTTTGAAGGAGTAGCATGCTTAGTACAGAAGAGCAGGATAGAATCTAGGAAATATTTTGGCAAGGAACCAGCAATAACCAATATTCCTTACACTAAGCAGCAAATTGAATGGTTATTCCAAAATAGTGATTCTTGGGCAATTGTGTTTGCCCAGTTTCAAGGTGAGGTTAATAATCTTTTCCCAGCTGACCAATTACTGCAGTTTACACAATTGCATTCATTCATTTTTCCTAAAATGGTGGCAAAAGATCCCATAAAGGATTCTTTGTTAATTTTCACTGATGGCTCATCTAATGGGATAGCCGCATATGTGGTCAATGGTAAAAGACACGTGGTACAGACAGAACCAGCTTCAGCTCAAATAGTTGAGCTGCAAGTTGTAGCTTTAGTGTTTCAAAATTTTGTAAATGAGGCTTTTATTCTATATACTGACAACTGGTATATTTATAATGCTCTTTAGATATTGGAGACCATCCCTTATATAGGGACTAGCAATGAACAAGTTAAGATATTATTCCAGCAGATTCAGGAGGCCATACAACTTAGAAACTTACCATGTTTTGTGGGACATATCAGAGCGCATAAAAGTCTTCCTGGTCCGTTAGCTGAAGGTAATGCTCTAGCTGACAGAGTCACAAAAATAATTGCTTTATCTCAGATTGAACTTGCTCAGCAGTCGCATGCTTTGCACCATCAAAACAGTTTAAGAAAGCAATTTAAATTGACCAGAGAAGCTGCTCGTCAAATTGTTAAGCAATGTGACAGAGGCCCACAATATTTACCCATGCCTCATTTGGGGGTAAATCCCCGAGAACTGCTTCCATATGGCAGATGGATGTTACTCATGTTACTGAATTTGGAAAATTGAGATATGTGCATGTGAAAATAAATATCTATTCAGGACTCATGATGACCAGTACACAAACTGGGGAAGCCACTAAACATGTAATAATTCATTTCTCAAAATGCTTTCCAATCATGGGAACCCCAAAAGTAATAAAGACAGACAATGGGTCTGGATGTTAGCAGAGCATATCAAGGATTTTGTGCCCAATGGAATGTCATATTCCTTATAATCCTCAAGGGCAAGGAATTGTGGAGCATGCACTTAGCTCCTTGAAAACACAACTTCAAAAGATAAAAGCAGGAGAATTATATCCTCAGATGCCACATAATACCTTAAATCATACATTGTTTACGCTAAATTTTCTAAATATGGATGTCCATGAGCAATCATCAGCAGATTGTGGCATAATAGTACAAAGACCACCTTTGCTAAAACAAGGTAGAGAGAGACCCTTGCACTGGAATATGGAGAGGGTCAGATCCTATATTAATATGGGGTCAAGGGCATGTCTGTGTTTTTTCTCAGTATGAAGAACAAGCAAGAGCAACTGGTTCAGTGTATTCAGCAAAAGAATACCAGACCTGATGACATCATAGCTGATAATATCCCAGCAGAAGAAACAAAATAAAAGGAGATCTAGGAGGAACCTGTGGTCCAGCTTTCCCCTCCCCTACAGAAAGGGATGCCTGATTCAAGACCTGCTGCCAGGTCTCTGACACTGCCACCACCCTGAACTGCAGGATGCCATTCTGCTTCCAGAGATTCCAGACAAAGAGACCCTGCTGAGGTGATTACTATGACTGCAACTTTCTGCATTTGAATCCTGTTTGCTTTGGAGCTAAGATGCAGACTGAACATTTGACTGTTTTAGTCTCTAGGACACAGAACTCATTTTGATTAAAATATTGTGCCTGAGAACTAAGGCCTAAGCTTTCCCCTCAGGGAAACAAAAAGATGCAAAGTAAGAAATAACTGAAACCCCTCTTCAGTTAAGAAAGGAGGCAGCTTCTTGAGCTCTTGAGTTCTTTATATATTTTGGAGATCAGACCTTTGTCTGTTGCGCGGTTGGTGAAGATCTTCTCCCAGTCAGTGGGTTGCCTTTTTGTCTTAGTGACAGTATCCTTTGCTTTGCAGAAGCTTCTCAGTTTCAGTAGGTCCCATTTATTCAATGTTGCCCTTAATGTCTATGCTGCTGGGGTTATACATAGGAAGCAATCACCTGTGCCCATCTGTTGTAGGGTACTTCCCACTTTCTCTTCTATCAGGTTCAGTGTGTTCAGACTGATATTGAGGTCTTTGATCCATTTGGACTTGAGTTTTGTGCATGGTGATAGATATGGGTCTATTTTCATTCTTCTACAGGTTGACATCCAGTTGTGCCAGCACCATTTGTTGAAGATGCTTTCTTTCTTCCATTGTATACTTTT
>NW_026067891.1:5446312-5459465 GCF_014885135.2 Alexandromys fortis | reverse complement strand
ATATAAAGGAGGCAGCCCATATGTCAAAGAAACACTTCTAAAGCTTAAATCATATATTAAACCCCACACACTAATACTGGGAGACTTCAACACTCCCCTCTCACTGGACAGGTCAATGAGTCAAAAAATGAACAGAGAAATAAGAGAACTAACAAATGTTATTACTCAAATGGACTTAAGAGACATCTATAAAATATTCCATCCAAACAGAAAAGAATATACCTTCTTCTCAGCACCTCATGGAACCTTCTCAAAAACTGACCACATACCCGGTAACAAAACAAACCTCAACAAATACAAAAACATTGGAATAACTCAATGTACCTTATCAGATCACCATGGTTTAAAACTAGAAGTCAACAGCAATACTAATTCCAGAAAACCCACAAACAAATGAATCATCGATGGGTCAAGGAAGAAATAAAGGGAGAAATTAAAGACTTCCCAAAATTCAATGAAAATGATCACACAACATATGCACATGTATGGGACACAATAAAAGCAGTGTTAAGAGGCAAGTTCATAGCATGAAAAAAGCTGGGAAAATCCCACACTAGCAAATTAACAGAACATTTGAAAACTATAGAACAAAAATAAACAAACTCACCTAAGAGAACTAGATGGCAGAAAATAAATCAAATTGAGAGCTGAAATCAACAAAATATGAACAAAGAAAACAATACAATAAATCAATGAGACAAAGAGTTGGTGCTCCAAGAAAATCAACAAAATAGACAAACATTTATCCAACCTAACCAAACGGCGGAAAGAGAATATCCAAATTAATAAAATCAGAAATAAAAAGTGGAACATAACAACAGACATGGAGGAAATACAGAGGATCATTAGGTCATATTTTAAAAGCCTGTACTCCACAAAATTGGAAAGGAAATGGACAACTTTCTGGATAAACATCACTTACAAAAATTAAATCAAGACCAGATAAGCAAATTAAACAGACCTATAAATGCTGAAGAAATAGAAACAGTCATTAAAGTCTCCCAACCAAAAAAAAGCCCAGGACCAGATGGTTTCAGCTCAGAATTCCATAAGACTTTCAAAGAAGAACTAATACCAATACTCCTCAAATTATTCCACACAATAGAAACAGAGAGAACATTGACAAACTCTTTTTATTAGGCTACAATTACCCTGATACCCAAACCACAGAAAGACATTACTAAGAAAGAGAATTACAGACCAATCTCACTCATGAACATTGGTGCAAAAATACTAAATAAAATACTGGCAAATCGAATCCAAGAACACATCAGAACCATCATCCACCATGATCAAGTCGACTTCATCCCACAGATGCAGGAATGGTTCAACATATGAAAATCTGTCAATGTAAGCCACCATATAAACAAGCTGAAAAAATAAAAACCACATGATCATCTCATTAGATGCCCAAAAAGCTTTTGACAAAATACAACATCCCTTCATGATAAAGGTCTTGGAGAGAGCAGGGATACAAGGAACATACCTAAACATAATAAAGGCAATATACAGCAAGCTAACGGCAAACATCAAACTAAATGGAGAGAAACTCCCAGCATTTCCACGGAATACAGGAACAAGAGAAGGTGGTCCACTCTCTCCATATCTATTTAATGTAGTTCTTGAGGTCCTAGCCACAGCAATAAGACACCAAAAGGACATCAAGGGTATACAAATTGGAAAAGAAGTCAAATTCTCATTGTTTGCTGATGATATGAGAGTTTACATAAGTGATCCCAAAAATTCTACCAAGAAATTTCTACAACTCATAAACACTTTCAGTAATGTAGCAGGATACAAGATTAACTCAAAAAAATCAGTAGTCCTCCTGTTCACAGATGATAAAAGGGCTGGGGAAGAAATCAGAGAATCAACACCCTTCACAATAGCTACAAATAGCATAAAATATCTTAGAGTAACTCTAACCAAACAAGTGGAAGACTTCTTTGGCAAGAACTTTAAATCTTTGAAGAAAAAAAAATTGAGGAAGAAACCAGAAAGTGGAAAGGTATCCCATGCTCTTGGGTGGGCAGAATTAATACAGTTAAAAATGGCAGTCTTACCAAAAAGCAATCTACAGATTCAACACAATGCCCAGCAAAATCCCAGCAAAATTCTTCAAAGACCTCGAAAGAATGGTACTCAACTTCATATGGAAAAGCAAAAAACCCAAGATAGCCAAAACAATCCTGTACAATAAAAGAATTTCTGGAGGCATCACAATCCCTGACTTCCAACTTTACTACAGAGCTACAGTACTGAAAATAGCCTGGGGTTGGCATAAGAACAGACAGGAGGACCAATGGAACTGAATAGAAGACCTGGATATCAATCCACACATCTTCGAACACTTGATTTTTGACAAAGAAGCAAAAAATATCAAATTAAAAAAATAAAGCATATTTAACAAGTGGTACTGGCATAACTGGATATCAACATGTAGAAGAATAAAAATAGAACCATATCTATCACCATGCACAAAATGGATCAAAGACATCAACATAAAGCCAGCCACACTGAACGTTATAGAAGAGAAAGTGGAAAGTACACTTGAACACACTGGCACAGGGAACCACTTCCTAAATATAACCCCAGCAGCACAGACACTGAGAGAAACAATTAATAAATGGGACTTCCTGAAACTGAAAAGCTTCTGTAAAGCAAAGGACACAGTCAACAAGACAAAACGACAGCCTACAAAATGGGAAAGATCTTCACCAACACCACATCAGACAGAGGTCTGATCTCCAAAATATACAAAGAACTCAAGAAATTGGACATCAAAAGATCACATAATCCAATAAAAAAAATGGAGTACAGACCTAAACAGAGAACTCGCAACAGAGGAATCTAAAATGGCTGAAAGACACTTAAGGAAATGTTCAACATCCTTAGTCATCAGAGAAATGCAAATCAAAACAACTCTGAGATTCCATATTACACCTGTAAGAATATCCAAGATCAAAAACACTAATGACAACTTATGCTGGAGAGGTTGTGGGAAAAAAAGAACACTTCTGCATTGCTAGTGGGAATGCAAGCTGGTTACAACCCTTTTGGATGTCAGTGTGGTGATTTCTCAGAAAATTAGGAAACAACCTTCCTCAAGACCCAGTAATACCACTTTTGGGTATATAGCCAAAGGATGCTCAATTGTAACACAAGGACATGTGTTCAACTATGTTCATAGCAGCTTTGTTTGTCATAGCCAGAACCTTGAATCAATCTAAATGCCCCTTGATTAAAAAATGTATAAGGAAAATGTGGTGCATTTACACAATGGAGTACTACACAGCAGAAAAAATAAAAACATCTTGAATTTTACAGGAAAATGGATGGAGCTCGAAAACATTATTTTGAGTGAGGTAACCCAGACACAGAAAGACAATAATCACATGTACTCACTCATAAATGGTTTTTAAACATAAAGCAAAGAAAGCCATCCTACAATCCACAATCCCAGAGAACTTAGACAACAATGCGGACACTAAGAGAGACTTACATAGATCTAATCTACATGGGAAGTAGAAAATAGAAAAAGACAAGATCTCCTGAGTGATTGGGAACAAGGGGACCTTGGGGGAGGGTAGAAGGGGGGAGGGGAGAGACACGGAGGGGAACAGAGAAAAATATAGAGCTCAATAAAATCAATAAAAAAATGTATCAAATAAGAGTTGCTTGGGAGGAGGGGGGTGAACTGCAGCACCAGCACTTGGTTCCATTATCCAGACCTGGGTTACCAAATCAATGCTCTTCTGAGGTGGGGGTTCAACATCCATCCAGGGACACAAATCCAATCACTGAATATGTATTCTCTCTCTCTCTCTCTCTCTCTCTCTCTCTCTCTCTCTCTCTCTCTCTCTCTCTCTGTGTGTGTGTGTGTGTGTGTGTCTCTCTCTCACACACACACACACATACAGAAACACACACACACAAAATGATGACTCTGTGACAGTCTGAGCTCCATAGAAAGACCATTTCTCAGAACAAAAGAGAATGAACTCTGTCCTTTTCCTCCGTCATCAAGGAGCCCAGCCATAGTGGATTTCAAAAGCAATGACTTCTAGCCTCTCCTGTTCACTGGCCTGCATGTCAACTGTGTCACCAGGACTTGGCATCCCTTGCTGTCTCTCATACTCCCTTCCTCTGTTCCTCTTGGGTCTCAGCAGGCAGGGTCTGCCTCTAGGGAGTAGGCTCTACCGGGGAGGATCAGTGGGCAGATGTCACACCCACAGCACATCTTCCCTTGTAGTTCATGTGACCAAATACAAGGTCAAAAAAGTAAAACACTTGGCAGAAGCCACAACAGATATGAAGACATTGTTACACAGGGCAGTGAAGCAGAGAGGCCTATGTGTCAGTTTACTGTAAAAACTAACAGCAGCAGTGCCAGAGAAATGACAGACCTGGATTGCATTGTTTATACTGTGCTAAAGTTTTTTAACAAGAACTCGTGCAGTAGGAGTGGCCTCAACCTGATGTAGCTGAGAATGGCATGAACTCTTGATCCTTCAGAGTTTGCTTCTGAGTCCTGGGACTCAGCTATGGATCATCACACATCCTTATTAAGGCAAACACCAAAGTGTCATGGACACCACTGCAATCCCAGTATCAAGTGACTAAGGGAAGAGAATCATGAGTGTAAGGGCAGCCTGTAATGCATAGCAAATCCAACTGAGAGGGGAAGGAGGAGAAAGTAACGTTTTGAAAGGATAATTATAACAGTGGGCTGGAATGCAAGTCATGGGTAGAGTGCTCAGCACACTCAGGCCCTTGGTTTTGAGCAAAGCCAGGGTTTCAGTTAGGCTTCTGGGCTCAGCTGCTCTTACAGTGTCAGATCTCACTGCGGTCAGATGTGGGCTGGAGAGGGGGCTCCGTGGTTAGGGCACTTGTTGCTCTTGCAGAACACCTGAGTTCATCTCCTAGACACAGGTGGTGGCTCACAACAGCCTGTAACTCCAGGTCAAGTTGTTTCTGAACACCGGGCACACATGTAGTGCACACACATACATCCAGGCAGAATACTTGAACAAGTAAAATAAATAGGTCCCCAAAACATTTTATTAAAAATAAATGTACAATAAAAATATTAGCTGAGGAATTAGATACAGAAGTTATTCCATGTGCAGAATTATTTTAAGAAAGGAGAAGAAGTTCAAATATGAGTGATGGGTTTGCAAATGTTTAATGATGCATATCTTTTGCTTCTCCTCCAAACAATCCAAGATTCATCTATTCTGTACATCGACAGGGGTCACCTGGACATCATCATCATCCTCAGGACACACAGTTTTTGAAGAAATTTCAGTCTCACTTCTCAAACATTAAAGCAGACGTGGTGACCATGTTGGTCAGGAAGAAGAGCGCCATGAGAAGACACAGGGCTGGACAACACAGCTCGGGACATTACAGCACCGTTTGCTCTTTCTCTTAATGAGGTCTTCATTTTCTACAGAAGCTCATTCAGTGAACACTCTCAGGAGCTGTGAGAGGGCAGATGAAGCTCAGAAGCAGAGTGTGTGCTGAGGGGACACGGCCCTAGAGCTGTCCTCAGCATGAAAGCAAACAAAAGCTCAGGCCATACTCTTTGGTCCCTTGGCCTTGCCGGTGCTGTTTCTCCTCTTCTCCCTAAAGCTGATTGTTGCCTTTGCTTAAGGACAAGGAGGAAGGAATGTGTGGACCAGGGCATCTCATCAGCTGAAGAAAGTCTTATGGAGAGGATAAATAACCCAGAGAATAATCAAGATTAGAGAACACAAAAGAAGAGGCTTTGTGGGAAAGAAGCGCTTGCTTTACAAGAGATTAGGAAGAGACCTGGCAGTGGGTCTGAGCAGAGGGAGCATTAAATGCAGGTGTCCTTACCACATGTCACACATGAGCTCATGAACACTACAATGTTACATACAGCCATTCAGAATTCCCCTAAAGGATCCTGACGGTGTCCAGCTCATCTCTGGGTTCCTGAAGCCCTGTCTCCTCTGAAACGCTTTTCCTGCAGGTAGCAGTCACATTCACAGAGGAGCTTTTGTGGACCAACCTCCAGGAAGACCATAATGGGGACACATAGGACACTGCTCATTGGAGACAACTCAGATGTTTCCTTCATCTCCCTGTCACCCCACCCTCCAGAGCCCCCTCACCTGTTCTGTATGGAGATTTTACACTACAGTAGATTCCTAGGTGATCACAGTGTTCAAATGCGTGTGTTACCACATCTTCCTACAGACCCTTAAACAAGGACTTCTCTTAGGGGAAGGAGGGATGGCTTAGGGGAGAAAGGCACTTGCCACAGTCTTGTCTGTGAGTTGGATTCCTGGGTCACACACAATTGAAACAAGATAATTTACTCCTAAAGTTATCCAATAACCTCCAATTTACATACCATTTGTAATCCCACTGCAGGGGCCTGAAAACTGGTTGATTCCAGGGGCACACAGGCCAGCCAATCCAGACTAATTCATGAGCCTAAGGTCCCATGAGTGACATTGTCACACACAAAAAAAAAAAATGTGTATGATTCCTGACAAATGACACACAAGACTGACCTCTGTCATCTGCTCACACAGTCACAGACTACACAGAACACTTGAAAATGAACTCGACAGATGGACAGATAAAATGTAACAAGTTGATTGCACATAAAACAATTTTAAAGTTAGTATGAATGGCTGCAGAATAGAATACAGGGTAGAGCTCTTACCTCGCGTGTGAAGACTCCTGGGTTCCATCCCTAGAACCCAAGAAACAATCAAGACAAAAAAAGGTGGAGTCCCATTATTTGGTAACTCCATTATGGCAGCTGGTGAATGAGAGTCCCCTAAAATGAAATAAACAATTGGTTTTTAAATGAGCTTTACACAGTCCAGTTTCAAATTGTGCTCAACTCTGAAACATGATAGGGAATAAGAATCAGTACAAATCTTCTCATTAAACAGAAAAGGTCCTTCTGTGGACCACTCTGTAGAGAGCCCCTTTCAGGTCACTGTTCCGCAGGCTGTAGATGAACGGGTTCAGCATGGGGGTCACCACTGTGTACAGCACGGTGGCTGCCGTGTCCTTCTCAGATGAATGTGCAGATGCAGGGTTGAAATACACGGCGATGATGGTGCCATAGAAGAGACAGACCACAGCCAGGTGGGAGCCACACGTGGAGAAGGCTTTCCATCTTCCCCTTGGGGATGAGACTCTCAGGACAGCAGATGTGATGTGGATGTAGGAGATCAGGATGCAGACAAAAGGGGTGACCATGACAACAGCTCCCTCTGTGAGGATCATCAGCTCATTGAGGTGTGTGTCAGAGCAGGACAGTTTCAGGAGGGGAGTAATGTCACAGAAAAAGTGTGGGATGGAATTGTCCCCACAGAATGAGAGCTGAGCAATGAGCAGGGTGTGTAACAGAACATTCAGATTGGCAGTGACCCACGATCCTGCCACCATCAGGACACAGACTTTTTGGGTCATCTTTGTTGTGTAGTGTAAAGGGTGGCAGATGGCCACAAAACGGTCATAGGCCATCACAGCCAGCAGGAAATTGTCCATATCCACAAACATGAAAAGAAAATACATCTGTGTAAGACACCCAGAGAAGGAAATGGCCTGAGTTCTAAGTATGTGGTTGGCCAGCACCTTGGGGACAGTGGTGGAGGAGAAGCAGACATCCACGAAGGACAGGTTGCTGAGGAAGAAGTACATGGGGGTGTGCAGGCGGGAGTCTGTGCCGATGGCCAGGATGATGAGCAGGTTCCCCAGGACAGTGGCCAGGTACATGGTGAGGAAGAGCAGGAAGAGGAGCCGCTGCTGCTGGGGATCCCTGGAGAGTCCCAGGAGGAGGAACTCAGAGACACTCGACTGGTTGCTGCCTCTCATTTGACTATGAACAGACAAAGATGAGTAAATCCTCAAACTTGGGAATCCTGGTGATGACTGGACAACTGGAATTATAGAGAAAGAGGACAGAGGTTTTGGCAAAAGCACGAACATTGTGTTCCCTCCCATAGCTTTACCTCTTCATCGGCACAGTGCGCAGGCTGTGAATGGATTGTGTGTGGCGTCTCAGGAAAGATGATGAACTGTGTCTGACAGTGAGTTTCTGCTCAGTTATGTGTGATGCTTGAACTTTCTACCATTGTTTTCCTTTTGGATCTTTGAGACAGGGTCTCCCTGTGTTGACAAGAGTGGCCTTGAACTTAGAATCCTCATGACCCTGCTTCCTGAGTTTATGGGTGACATGACCACAATGCCTGTCCAGCTAATGTTTTTTTTAAATGTAACTTTTAGAATGTTTTTATTTTGTGTGCATTGGTGTTTTGCCTGCATGAATGTCTGTGTGAGGGTATATGATACCCAGGAACTGAAATTAAAGACAGTTAAGAGCTACCATATGGGTGCTGGGTGTATGAGAAAACAGCCAAGCCGGGCGGTGATGGCGCACGCCTTTAATCCCAGCACTTGGGAGGCAGAGGCAGGTGGATCTCTGGGAGTTCGAGGCCAGCCTGGTCTACAAGAGCTAGTTCCAGGACAGGCTCCAAAACCACAGAGAAACCCTGTCTTAAAAAAAAAAAAAAAAAAAAAAAGAATTCTAGCAGAGTTAGGAGGGAGGGTGTAGTAGTAGATGCCTTGAATCTTGGTGTTCAGAAGGTGGAAGCAGGAGGATCAAGAGTTTAAGGTCTTGAGCTATACGGCCAATCTGAGGATAGCTTTAACTGTGTGCAACCTTGTTTAAATGTCAGTCAATAGATTAATGGACTAAAACTTTGTGTGTGTGTGTGTGTGTGTGTGTGTGTGTGTGTGTGTGTGATGGTGTTTTATTTAAAAATATGAAAATTAGTAGATCGTTTGAAGGAGAATGATGGAAATTATATTAACACACGAAGTGAAATACGCCAGACTTGGGAAAACAGAAACACTCCAGTTCTGTTTGGCTTTTTGCTTGCTTATTGTATTTGGTTTCTGGAAGGGTATGTTGTTTTGTTTTGTTCTGTTCTGTTTTTTGGGACAGGGTAACTCTGTGTAGCTCTGGCTGTCCTGGAACCTACTCTGAAGACCAGGCTAGCCTCAAATCAAGGAGATCTTCTTGCCTCTGCTTCCCAAATGCGTCCTACCACTTGGATACGTTTCCTTTCAAATGGGAGATCTATGGTAAAAAGAAACATGCTCAGGCATGGTGGGACACATCTATAATCCCACTCCTCCACAGGAAGAGGCTGGAGATCTCTGTGAGCTTAGGGCCAGCTTTATGCATAGAAAGTATCTCCATAGAGAGTCTCAGCAGCTCGAGGGATGGTTCAGCGTTAAAGATCAGGCTCACAACCAAAAATGTAAGAGAGTCTCAGGACAGCCAAGATATAGAGAGACTGTATTTGTTTTTCAATTTTAATTAAATAGTATCATTTTTAGTAATTAATGCATAATAAAAATAAAAACATTAAAGTAGAAGGGGAAATTACTTCCAGAGACCAGGAAGCCAGAGGGGAAGCCAAAGATAGCAAAGGATAAGATTTGCGTGGGATCAAAGTATATTTTGCATGTGTAAAGCTGCCATTATGAAACTAACATTTTGTACAATCAATCTATATTGACAAAAAGATATAAAACCACCAAAGCACTCATACACACCCAGATGATTGCCCTAGATGCTAACAGGCCACAAGCATTTAACACCCAGTATTATAGACATCATCGCCATGATTAACAATGTGGCTTTGGAGGAAACATAGGTTCTCCATCCTCTCCAATTTGAATAAATCACATATTCCTGTTTGCTCTGGGGACCAAATTTGGCCTCATCCAAAGCCACCCCCCAGACTGATAATCACAGTGTGTTGCTCTCTAGACTCAAACAGAGCTCACCTCTGAGCTCTAGACCACGACTTCTTGGCTAGGGGCCCTGAGCTGAACTTGTGGAACTAAGGATGAGTCAGAGGGATGGACAGACACTTGGCCAACCTGGACTCCCCACAGCCAGGACGCCAGAACCTGACAAGACAGGCGCTGGTTGTAACAGGTGATCATAAAGAACGGTCTGTAAGCTCAGAACTGCTTATGTGGCTCCACTTAAGAAGAAGGGGGGTCCCTAGAAGGTTTCACCTCCAATATGCAGCATAAAGTCCGACTGACCTGACTCTGGGAGCAGATGGCAGTCGGCGATGTCACCAGAAGTGCTGGGCTTGCTTCACACTCTTCACTTGGCCAGAAGATGTCGTTCTTAGGGAGGAGAAATGTCATGGTGTTGTTGGACTGTATGCAGGATGCTCTGGAGCCTGGGCTCAGCCGTCAGGAGCAGAAGGACATCTGGGGATCCACAGGGCAAGCTCTTCAGAGGAACTTCCATGGTCAAGAGGGCCATGGTCCCTGAGAGCCTCATTAGAGACAAGCAGACAGCAATTTGCCCTTTCTCCTTCTGGGCTTGTTAGGAATAATCTTAAGACGAGCCTCTCTGCCAACACAAATAATTCTAGTCAGACCAAACGAATGTCCATGTTTACTGCAGTGTTCCCGATGGCCAGGAAAGCATTGTGGGATAGAGACAGAGACAGAGAGGGGGCACATGCCAAACCTGAAAACTACGTGTTCTTTTTCTCAGTGGCAGCCTAAATAGCCTGTAGAAGAGGTTCTGACCCTCCCTTGGGAGGGCTCAGTGCTTGGCGGGCTTTTCCAGAATTGGTGTAAAGACAAAGGCAACTCCCAGGCCAGGAGCTGGGGTGATGCATCCAATCATCCCCTTGGATATAGGGGTTCAGAGGGCTGGGGTCTTACTTTCAATCAAACATCCAAGACTCCTTGGATATAGGGGCATCCGCTCAAGTCTGGCTACTTCCTGCGGGCATGGGCAACATGGGGTGGGGAACTGGGAGTTGGGCTCACAGTCAGTAACAGGTGTGGCTGGAGGGGCATCCGGTTTACTGTCATTCTGGAGTCCTCAGGCACCTGCTTTTTGAGGGAGATGAGAAGGCAGGAGGCTAGGAGGAAAATAATTATTATTGGTCCTATAAATAGGGCAGCTATGGGAAGATATTAACTGTCAGAAGTGCCCGGATGTACAATGAGGCTTGGGTATATCAGATACAACCAGATTTTAGTAGTAGGTGTCCTTGATCCCAGAGAGTCAGTAGCAATGGTGAAGCCCTGGAGCTGGTGCAGGTGTTGGCATTGTCTGCAGAGAGCTTTGTCTTGGCCCAGAGAGCAGGAGTGACCTATAAAATATGCTTGAAACTGGCTGGCATTAAAATAAGCTCTGAAGACTGTTAGTTTTTTATCAGACCTGATTTTTGATACAGCAGCAGAAATTTTTCAGGAAGAGAACTGGAACAGATTTATATCTTGGTGTCAGAGCAAAAGGCTACTGCTTTCAAATGCCTCTAGGCAGACAATTAAAGCGAGTTGGGACCTCTGGATTTTTAAGATACGACTATAACCTGTTGACATTGAACTATGAAGCCTGTGAAAGAGGCATCCCTGTCTGTATTCTAGCAGGAAACTTAACCAATAAAGTAATGAGCTACCAGTACCTTAAGTCATCAAATGTCATTAGACAGATCTGGGAGGGATAAATGAGCAGAAATGAGACAGCTTTTTAGCTACGCAGGCAATTCCAAATTTGTCCTAGTCCTTGGAGAACATCAGCCTAGAAGCAGTGCTTGCTGTTATAGCTATGAGTACAAGAGGCCCAAAGATTTCCCTGTGTGAGGAAGATTTAGTCTACCTGTCTCAGCAGGATGAGAAGATCGATTCCCCTGAAGGCATCCAGGAAGCTGAAGACATGAAAGGCTGCCTTTTGCTGTGTGGGTGGCTTTGCCAAACCCAAAGGCAAGCCTGGAGGTGAAATTTCCTTTGCAACCACGTATCTTCTTGGAGGAGCTAAAGGGTGCTGCAGGAGCTGGTGTGTCTCTGTGTTAGAGGCTCTTTTCTTAAATGCCATATCCTCAGATCTATAAAGGCACTTGAGAATTGGGTACCATTAGCTGTTATTTAAACTGAGCATATAAGATAAATTTAGACATATATTTTATCCAATTAGTTACAGTTAGTGTTAATAATGTAAGAAGATAAAAAGAAATATTTCAATAAGTCAAAGAATAGTAGCACACATGGGTACTCTTACCCAAGATGGAAGAGAGGTCAAAATAGAGCTTACCTAACCAGTTCTAGCAGGCTGTTTTCTGACATCCGCAAATGCTGTATAGCTTGCTTGTGCACACACACCACACACACACAAACACAATGTGCCGGTTTGCGTGACAATTATTCCTATTGGCCCATGTTTGAATATGTAGATCCTAGTTGGTGAACTGTTTTGGGAAAGATTAGGAGGTGTGGTCTTTGAAGGAAGTGTGTCACACTAGGTTCAGTCCCTCTGCCTCCAATTTATGGATCAAATGTAAGCTCTCAGCTGTGGCTCCAGCGCCATGCCTCCCATCTGCTGCCAGGCTACCCACCATGATGGTCATGGACTGGCCCTCGGACATCGTAAACAACCTCCCAATTAAATGCTTTCTTTTATAAGTTGTCTTAGTCATGGTGTCTCCACATGGCAATAGAAGAGAAACTAAGACACACACAATGTAATTTTTAAGTTCAACCCAGCACCTGGGAGGCAGAGGCAGGCAGATTTCTGTGAGCTCCAGACCAGATTGTTCTACATAGCGAATTCAGGTCAGCCAGAAATACATAGCGAGACCCTGTCTCCAAAAGAATACAAAGAAAATAAAACAGAAAGTTAATAATCTTGAATTTCTCCTAGATCTGTCAGCACTACAGGCATAGCGCAGCTACTCGGCTGTGCCTGTAACATCAGGGCAAAGAGCAAGTGGCTATTTCTACGCTCAGTGTTCAGAAGCCAGTGAGCACTAAGAATGGTTTATAGCCTGACATTTTGCAGAGCCGTGGTGAGGTGGTGCTGGGGTGTAGCTTTGCTGTTGGCCAGGCCTCAAGGGCTCCCCCCAGAAGGTTGCATGGTCAGCATTTTAGCAAGATAGAACTCTAGAGTTGGGATTTGAAACTGGTTTTGGGGGTAGGGCATTCAGGGGTCAGGAAATACAAGAAACTATCCATCCTTGCTCATTTTTCAGATCCAGAAGCCAGGAAGAAGAAAGCCTACCTCTTGGTCATGCAGCTGAGCAGGATGGGTACAGATATGAGAATAGGCCTCAGTGTG
>NW_026067891.1:5428132-5444140 GCF_014885135.2 Alexandromys fortis | reverse complement strand
GCAACCACATGGTGGCTCACAACCATCTGTAATGAGGTCTGGTGCCCTCTTCTGGCCTGCAGGCATACACGTGGACAGAATATTGTATACATAATAAATAAATATTTTTTAAAAAATAAAAAATAAAATAAAAATAAGAATAAAATAAACCCTCCCTAGCTGTTAGATAACCCCACTCTAGGGATCCAAAAGTAACTAATGCAAGAGGTATGTGCTACTCTAATCTGCCTTGAGTTATTTATAACCAAATTCTTCATCCATGTGTCTTAATTAGCATCGTGTTTTAATTAACATTCAGCAGATAACTACAGATAACTCAAAACTAAAACCTCGGGGTTATAATGAGCTCTTATATCCTCATCAGACACTCACTAATAGATAAGTTCTGCCCATCCTATCTCCAAAAACAGTCCCTCCAAATCAAAATAAATAGCACACAAAGCTGATTGCACAAAAAATATCCAGAAGGGAATAGTCATGATTACAACTAACACATTTAGTAAAGGTGTTATTTGAAAGTGACAGAAGGGCTGGAGAGATGGCTCAGAGGTTAAAAGCATTGCCTGCTCTTCCAAAGGTCCTGAGTTCAATTCCCGGCAACCACATGGTGGCTCACAACCATCTGTAATGAGGTCTGGTGCCCTCTTCTGGCCTGCAGGCATACACGTGGACAGAATATTGTATACATAATAAATAAATATTAAGAAAAAAGAAAGTGACAGAAAACCAACTTTAATTAGCCTAAAGAGAAACGGCAACTACTGATGGACGTAATTGCCACACATTTCAAACTGTCTTTTTAGGAAGTCTGTGTTTTCAGACTAAATTCAGGCCCTCATGATGATGTCACAATTTCCTCTTCATTTTGTTTCTGTTGTGTGACTTTTTCTGGGAAGAAGTAAAAAAAAAAAGTCTCTTCAACACAGATAGTGTGAGCATTATAGCTTGGATGGAAAGGTATCCTGGCAGCCAGGAGCCAAGGAATACCAGAAGTCCCTGTAAGTGTAGCAGTACAGGAACAGTTCCTCTCCAGGGAATGGTTTCCACTGTGAGTGTCACAACTCTGCTCTGGCAGGGGGGTCTCCCCAGTGTGGTTGTTACAGCTCTGCTCGCATTTGCTCCTGACCAACTTCCTGCTGCCTGTAGCATAGGAGCTGGAGGATGGGGGTTAGGACAGGACAGCACTCAGGAGGCAGAGGCAGGCGGATCTCTGTGAGTTCGAGGCCAGCCTGGTCTACAAGAGCTAGTTCCAGGACAGGCTCCAAAGCCACAGAGAAACCCTGTCTCGAAAAAAAAAAATTGATAATTGTGGGATTTCAAACCCATCTGAGAGAGTGTTTAGATCCCCTCCTTCAGGGGAGGGGTGCCCCACCCCTATTGTGGTAGCCTCCATGAGCCCAGGAGAATGACACTCTCCAAGGGTCCATAACAATTCCAAAACAGAAGGTTTCTCAGTAAAGTGGGAAGCCCCAAGAAAATGACTTAGAGACCAGAAAGCTCTTGTACAAAAGACCATGTTAGGGAATGGAAAGAATGGCAAAGTACTCCTTGGTGGCTGGGTCATCCCAGAGGCTGAATACGAGAATAAACGAGACATGGCACTGACATGAAGTGAGCGGGGAGTCCCGGTCCATCACTCCGTAGGTGTCCTAGGCCATTCACTATTCACAAATCTGTCTAATCTCAGCCTTAGCCTCTGGCTAGTTTTGTATCTCTCAGTTCAGGTTAGAGAAAATGGCGCTAAGGTCAGGGCTCCTTCCCTTCCCAGTGCAACAGCACCACCTATAGGCACTGGACACAACTACACTTTCTCTCTGCTTTCCTGATTCCCCGTCCCAGTAAGGCTAGTACCTAGAAACCTAAGGGAGGTCAAACCAGGCTCTAGGTGACACCACTTGCAGTATACGGTTACAGAACATGCTAAGACATATGGACTCCCTTTCTTGGGGTGAGACCATAAAATCATTCCTCCATCTCTTTGTTTTGCTTTTTTTTTTCCAGATCCACATGCCTAGGCTACATGTACTACATCTATGATAACCTAACTCAGTACATTTTTTTTTTAAGAAGAGGAGTAACTGTCCACATCAAATCTGTGAGACACGGATCCCAGAAAGACTTGTGTCCTTTCTCTGGTTTCTGCATTCTGGTTTATAGTTACATGTTCCCGTTTTCTTCTCCCAACTTAATTTTCCTTTCTGGTTTTCACCTTGCTCAGTGCCTAATGGAATCATAGAAATGGAAAATCCAGAGGAGACTCCAACATGGTGCTGCCAAGTGATAAGGTCAATGCCCATTAGACTACAGAGATAATACCAGACCTCGATGGTGGAAGTGGCAAAGGAAGGCCAGAGAAGCCAAAGGTTCCTCTAAATTAATGTGACCCCTGAGGACTATATCTTCAGCTGGTCTTAACTGTTAAAAGAAGGGTTGATTTTGACCACCTGCATGGTCTTAAATATCCAACAAGAAAGTCTAACCAAAGGGTAAGATGAGGGGTGTATTTCTTTAAAATCCACAAAGCTCACTCCCCAGACATTAGACTTAAACCCATGTGGAATGTCATTTAGACAAATTTAATACTACTTATTATCTTCTTGATAAGAAAATAGCCAGAACACCTTTAATCCCAGCACTCGGGAGGTAGAAACAGGTGGATTTCTGTGAGATCAAGGCCAGCCTGACCTACCGAGCGAGCAGAGTCCCAGTACAGCCAGGGCTACTCAGAGAAACCCTGTCTTAAAAAAATAAAAAAGAGGGGCTGGAGAGATGGCTCAGAGGCTAAGAGCACTGCCTGATCTTCCAAAGGTCCTGAGTTCAATTCCCAGCAACCACGTGGTGGCTCACAGCCATCTGCAATGAGTGGCAAAGAGTCTCATCTGCAATGAGGTCTGGTGCCCTCTTCTGGCCTGCAGGCGGACATGCAGGGAGAACACTGTATACATAATAAATAAATATTTAAAAAAAAAAAAGAAAAAGAAAGAAAGAAAGAAAGAAAGAAAGAAAGAAAGAAAGAAAGAAAGGAAACTGCTGCCTAGGTAGGAGACTTCAGACTTTGGCTTGCTGCTACGCTTACCTAGAGCTAAGGGAGACAGGTCCTCTATTCTGACCTAAAAGTTTTATTTTCCTCCCCAGCTAGAAGCCATCTGGGAGAGACTTCTGATTCTAGGCACTCAACAGCTACCAAAGGGTCTGAAAGCAAACCCTGGGTTCACCACTCTAGAAACCAGCCTTAGCAACCAAAGAAAAACAAGAAGGAGCCTAATACATGGAGGCTGTAATCTCGAGATACGGTTTCTCTTTGTAGTCCTGGCTGTTCCGGAACTCGCTCTGTAGGCCAGGCTGGCCTGGAGGCTCCAATCTCTAAAAGAGATTCTAATGGACCTTGACTTGAACATTTAAGAAAAATGTCCTTTATTCTGTTCAGCTGGCTTCCTGCCTAGGTCTTATAATGCCAATAAACCCTCCCTCTACCTTCCCTCCCATTTCTATCCAGGCATCTTGAAAAAGGTGGGAGAAGAAAGGGGAGCAGAGAAAACCACAAATGCCTGCTTACCCTAGGATGCAGTCAGATTCCAGCATGCTCTGAGCAACCAGCCCCTTTCTAAGAAGACAGTGAAGTAAAATTAGGTTTAAAAAAAAAATTACTAGATACTGATTTCTGATTTCTTTAGTAATTTACTAAAGCAGCTTGTATTCCCTATTTGCCAAGCATGACTTCACTTGCTACCAGATACAGAATGACCTGGGAAAAATAGCTGGAACTATTGGTCATCCCTTAAAAACCTGCAGGCTGCCACCTACTCTCCTTAGAATCTTGCTTGCCCACTCCACCTTGTGGTTTTAGAATATAGCTGGATTTGTCATCAGAGCCTTGCAGCTGCCCTGACTACTGCCCACCAGCGACATCTCCTCTCTTCTGCTCTCAGTGGTGTCTGAGAGCTACTCCAGGAAGGTGCCTTCAACAACAGCTGGCCTGTGTTCAAAGGATCTTGGGCTTTATGTTATTGGTGTACTCACTAAGTCACAGACCAATAGGGACAGAATTTGCTGGACCCCAAACAATAGACTAAGACCAAGACCCCCTCCCATCTTTTTCCCACCTCGAAGGAACTATAAAATGTCACAGAAATAGCCATTCCGAAGCAGAGATTCAAACAGAAGATCATCCACGACTCTAGTACAGTCCTTAGTCATTCCCCTCAACCCTGCCAATTCCTCAAGGGCCACCTGTCAGAGGAAAACCCTCACGTTCTTTCTCCCTTTGACCTCCCTGCTCTAGTCCAAGGAAGTAAAAGTCCTCAGCCCTGCTAAGAACTAGGCATGACGAGCTTGTTTGATAAAAATCCCTCCCATGTTTTATCATCCAAGTAGACCAGAAGAGATTAAATTGTCTTTCTGTGGTTGAATCGTGTTAATAAAACAAATTGAAGTTGCATATGATGGGGTCACCCCTGTAAGGGAACCACTCATGGAGCTGAAACTGAAGGAGTGTTCAAAGTCAGCCTGGACAGCAGAGGGAAACACTCCAAAAAAAGAAAGGAACAGAAAGAAACAAACGTATTTAATTCTTCCCCTACGAATGATCCTTTTCCCTCTTTTATCCAACAGCTACACTAAAACATCTTGTAAACAGATTCCTGAACATCTGAAAGTCTCCAGGCAGGGTAGACATCTCCCAAAAGCAGCTGGAACTCAGAAGCACATTTCCTGTGCTGTGGAAAGACAACAACCCGGACTGCTTTCCAAAACCCTGAACGTCACAAGGGCAAATTTCTTGAGCAAATGGCATCTTTTTATCTTTTGATTATTCGGTTTTTCTTTTCATTCATTGCTGTAGGTGTTATTGCAGCTTAAAATGTTACCTATCAAGGCAGGTAGTAGGATACACATTACCCCAGGTGGGACTCGAACCCACAATCCCTGGCTTAGGAGGCCAGTGCCTTATCCATTAGGCCACTGGGGCGGGTGTTGAGAACATCCCTTGAAAAAATCTAAAAGGAACACTTCCGCGCCGGTAGTTAAACCGTCGTTCGGTTACTGGTGTAGGCATTTATTTAACCAGGATATCTTGCCGGAGTCACTATAGTCTTCCAGCCCCAGCGCCCTCGCATGCCACGAGCTCCTCTGGCTGGGCAGGTTCCGGATCTTGCAACCTCAGTCTACCGCTCCGCCGGGCCTCGCGCCTGCACTTCCTCCCCGGGGCTGCCCGGCTCCGGACACACCGCATTAACCTTAGGATGAAGACTTGGGAAGCACTAGGAAAAAATGGGGGTCCCTAGCTGGCTCATTTGGTGAAGTCCTGGACCCTCGAAAATCCCTCGCGTGTGTTCTTCCCTGGCCTCTCACTGAACCGTACTGCAGAGAGGGGACGCAGGAGACAGACCCAGACCGGAACAGAGGAACCCACCCACCTGACCCTACAAGGCTCGATCGCAGAAGTCAGAGCCTTCGCGTCCTCACGCCTGCAGCCCCGGGACTGGACGCGACCTTCGGAGCTTGGGCACCGTCCAGGGTCCAGAAGATTCGGCCCTGAGCCTCTCGCTGTGCAGACACGGGTGCACCGGGGGTATCGGGGTTCCAGACAAAACAGAGCGGCCCGAAGCTACTTTCTTGGCGGAGTTTTCAGGAAACTCTCTCTTCGTTCACGGGTAACTGGCAATTTGCCTAGTGGTGAAAATTCGGCAGAATCGGAAGCTGTTCCGATCCATCTCCACGCTGCCGTCCAGCACCCGGAACCTTAGAGGGACACCTTCCTCCTCCTCGCATCTGTCAGCGTCCTCTGCTCTGGAATCCGCCTTGCGGTTTCGAACCGCGGTACTGGGAGACCGAGGCTCATCCCGGACTGCAGAGGCGGGCGCTGCCTGCGGTTCTTGGAATAGGTTTCCCGTCCGAAGCGTGAGGTGAACTTCGCTAGCTTAAAAAAAAAAAAAAAAAAAAAAAAAAAAAATCCTTTGCATTTTTACGGAAATGCAAGAGAAAAAGGAAGATCCAACTAAGACCCATAACACTGAGGTCCTAGCTAGTTCCAGCGCGGGTCTGCGCCTCGGAGACCTTAAAGATGCTAGGAGACCAGAGGACCCGAGGAGGGCACAGACCTCGGACTCTTCAGGTCGAGTTGGGACCCGAGAACAGACTTCTGATAACTAGAGTCTGTTACTAGAGTCTGAAAACTGGTACCAGATTTGCCCCTAAAGGCTACTGACAAACTTCAAACTGACATTTATTGACAGGCCAGATTGTACCACAACCCTGATTTAATAGTGTTTTGTAGTCCAGGCTGCCTCAGACTCACTGTACTGCTGAGGATGACCTTGAACTTCCGACCCTCCTTCCTCCACTTCCCAAACTCTGGGATTACAGGCGTGGTACGTGCCACCGTGCTGAGCAGAGCCGTACTAAATTCTTTGGCAAAAGCGCTACACAAACTCTGGGACTAGTCGGCAGGTGCGTGGCAGCGTGGTAAATCAACCCGGACCTTGCTGAGCATGTTTTCGAATGCCTGAACGGCATATGCACATTCTTCTTGCACGTTTGTTAGACTTGTTCGTAGTAACACGATCATCTCTGACCCTGCTGGGAAAGGTTCCCTCTTTTTCTCTTCTCCAGGTTGCGTGCAGGGGATGTAACCAGAGACTAAGGCGTGCTAGATAGGTTGCGGCCACTTTCTTCTTGAACTCACTCCTTGAAGGTTTTTGAAGAGTGCAGTGATAATAAACCAGGAAATGTAACTTTTTTTCTCCACAACCCCTGGAGCGATATATAAGGTTCTCAACGTCTTAGGCCACCTTCTCTCCCAAACAGCAACCAGCGGGGTGGGGCGGGCGGGGTGTTTTCCTAAACGTTCTCACCTGTCCAGCACAAATTCAAGGAGTCCCAGCCACCTGCTCCAGTTCTCCCAGCATCCCCAGGGTCCCAGAGGGATTGATTGGCAAATGCCTTGTAAGGAACTATTAGTTTGAGGCTCCGTGCACCTTCCCGGGGTCATTTACATTTGGCTAAAAAAGTCCTTTAGTGTCGTGAAAGTTCTCTGCTGTGGTTGGTTGGAACTTGAGGGGGAGAGGGGAGTAGTATTTCACTACTTAGCTCAGACTGTCCTTTGACTCAGTCTCCTGAGTACTGGGATCTGGCGTGCACCATCCTACTCACTTTCAAGGCTGTTTGGTTTTATTTGGGGGGGGGGGGATTTTCTGTTTTTGTTGTTTTGTTTTTTGACACCACACCTGGATTGATTTTTTTAATCCAGCATTTTTCATTATTTTTATACATCAGGTTAGTTTGAATAATCCCAGCCATTCTCATTGATGGAAATTTTGAATTATGAGCTGGTGCTATGGCTCAGATGACTGCTTGCCTAGCTCTGAGATCCAACCTGAGCACCAGATTAATTCATAAGCCTATAGTTTCCAGCAAATGAGAAGTGGAGGCAGGAAGGTCAGAAACGCAAAGTTCAAGACAAACCTGAGCTACAGGAGACCCTGCCTCAAACAGAAAACAAACAAGCAAGAGCCACCTTGAGAGACTTCTATTTGTTTAGGAAGTCCTTCTATTTAGCCAAGGTTGACTTTCAATACAGGCCAAAATGGTTAGGGCTCGTCCGGGATTTGAACCCGGGACCTCTCGCACCCTAAGCGAGAATCATACCCCTAGACCAACGAGCCTTGTAACATAGGCACATCTGTTTCTTTTAAGGATGGTGACAAATTCCTGTGGTTGGCTTGCACAGACCTAAAAAGTTTCAGATCCATCTGGAAAGGGTAAATTTAAAAGCAGGAGAAACTGCCCAGTGCCCGACTCCATCCAGAACATCAAAAATGGAAAACACTCCGTGACACCCACACCCACTCTAATCCATGGCCCTTCTGCTGGCTCGAAGTAGAGAAGACCCACAAGATGGCTCACTACTCCAAGTGTGAGTTCTTCTCCGTCCCGCGGTTGAGAATATTTGGGAAGGATGTAGAACATCTGTAATAAAGTCCTGTGTTGTTGATAAATACAAACTAAAATACCAACTCGCCCAACGTGGGGCTCGAACCCACGACCCTGAGATTAAGAGTCTCATGCTCTACCGACTGAGCTAGCCGGGCGTCTTAGAAACTTCCTACTAAACAGACAAATTAGTAAGGGTAGCCTGAGGGTACTGGAACTTAAGTCTGTATCAGAGACTGAAACCATTTTTGAAATTCCCCCCACAAAGATGCTCGGCTCAGACACCCCGTCTGCTCCCTCCCTCAGGCCAAGAACGCCTTTGCCCGTGGAGGTGAACCCCAGGGCTGGGAAGTGCAGCCCAATTCTCCAACACACCGCTCTCCCCAGGATAAAACTATTGCCTAGCAGGGTTACGGGCTGACCCGCCAGCTCCCTTCTTCTCCCCGACCTGGGGGATCTCACATCTCGGTCTCATGGTGGCGCCTCCTCAACAAAACAAGCTTTCCCCAACCAGTCCCGCACCTAATCGCGTTGGTCTCACGCCTCACGAAAACATCTACATAGCCAGACGTGGAGGACAAAACCCGACAGGTCTGGCGGTGGAGGAGCGCATCGGAACCTAAGACCGCACTTGCGTCGAGCTGAGTCGCTTCTATGCCTGCCCCGACGTGGGCTTCTCTGCTTTTCCCACCCCAGTTTCCCCGGAACTAAACCTAAATGGGAAAGGGATCGCTTTCGGTAGGGCGGGAACCCTGGAGTTAGGAGATTTACCTTCTCGGGTCTTGGGCTTAGTCTAAGGACCACACAGCCTGGGAGCTGGCTGGTACAGGGTAGCCCTAAGGAGACACGAGTCAGTAAACTATATTCCAACTGCGACTGGGAGAGTGGGTGAGCAGAGCCCACAGTGGAGTCACAGGTGAGGCTCCAGTGTGTCTAGACACACTAACTCCAGCCAGCCCAAGCGTCCCCAGTACCTGGATTGCATGTCCAGGGACCTAATCCAATGACCCTTGGACAACGAGTTCATCCTGCTTTAACTAGGACCGGTTCGACACACGAGGCCTTACGCTAGGCAAGGGCTCATCTACTTTTTAAGTTTCAATTGTGTGTTTTCAAATGTAGAAGCATTTGCTCCTTTTCTTCAAGCTAAAAGATGGAAGAACTCTTCTGCTTCAAAGATATTCCCATTATTTTCCTTTTTAAAATATAGTGAGCGCAGTTGTGTTATGATTGTCTGATGACTTCGGCGTCTAAAATCTTTGTAATTTTTTTCTTACTCTTATTGCTTATATCGTGTGACCATATTGTATCGTGTTTCTTTGACAGTTTTTAAGGTGAACTGTCCTTTCTCTGTGTGGGAGTATATGTGTGAAATATAACAGAAATGTGTAATTTTTTCCACCCAAAATTGGTTGCTTGCTTCTGCCTTGGACAGAAGGACCTAACAAGCCTGTGTCTCTCTCTAACTAAATCCGCGTCACCGCGCCCACACTCGCCCGCGTTGTTACTTAAAATACAAATTCGCATCATTCACGATCCTGACTCATAGTAAAATTTCAAACCCTTCATCTCAAACAAAAATGAAGAGCCCTTGCCAAGAAACAGAAGACAGTAGTTGTCAACCTGTAGATAGCGACCCTTTCTCAGTTGTCGCCTAAGACCAACGCAAATACAGATGTTTACATTACAATTCTTAACAGTAGCAATTCTAGAATTCTCTATTGATGGGACTCACACTCCTAGACAAGCCAGTCACCTACACATTGTGGTCCTACTCCATCGTGGTCCTAGAGCCCTGGGGCTGGGACCCACAGATCAGGCTGCAAAGAGACTCGGATTTCCCGGCCCCTGTGAAGTGCCCAAAGTCAGGACCGCAATCTGAGTGCCTCAGCTCTATGCAATCTCATTGTCTTCACCTCTGCTCACTGTCCCGGGTGCTGATCCTCTAGCTGAGCGCTGCCCGTCCCGCACGGCAGAGCTTGACAGGGGTCAGCGAAACTGAGTCAAATGTCGGCAATCCGGTACGGAGAGAGGTAAAGATCGAATAAAAAGTACAGTACAACGTCGTTGAGGGGCTTAGAAAACAGCACCTCTACCCCACTCTCAAGGATCGGTGTCTCAAGAATTCAAACCAAAAGAGCAGGCCGCCCAACGTGGGGCTCGAACCCACGACCCTGAGATTAAGAGTCTCATGCTCTACCGACTGAGCTAGCCGGGCGTCCGGGAGTACTGGTTTTTGATCATCATGACTACCAAGGTTGACTTGAGCATACTGAAAACTGCGAAAAGTAAGAACAAAAGTGCTGGTCCTACACGGAGTCTCCCACACTAACTCACCTCGGATGCCCAGGTTCCTCCCGGCCGGGACGCCAAGGTTGCTGCACCGGGAGGACGGAGGGCCGGAGAAGCCCTTCTTGGGGTGAAACCATGGAGGGCGCGGTAGACAGCTAAGCGCGAGCTGAGCGTCCATCATTTCGCCCATGCCAGACGGGACTTCCCTTCCATCTGTGCTCGACCGGCCTCCCTCCAATTCCCGCCTTTTAACCTGAAAAAATAAGGTCCCAGAGCCAGAACCAGACCCCACACAAATATCTACGCTGGCAGAAGGGCTAAACCCCACACAGCGGGTCCTGGAGGAATGCAGCGGAACAGTGACCTAGATCTGGCTGGCTCTGGGTTGCCCCGGGAAATCAGGTCCGTGGGTTGGGCTCCAACTTGGGCTCTCTATGAATCATCAGAGTCTACTTTGGCGTGCCAGTTGAGGTTCCAAAAAGGTCAGAAATACTGATCCGACACAGTCCAAGTGTCCTCAATGCCTGAATCATACCCATGTGCCTAACTCCAATGACCCTGGAAACGGGCTACCTGGGTAGAACCACGTCCTTAACTGCGGTCGCGCGCACGCTGACCCCACACCCAGCTGATCAACTCAGACACCGCTAGGCAAATACTCAACGATTGCGCTACCTTCCACATCATTTAAAATTTAAGCTTCATTGTATTTTTTTTTTAAGCAAGGTGAATTGCCATTTTCTTGGTACATTTCTTTGTCTAGAGAAGTCTGCGAAATATAGTAGAAGCCGTGCGCTTTTGTCAAGGACAGAAGGGCATAGTAAGTTATAGGGAGATCTACCCCACCTCCCATCCCCCGGAATCGGTGCAGGACACACTCAGACACCAAATTCTTAGCACAAAGGAGATTTATTATCCCGGAGCGGCAAGCAGGAGGAACCGAGACGGGGCAGGCTGCAAGGTCAACCAGTAGCTGCAAGCAAGGTTTTTTGTTTGTTTGTTTGTTTGTTGTTTTTGGTCGGAGTGGGTTTTAAGGAGTAAAGGGGGAATCTGTACTAGGGTGAGTTGGTAAATCCTGATTGGATATGTTAGCAAATAATGAATTTTGGTTGATGGATCTTGGTGTTTTGTCTCAGGAATGAGTCAGTGGACAATTGGATCTTGGGGGCTGGATTTAGGAATATAATTCTAATGGTTTCAGCAAAGGAGAGAGAGGGTAAAAGGCAAAATCCATCGGCGCCACGCTCGCCACACTCAGGCCTTCTAGAGCCGTTCATAAGCCGTGAGTCACTCTAACCAACCCTGCGGCAATCCCCCCCCCCCAAATTGGTCCTCAGATCCACTAATGTATTTCACTCAGGATATTTGGCTTGTGACAAGTTCTCAATCCCTCTATCCCAAACAAAAACAAAGATCAGGCCTACCGATAGCATGTCTGTAGGATGGAGTGGGGAAAACCCAAAACTGAGGGTTCTGAACCACTGGGGGAGACAAAGATATTGCTTGTTTGCTTGCTTGCTTGTGCTCATTCAAGCAAGATTTCAATTCTCTATCTGTCTGTCTATCTATCTATCTATCTATCTATCTATCTATCTAATCTACCTATCTCATCCAGCAGCCATAAGAATCAGCTCTCTCTTACCAAAAGCAATCTACAGATTCAACACAATGCCCAGCAAAATTCTTCATAGACCTCGAAAGAACAGTACTCAACTTCGTATGGAAAAGCAAAAAACCCAGGATAGTCAAAACAATCCTGTACAATAAAAGAACTTCTGGAGGCATCAAAATCCCTGACTTCAAACTCTACTACAAAGCTATGGTACTGAAAACAGCCTGGTATTGGCATAAGAACAGACAGGAGGACCAATGGAACCAATAGAAGACCCAGATATCAATCCACACATCTTTGAACACCTGATCTTTGATAAAGAAGCAAAAAGTTTCAAATGGGGGGAAAAAGCATATTTAACAAGTAGCGCTGGCATAACTGGATATCAACATGTAGAAGAATGAAAATAGACCCATATCTATCACCATGCACAAAACTCAAGTCCAAATGAATCAAAGACCTCAACATAAAGCCAGCCACACTGAACGTTATAGAAGAGAAAGTGGGAAGTACACTTGAATGCATTGGCACAGGGAACCACTTCCTAAATAGAACCCCAGCAGCACAGATACTGAGAGAAACAATTAATAAATGGGACCTCCTGAAACTGAAAAGCTTCTGTAAAACAAAGGACATGGTCAACAAGACAAAATGAGAGCCTACAGAATGGGAAAAGATCTTCACTAACCCCACATCAGACAGAGGTCTGATCTCCAAAATATACAAAGAACTCAAGAAATTGGACATCAAAAGATCACATAATCCAATAAAAAAATGGAGTACAGACCTAAACAGAGAACTCTCAACAGAGGAATCTAAAATGGCTAAAGACACTTAAGGAAATGTTCAACATCCTAAGTCATCAGAGAAATGCAAATCAAAACAACTCTGAGATTCCATCTTACACCTGTAAGAATGGCCAAGATCAAAAACACTGATGACAACTTATGTTGGAGAGGTTGTGGGGAAAAGGGAACACTCCTGCATTGCTGGTGGAAATGCAAGCTGGTACAACCCCTTTGGATGTCAGTGTGGCTATTTCTCAGAAAATTAGGAAACAACCTTCCTCAAGACCCAGTAATACCACTTTTGGGTATAGATCCAAAGGATACTCATTCGTGACACAAGGACAGGTGCTCAACTATGTTCATAGCAGCTTTGTTTGTCATAGCCAGAATCTGGAAACAACCTAAATGCCCCTCGATTGAAGAATGGATAAGGAAAATGTGCTACATTTACACAATGGAGTACTACACAGCAGAAAAAACCCCGACATCTTGAATTTTGCAGGAAAATGGATGGAGCTAGAAAACATCATTTTGAGTGAGGTAACCCAGACACAGAAAGACAATTATCACATGTACTCACTGATAGGTGGTTTTTAAACATAAAGCAAAGAAAACCAGCCTAAAAATCACAATCCCAGAGAACCTAGACAACAATGCGGACACTAAGAGAGACTTACATAGATCTAATCCACATGGGAAGTAAAAAAAAGACAAGATCTCTTGAGTAAATTGGGAGAACAGGGACCTTGGGGGAGGATTGAAGGGAAGGGGAGAGGAACGGAGAGGAGCAAAGAAAAATGTAAAGTTCAATAAAAATCCATTAAAAAAGAAAAATTAAAATAAATAATAATTTAAAAAAAAGAATCAGCTCTCAGAACTCCTGTAGCTGGTAAATCCAAATCCCATTTCCCTTGCTCACAGTCAGGACCAAGACCTGCCTTTACCTTCACCTCTCTGCCTAATGTAGGACTCGGCTTCCTGTGCAGCGCTTTGTTGATTACAACCAGACCCTGATATCTGAGAGGGACAAAAGTCACCCTACTACTAGAAGATAGTGAACTCCTGAGGTAAGGGAGTAGCAACGAATGAGAGTGGAGAGCTTATGCCTTCCATCCAACAAGTGTGAGAGTTTTTTGGTTTTTTTTTTTTTTAAGATTTTTATTTATTATGTATACAACTTTCTGTCTCATACCCACACGCCAGAGGAGGGCGCCAGATCTCTTTTCAGATGGTTTGGAGCCACCATGTGGTTGCTGGGAATTGAACTCAGGACCTCTGGAGGAGCAGCCAGTGCTCTTAACCCCTGAGCCATCACTCCAGCCCAGTATGAGAGTTTATATGCTCCGAATTTTAAGACAAGACAAAAACGTCGCCCAACGTGGGGCTCGAACCCACGACCCTGAGATTAAGAGTCTCATGCTCTACCGACTGAGCTAGCCAGGCAACACACAAGAGTAACTGTCTCTTCGATGTAAGGTTTTATTAACGGTGAATTGACGTTATTAGAGACTGGCTAAAGAAATAAACCCATTTCAGAGATTAGGGGAAACTTCTAAAGTAGTTAAGAATTTCCACACACAACCGAGCCCCGAGAGCCAAAAAGAACCGCAGGAGAGCAAAGGGAGGACCCTGAAGCCAGGGCTACTTCCTGCGGCCCTCCCTGGGAACAAAACCGTCGTCTGACTGTTAGAGAGAGGAATGTGGCTGAACGCCCGCTGGTTCTCCTTCCCCTTTTACCAGCCGCACTTCACTCCCTCCCCCACCCCCACCCCCGTCTGGGGGCGTTGGAGTCTTCTTTCTAGTCCCTGCCCTCTAACCACTGAAGTAAGAGTCCCCAGAGCCGGAGCCTTGGAGCACACTTGCTCTATTCACACACGAGAGAAACGTACTGCTAACGCGCGCGGCCTCTGCTGGCGCTGGAGAGCGAGACCCAACCTGGGTTCGCAGCTGCTCTAGGTCTTTGCGCATCTGGTCAGAAGACAGGCAACCAGAGGCTGCTTAATAAACTGTATGTTTGACTAGACAGACGTCTCTGCTTTCCTTCGTGTCCCCCAAATTGAACCTAATCTAAACGTAGGAGGTGTCTCGTGTCTCTGGAACCCTGACTTTGTCGTCAAGAACCTTAAGCCTCTCAGGACTTAGCCCAGGTGGCACAAAGTCTGGGAGCTGGCATAGGGTGGCCATGGGGGGAGGGGGCGGGAGACAGGTCAGTCAGCTGACTCCAGCTAGTGCTCAGGATGTGGGGCAGTAGGGCTTAGCTTGGTATCCCAGCCGAGGTTCCAACAAGGCTAGGGGTACTGATCTGAGCCAACAGAATGGCGCCTCCAGAGTCCTATCCACACTCACCCTCTCGGCTTCACTCCTCCTTGGTCCTTTTCAGACAGAGGCCCCGGTGTCTGGTTTTACCCAAGCCCCAGGAAGGAGACGTCTCACACAGCACTGCTGCACCCAGAGTACCAGAAGCTGAGGTCTCCAGAACACAGCACTGATGGAGGAGCGGGTCTGTCTTGAGTCGTCTCCCCATCTCTGAGTCCTGTTTCCACTCTTAGGGTTGGGCTGAGTTTCCTCATCCATGTCATTGCAAGCATCCTTAACCACGGAAGAAAAGTCAAGCATAGGAAGGCTGGCTCAGTTGTTATCACCCCCAGGCACAGGGGTTCAATTCCGACTTTACACAGACTGGACAAGTCTCCACCACCTCAGCTTCGTCTACTTCTAAAGCTTCCATCGCTGTGTGCTTTTCCATGCAGAAGTGCTCGCTCTTTTGTTTTTCCTATCTCTAAGACTCAAAGATCTTTTGATTTCAAGGATATTTTCATCATTGTCCTTCTTTAGACACAGTAAACTTAGCCGTTGCTCATAGGACTTGTTCTCCTGGGATTTTAAAAGGTAAATTGCCAAGTTTCTTTTTAAAAATATATTTCACATTTATTTGTGTATGTGTTCATGGGGTGTGCAAGCGCACATGGTCACACGCATGAGCAAGTCAGAGGACAACTTGCCGGAGTCAGTTCTCTCCTTCAGCCACGTGGGTTCTGGGATCAAGGCCAGGTCTTCCATCTTTACCTATCTCTCTCTCTCTCTCTCTCTCTCTCTCTCTCTCTCTCTCTCTCTCTCTCTCTCTCTCTCATTGATCTGAATGACTTTTTTTTAGTGTTTTTTTGTTTCACTTGTGTATAGTGCTCACAGATGGTTCATTGGATCCCCTGGAACTTGAGTTAAGATAGTTGTGAGTGTTGCATTAGGAGCGGTGGGGCTGCATCCCCGGCACCCGGCCGCCTGCATGGCTAGCTTATGCCCGAAATAATTACACGGAAACTGTATTCTTTTAAACACTGCCTGGCCCGGCTAGTTCCAGCTTCTTATTGGCTAGCTCTTACATATTGT
>NW_026067891.1:5418048-5426719 GCF_014885135.2 Alexandromys fortis | reverse complement strand
ATAGATGCAATCCACAGGGTCACATCCTCTGTGAAAACAAAAGAAGACCCTCTCCAAAGCATCATATCCTTAGACCCAAATTTTGAAATCATAATACCCTTATATCCATTCTGGTTTAGCTTGGCAGCCCATGTAACGAAATGTCTCTCTGTACTTAGCTCCTTCACAGTCAAGAATTTTAAAGAAAACACAATGTACATAATCCAGACTCTCTGTGAATTTTCCATTTTTACGTGGCTTATTTTTCTTTATTTCTCTTAATCTATAACTATATGTACTTCTGTACTCTGTCTCTTTAAAGACTTTACCCTTTTTCTTTTTAAAGGCATTAACTTTATTCTCTATATTTTTTTTCTTCTCTCTCTCAAGCCTACGTACACTCATCCAACAGTGTCTGAATCTGTTTTACTGTGAATCTGTAATTTTTTTACTATCCAGGAGCATTTTTTAAAATGTTAAGCACTTCTTAAAAACTTAAGTTGCACCATGTACAGGTAATACGGTACTGCCTGTGTCCTGCCCAGTTTAAACCTTAACTGTACTGTTATTATGGCAATTACGGTAGTTCCTGCCTGAGGTCAGCAGAGTTCAGCATGGAGCAGCCCTCCTGCCTCAGATCCATTTGGTGCCCCTGAACCATTCACAGTTCCAGGCACACAGCAGTCCACATTGGAGCCGCAGTCAGCAGTTTAATTCTGAGACTGAGTGTGCAGCACAGAAACTCGTTTCATCCAAGTTACAGCCAAATCTGACACGCAGAGCACTGCGCAGTCTGAAAACGCATCTCTGTATGGCGGCAGGAATCCGCCATGCTCTTCCACCTGCCTAAGCCTGATTCTGCCTTCTGCCCAGGTGCAGGCGGGGAGCGCTGAGCCATCAGCATGGTCTCAGAGCATTCTCCTCCGATCCCAAGCAGGAACACAAACATCCAGTCCCATATAAGCCCTTGAAATGCTTTAAAGCCAGAGTTCACGCTGGCAGCACAGCCCCAGGAAGCCGAGCTTTAAAATGACACAGGTTTTTTTCTGCTGCTGTTGCTGAATCAGGAAATTTCTCTACAGCACGCCACCAACAAACAGCAAAAATCTGTGTTAAACTCTCTCTCCCTTATTTTTAAGCCTTCTCAGGTTTTTAAGTGGATTTAGTCCATCACTTCGGGCGCCACTCTGTTGCATTAGGAGCGGTGGGGCACCCGGCCGCCTGCATGGCTAGCTTATGCCCGAAATAATTACATGGAAACTGTATTCTTTTAAACACTGCCTGGCTCGGCTAGTTCCAGCTTCTTATTGGCTAGCTCTTACATATTGTTCTAACCCATTTCTAATATTCTATGTAGCCCACGAGCTGGCTTACCAGGGAGGATCTTAACCTGCGTCTGTCTGGAGTGGGAGAATCATGGCGACTCCCTACTCAGCTTCTTTTTCCCAGCATTCTCTCCTGTTTACTCCACCTACCTAATTTTCTGTCCTATGAGGGCCGAGGCAGTTTCTTTATTATTAACCAATGAAAGCAACAGATAAGATACAAGGCCCACCTCCAATATGTGAGCTGTCATGCGGGGTGTGGGTCCTCGGAAAGAGCAGACAGGGCTCTTAATTGCTGAACCATCTCTCTATCCCCTTTTTGTTTGTGTGTATGTGTGAGGCCGAGTTTATGTTCATCCTATGCAGACGAGATGAGGGGATCTGATCCTGCAGAGCTGGGATTGCTGCAGCTGTGAGCCACCTGTGGGCACTGAGAACTGGAGCTAGGTCCTCTGCAAGGGCGGTAAATGCACCTACCTGCTGAGCCATCTCTCCAGTGCAAGCTGTTAAGTTGGGAGTGTAGGCCCCAGCCCCTCGCACTATCCCAGCCCCCAGGCCTGAGAGTTATATCGGTCTGGACTCCAAATCCCAACAGGCCAGGTTCTGACGGGACGAGGGAGGGGGTGTGTGTGTGAAGGGGGGTTCAGGACCACTCCCACAGAGTATTTAAATGAACTCCCAAAAGAGGAACACGTGGTCTCTTTTCCTTCCTCCTGGTGGCAGGGCCTCCCGGTTCCCCCTTGGGGCCACCTGAGGGCACTGAACTCCCATTAAACCTGGATATTTCTGCGGGCGATGGTGGTGCACGCCTTTAATCCCAGCACTCGGGAGGCAGAGGCAGGCATATATCTGGGAGTTCCAGGACAGGCTCCAAAGCCACAGAGAAACCATGTCTCGGGGAAAAAAAAAAAAAAAAACTGAATATTTTTTATTTTGGCTTGTTTTGATTTGGCTTGATTGAGAATTTGCATCGGCAGACTGCTCGCGTTAGGAAATATTCCTAACACAAGCCCCACCTCTATTTTCTTGATGCATTTCTTTCTACAGGGAATTCTGCAAAAATATACCATAAAAGTGGGGTTCCCCACCAACACCTGATTATTTACTTCTGCCAACAATGAAAAGGCATAACAAGTTGTGTGCTGTTCTAACTAAATCGGCCCAGCTTTGTTTTGCTACCCTCCCACCCCAAGTCGGTATTCCATTATACAATTTTTTTTTTTTTGGTCTTTCGAGCCAGGCTGGCCTCGAACTCCCAGAGACACGCCTGCCTCTGCCTCCCGAGTGCTGGGATTAAAGGCGTGCGCCACCACCGCCCGGCTCCATTATACAAATTTACATCATCTATGATTCATGGTTCATGGCACATTCTCAAGCCTTCTATCCCAAACAAAAACAAAGACCAGGCCTGCCACATCCACAGAACAGAGTGGAAGAGACCCAGCCTGACCTCGACTACTGACCTCAGGACCAGAAATTACTACCAGGAAAGAGGGAGCCCAGGGAGCTTTCCCCTGCTGCTGGTGGTGGGGTAATTTTTAATCAAATGTATAACCCTAGGTTGGCCAGGGTTATACAGAGCAAAGGGATATGCAGAGAAGCCCTGTCTCAAAAAAAAAAAAAAAAAAAACCCAAAACAAAAAGAAAAACAACAGAAAAAGAAGTGATAGTGTGGGTGGAGAGGTTTGGGGTAGGGAATCAGCAAGAGGGGCCATCTGCTACCACCCACAAACACGGAGAGCCTGCGCCTCCTGCCCGACCTCCCAGCTTCCTCCCTAGGAATTCGGTTTCCCAAGCCAGGGGCTGTTGGGAGAGCCCAGAGTTAACCTTCTAATGGCCTTATAAAGAAGATTTGGGCCTTAAGTACGTGGAGCACCTCTCAGTGCCTCTAACTACCCCCACAGAAGGAAGCAGTTTGGAAAGTGCAGGGCTACAACTCAAGGGTGGTGAGCCACAGCAGAGAACTGCAGAAAGAAAGCCTTTTGAAGCATTATTGCCCTCTAGCTGGGGACACGACTCAGCAGTAAAGTCCCTTAGACTCAACCCTAGTACTGGGGCGAAATGGCCTTGGTGTCCAGAGCTAAGGTCTCATGGGTAAACTGAGATCTCTGAATATCATCTAGAGAAGAAAAAAAAAATACATGATATGATTCTTAAATTAATTTTTTTGGAGATAAGGCCTCACTATGTAACTCTGGCCGACCTAGAACTCAGTATGTAAACCAGGCTGGCTTTGTAGAGATGTGCCAGCGTCTACTTCCCCTGTGCTGCTGTTAAAGGCCTATTCATTGATTTAATTTTTAATTCTTTTTATTATATTTATTTATTGTGGATAGAGGCCAGAGGACACCTCGTTTGAGAGTAGGTTCTCTCCTTCCATCACGTGAGTTCTGGGGAACCACTCAAGGGACCAGGCTTGGCAGCACGTGCTTTTAGCCATGGACCCCTCTCTTGGGCCTCGGGATAGGTTGTTTGCTTGTTTGTTTGCTTTTAAATAAGGTCAGTTCATCCAGGTTTGAATCATAAGAATCTTAACTCCAGTCCAGGAGTCAGCTCCTCCAGTTCCCATTAAATAGATCCGCCATAGGATGTCAGGAGAGGCTGGGGAATCGCGCAGCGATTGCTAGACTGAGAGCTGGAGTTTCTGTGAGGCAGGAGAGCTGTAGAGCGAACAATAAAAACCCAGAGACAGATACTGGGGTGCACCTGAAGACCAGAGCAGCAAAGCAGCCAGCCCCTAGAAAGCTCTTACCTCTACGACATTTTCAGACTGAAAGAACGCCAGTTCCTGTCTCGTCCCACCTGGGATTTATCTGCTGGGATTAAAGGCGTGCACCACCGCCGCCCCACCTCTATGGCTAACTAGTGTGGATGTTGGAATTAAAGGTGTGTGCCACTGTCACGGTGGACTAGTGCAACTGTTTTGCGTTCTGATCTTCAGGCAAACTTTATTTATTAAATTACAAATGAAATATCACTACAGTGAGTAGCAACTAGTCAAGTACCTCAGGACTCCATTGCCCAAGCTAAAACATCACATTGCCCAAGGTGCGGCTAAAACACATAGCCATAAGATTAACAGTCGCAAATTCGCAGGTGGAGGCACCCTGGTCTACATAGCAAGCTCCAGAGCAGCCAGGATTACCTGGTCTCTCAAAAAAACAAACAGAGAGGTGTCTTATGCTCTACTGACTGATCTATCTGCCGGGAAACCCCTATAAGCAACCCTATATATATAAACCCGGTTTGCATATGAAGTTTAAATTTCTCATCAGGGCATCTACCTACCCAGTATGCTCTCACCTAAGCCGAGGACAGAGATTGGATTTGCAGGCACAGGTTTTAAGGTTCTTTCTGACTAAAGATTGGACTCAAGGCATTTTCAGCGAGCGTCCCTCCAACAAGCTAGTGTGGCCAGCTGCGAAGAGTTTGAAGACTCCTGCAAAATTCAGCCTTCGGTATTCAGAGCTGATGTGTCAGAGTGAAGTCCGGATCTCTTTAGCGTCTAGGGAAGAAGTAGGGAATGAACGCTTAAATGACTGTTTTGAAAAACAAAATTAGTTTTTTGCAAAACAATTACGGGCTCGTCCGGGATTTGAACCCGGGACCTCTCGCACCCTAAGCGAGAATCATACCCCTAGACCAACGAGCCACATCGATTACGTCTCTGGTTCAACTTTATGGCGGTCGTTGAAACAGGGGTGGGACTGGCAGAGCTCGGTACATAGGATAATTAGGCTTTAGATATTCTTGGAAGGGCAAATTCCGGGACTGTGTCTGCCGAGATATTCCAATTTTTCAATCTCCTCACGACCTACAAAATGGGGACCAGCCCCGGGTTCCACAGTCGGTGTCGCCTTGTCTACGGGGAGCAGGGCTGGGATCAGTTTATGCCCACGCGGCAGCTGTCTAGACGCCAAGTTCTCTCCCGCCGATTAGATGGAACCCCAAAGAATCAGGAGGCAGCTGCGTGGAATGTCCTTGACCACGTCTCCTTGGCCACGCAGCAGCTCCAGAGCGCAGTAAACGTCGGCTGAGTGTCGGAGGTACCTCGCCCCTCACCACTTTTTCCCTTTTGCATCCGACCTGCCCATCGGGGCCAAAATCAAAAGTGCCCAGCCAGGTGTAGTGGCTCCTGCCTTTAGGTTTTGAGGCCATCCTCGTCCCCATGAGTTTCAGGACAGGCAGGGTTTCATAGAAGAACTCTATCTCAAGAAAAAGAAAAGAAGGAAGGAAGGAAGGAAGGAAGGAAGGAAGGAAGGAAGGAAGGAAGGAAGGAAGGGAGAGAAAAAAAGAAAGAAAAAGGGAAAGAAAGAAAATAAGAAAAAAGAAAGAAAAAGAAAAGTAGAAAGAAAGAAAGAAAGAAAGAAAGAAAGAAAGAAAGAAAGAAAGAAAGAAAGAAAGAGACTTCGATTTAGGAGTGAAAACTCCATGAGGTGCACGCACGATCTCAGGTCCAAGAGAAAAGTGTCAATGTCCCTCCGCTCCCTCGACTGATGAAGAAAGCTGCCTTTGAGAAACCCGGGGCCAAGCGCAGAGTGGAGAGGAGTGCCCTTCCTGCGGCTCTCCTTTCTCATTTGACCTTGGAGATTCGTGCAAATCTGTTTGAAAGTGCACCCCAATCCTCAGGCTGGTCTCTGAAGTGCGTGTTTCTCTTCTATTTTAAGGGGCTTCACATTCACAGATGTGCTCCTTCGCTTTCTGCTGGTGCAGAAGGGATAACTGGGAACTTGTACAAAAATGCAGCACCAACTCTGCGTCGGGCTCGTCCGGGATTTGAACCCGGGACCTCTCGCACCCAAAGCGAGAATCATACCCCTAGACCAACGAGCCAACACACTCTTGGCCTTTCCCCCCTCCCTTCTCCAAATGAGGTGACGCTTCTGTCGTTTATGTATTTATTTTTTTCCTTCTTAGTTTCTCGGTTGTCCAGCACGAGCCTGCATAGACCGGTAAGGACTCACCGGTCCACCGCCACTGTGAAATTTCCCAGAGTGAGCGCTAATTCAGCGAGCTAAACCAAGGAAGTGATAAGCTGGCAAATTTTCCATTCTCTAAACCCTAACTAGCGTGGAAGAGAGATGGGTTCACGGGTCATTAAATTAGAAGACGTCCTAGGCAGAATACGGATAGGAGAAAACACAACGCAAAGTGCAGACATCATCCGTCTTCCAAAACGATAAATAGCAATCAAAACAAAACGCAAAACTGATAAACCAAAGACTTATAAATTGGCTATGTAGATTTAAAGTCCTTAAATATATCTCTATCTATCTATCTATCTATCTATCTATCTATCTATCTATATGTAGATAGCTATTTAGTCAGAAGTGGTGACAAACGCCTAAAATCCCAGTATGTAAGATGTGAACTAGGTGGGTTAGGAGCTCAAGATTATCTTTGGCTACCCAGTGAGTCTGAGGCCAGCCTGTGCCACACGAGACCCTCGAGGATATATAGGTATTTTCTTGTCATATAGCAAGAAAAAGAAATAGAATCCTAGAAATTGATATCTGTGATGTCAGCTCTATCTCTCTTCTGTGAGACAGGTTCTTGTCAGAATGGCCTAGGCTAGTCCCAAAGTCACCCTGCTACAGGCGTATAGTCCTAGACTGCTCCTAAATGGATTAGGGGAGAAAGTGGAAGCCTCGAAGTGGAGATTAAACAAGAAGTTCTTCCGGCCTGGGAAGAGTTTCAAAACCCAAACCTGCACACCGGAACTCCAGGCTGTGAAGTCAGTCTGGGTTGTACTAAGGCCCCGTCTCAGAGCAACACTGTATCTATTTTCAAGGGCTGCGGTAACAAAGTTACCATTGCCTTAACTCGGTCTGCTTTCACGGCCAGCGCTGTCCTCCCACTGCTGAGCCACCACTGCTGGCTCAGAACTCTAAGCTAAGGTTCTAGGAGTACCAAGCTGACCACACAGGCAGAGGGTTTGTGAAATTCCCCCAAGGCTGTTCCTGCTGGCGGAAAGCTGGGCGACCAAGAAATCCGGAGCCTGGGCTCCTGCTTCCTGGGCTGCACTATTGAACTGTGGGATTCCTCCACCCGGTTCTATTTGGTCAGACCTGAATCACCATCTCTCAGAATAAGACCCCGTGGGGAACTGGGTCCAGGCTATTGCTGTGCTAGCTAGGGTGGAGCCAGGCCCAAGGATGACCAAAAACGAGCAGAGAAACAAGGGTGTGTGTAGGTTCATTGGCCCAATCTATAATTCTGCTTAGAGTGCAAGAAGATCAAATGCTGGAGAAAATTAGATCCTCGACGTTTCTTTCCTCTTAGGGGGCACGCAATAGCTCTGAGACCTGGCAGACATCTTCTTAGACTGAAGAAGTAAACCAACCTACTGGTGTTGGAATTCAGAGTGAGACAAGAATTCACATCGCCACCCAAGTGGGTCAGGTCCCAGGCACCACCCCACTGAGTTGGCTAGGCCAGCATATGCTAGTTGGAGATCTGTTTTCTTTGATCGGAGGTATCAGATAATACAGCTGCTCCTAAGGGCCCTTTTAGGATTCCCAGCCAATACAGACACCAGACCCTGGGACTGAACCTTCCGGATGCAGGCAAAATTATATGGTTGTGACCAATGGAACTGAAGTCCGTCCAGGGGAGTGAGGCGCTAATCCTACAATTATCCAACTGCCTGAGCTGCGGCAGCGTCTCCCAGTATTGGGCGTCTGGCGGGACTGTTTGGCCATGATTTGGGGGCGAGGCTTGTTTTAATGGACGTTCCTTGCCTCCTCACTGCTCTCTGGCCACGAAACGCAGCCTCCACAGCGGTCTCAGCCACCGGGCAAGGACTTCCCCAAAGTGCAGCTTTTCTCCGAGGTTCGGGCTCCTTCGGAGCTGGCTCTGGTGTAAGTAGACTGCCAAACTTTTATCTCTACCCCACAGTCCAGGCAGGCAGCGGGCGCAATTTATTCGGGAATTAATACTGGCCTATAAGGAAGTGGTAGGAAAACTTAACTGTGCGGCTCGTTGGTCTAGGGGTATGATTCTCGCTTCGGGTGCGAGAGGTCCCGGGTTCAAATCCCGGACGAGCCCTGGAGGGGGTCCAGTTTCCCAATGTTTTTATTTGCCACATTTAGAATTCGGTCAAGTTAGTGTTACTGGTTTCCAGTTACTGTTACTTTCTTTCCAGTTAGTGTTACTTATTCCTTCCTAAAGGAACTAGGGAAACCAACGGTAAAAAAGTTGCGCCCAACGTGGGGCTCGAACCCACGACCCTGAGATTAAGAGTCTCATGCTCTACCGACTGAGCTAGCCGGGCTGCTCTGTAGAACTCGTCACTGAACTTGCTGGGCTGTCTGAGGAACCTCCCGCTGAGACCCGTTTTCCTAGGTTTTTTTTTTTTTTTTTTTTTT
>NW_026067891.1:5410103-5417942 GCF_014885135.2 Alexandromys fortis | reverse complement strand
GTACTTTTTTTCTTTGTTTTTTTTTTTTTTTTTTTTTTTTTTTTTTTTTTTTTTTTTTTTTTTTTGTGTGTGTGTGTGTGTGTGTGTGAATTCGCGGCCAAAAAAATTTCAGAGTGAAAAACAGTGAGAGCACCGGATCTCCTGGCTAGAATCTCAGACTCGTGGGTCCGGGAAGTACACCCTGGATGGACAGAGACGCTGCGCCGGGCTGCCGCTGGGAGACCAGTGTGTGATCCATCGAGGCCTGAAATCTCGAGTTTTACTCCCGATGGGCACGCAGGGCGTCTGCGCCAAAAGGTATAAGATAAGCTTCGCTCAAACGATCGCACAGTCTTCAGAGACCAGAAACTCGAAAGGTGCTTTGGACCCGTGAAGTCTATGTCAAGCACTGTAGGTCCGTGAAAACACGGGGGCGTGTGTATCCCCGCAAAGGTTCTTGCAGGATGGGTCTTCCCTCGGCCTCTGAGAGTTCTCTGGATCAAACCCAGCAGGAGGCCACCGTTTTCATTACCCATCTGCTAAGTAGAATGTGTGAGGGTGGGGGGCTTTTTAAAATTTATTTATTCTTTGACAATTTCATGTATTTATGTAATGCTTGTTGGTCATTTTGTCGTCGTCCCCCTCCAGACCGGTCCCCCATTATTCCCAAAAAGCTTTCTTCCTATTTTCGTGCTTTTTTTTTTTCTTGCATTTTTTTAATTTTGGTTTTGGCCTGTTTCCCACTGAGCTTTAGTAGGCTGCTTGCAAGAGCACAGTGGAGGGTGAGTTTCTGGAGCATGACCTCCCCACCCCAGCAACAACTACAGCCCACAGCCCCTCGACGAGGTGTGAGGGTCTCGTGAGTGGGGAAGGCAAGGAGAAAGCCAAGGGCTGGTGTTTGGCAGCGCATCCCTCTGTGTTTGAGCGCAGTGTGTGGGGTCGGACAAAGGCAAGAGCATTTTTACATTCTTAAATATCCCACAACATAAACAAATGTAACACATTTTTACATAAAGTAATATTCCACTGACCCGTCCAGCAGGCCAGGTAATTTATGGGTCTCGAGGAGGCATCACCTAGGAATAATGGGGGGGGGGGGTGGAAGAGAAAGGGAACCAAGCGCATAAAGAAAGACAGAGTCAGTCTGAGATGCGTCAAGGCTCCGTTTATTTCAGGCCAGATTTCACTTTTTTAAGGCAGTTCTGGCAGGGAGGGGTAAGGGTAGAAGGGAATGGAGAACTACTTTGTCCCAGGTCAAAGAGGAAGTAGTTGTTTTCTTTTGCTCTCATTATAGAGCGTCTCGAGGTTAAGCCATTCCGAGATCTTGTACCACAGCTGACTGTGCTGACTGTGCTCCTTTGCAACATACTGTTCTTAGGAAAGACGGCCAGTCTGTCTGGCCTGAGGGTCTCTTGGTCCCTCACATCTCCCCCTTTCTTTTATATAAATGAGCCAGTTGGAATTTAGGATCTAGGTGCTGAAGCTTATAATCCGGGACCGACAACTTTAAAGCCAGAGCAGACCCAAAAATTGATCCGGGCCTAAGCTGGTGCAATGGGAGTAATCCCTCAGCGTGCAAGGCCTCGGTGTTAGGGGTTCTGTAGCTCTGTGGCTGACATCAAGGTCCGAACATGAGAGAGACTGAGCCTGTTAGAAGAGCGATGCTAGACCTTTACCCGTCCTTGGGTCATCCTCCCCACTGGGATTCCCTGTCTTAGGTGGGCCTAGGCTTAGACAATTCTTTCGTCACTGACTTCCCAGCCTTCTTTCTCATGGGGTATTTTTAATTTGAGGCACCATGGGGATAGATCTGACAGGGCCAAATTTAAAAATTTTTCCAAAATTTCCATCCTGGACCTGGGCTCGGGGGTGTACTAAATCTAAGTGGGAAGTGGGAGGAGGGTTGAGGAGAGGGAAAAGAAATCTCTGGTAACTGACCAGCAATTGCAGGCGGCAGCTCGAAAATGGCGGCTTCTTCATCAGTAATCAAGCGATGATAATGAACCTCAGCAGGCTTCAAGGCAGAATCTATTTGAGACTTAACAAAACGAGTTAAATGATTGAAAGCCCAGGGTCCAAAAGATATCAGTAGTAGGAGACCGACTACTGGGCCCAGGATACTGGGCAGCAGGGTGGACATCCATGGGGAGGAGGAGAACTAATTTCTATACCAACTTTTCTGCTGTTCTCTAAGCCGTTTCCTTTCTTCTAGGTTTTTTTTTTTTACTTTATTAAGGCAATTTTGGGTCAACCCTGTTTTGTCTGAATAAAAGCAGCACTCTTCTTTTAAAGCTACACAAAGGCCTCCTTCCTTAAGGAAGAGGAGGGCGAGACCTCGCCGATTTTGCAAGACCACTTCAGAAAGAGAGGCCACAGAGTCTTTTAGGTTCTGTATACCTTTCTGTAATTCACCAAGGTCCTGATCTATGGCCGCTTGAAGCTGGGAAAAGTGTTGTTGCGAGGTAACCAGAGAGGCGATGCCTGTCAGGGCCCCTGTGGCTGCGAGGCCCAGAATTACAGACAGGGTTATGGCTGTGATTGGTTCTCTCTTTGAATGTGGGACCCTGTCCTCATAGAACCGCAGAAAGCTTTCAGAGTCATGTAAGGTGAGTCAGGGAAGAAGTAAAACCAATACACAATAATCCTTGAAAGATATAAACTTCGCATTGTCCACTAGGGAAGTAAGTCCAGTGGAACATGCCAGGTAAGTATTATTAGGGGCTACCGTGTATCCTGTGGAATTAACGGTTATTGTTTGGTTACAAATTGGTTGTATCTTGCGGGGAGGGCTCATATTTGGGCCAACAGAGCAGGTGCCTATTCCAAAAACTAAACTCAGAGTGATGCCTTGTCCAGGGTGAGGCGGCGAATAAACAGCCCTTGTGGTATGTTGTGGAGTTCCGAACACGGCTATTCCTTCATAGAGAGGGGGCATGGGGGAAAAACAAACCCAACATTTTTTATAGGTAGGTTGGCTAATATTATGAATAGCTTCAAGGGTGGCTTAGGCATATTATGTGCCTGTGAAGGGTATATGTTATTGGTCCCCTCAATGCAATTTCTGGCAAAATGTCCGGGCTTTCCACATTTAAAACAAGATTTGGGAGCAGTTTGTCTGGCAGCCATAGGGTGGAGCGCCGCGCCCACAGCTAGGCTGATGGACTTTGAAAGCTTATGCTCAAAGGAATCAACATCATTGCAAAGCCTAATCATACCGTGAAGGTCGATGGTTTTCATTTTTCCCCTTAAGGCAGCCTTACAGGCAGAATTAGCATTTTCAAATGCAAGCTGCTTTATGATCACGTCGTCAGAGCTATTTTCCCCCAGGATCCTTTCTGCGGCTTCCAGGAGCCTGGCCACAAATTGGGAATAAGGCTCATTTGTGCCCTGGATGATCTTGGAGAGAGAGGTACCCACCGAATTAGGAGGGGGGATGGCCCGCCAGGCGGCCAGCGCAGCTTGTGTGAGCTCAGTAGCCCCACTGGCAGCGCTTGCTGTTTGCTTTCAGCAGCACATCTCCCTCGCCCTGCTAATTTATCCAAAGTCCATGAGGCTGTCGCCGCATCTGGCTTCTTAACATCTGCCTGGGCTTCGAGTTTTTCCATTAGTTCGGCCTTCCAGGTTAAATATTGGCCACGAGAAAGCACTGATTGGGCAACCTTTGTCCATTCGATGGGGATAAGGTTTCCTCCTTGCCCTAACCCTTCAAGAATGGACAGCGTAAATGGGGCTACTGGGCCATAATTCTTAACTGCGGATGCAGCTCTTTTAAATGTTTTATTTTAAGGGTCTTAATAATGCGAGAACCACTCGTTGAAGTGTCCTCCTGTGCCTCTTCTTCCCCTTCGGACTGAGATTCTTTCTCTCCCTCACCGTCCTCATTATCTGTGGTGGAGGATTCTGCCTGGGCGCTAGGGGCTGTTCCCTGGGATCTGGTCATCACCTGGAAGGTGAGGCGGTGTTTGGCAGGGGCAGAACGGGTTTTAGAGGGACGGGCTTTGGCAGCTCTGGTCTGGGGGAACTCGTCTGGAGATTTTTGTGGTGCAGGGGGCAGCGCTGCAGGGGGCAGCGCTGAGGGCGTCAATAGATCGACCTGCAAGGTCTGAATCTGAGTGGTCAGATCTTTAAGTTCCTTTTGCAGGGAAATAACACCTCTCAACTGGGTTATTTGGCTGGTAAGAGACCGTTTAGTGGCCAACAGGCTGTCGATGCCAGGACTTTGAGGAGGCAGGATTACAGGAAAGGGAGGAGCAGATGACTGGGTTCGAGAGTCCTCGAGGGGTGCATAAGGAGGGGATTGAGACCATCTAAGCCTCTGAGAATGAGGTTGGTCTGTGTGAGTCTGTATGGGAGCCACTATAGGCGGATCATATCTCTCCCTCTCATATTTAGCTGCCTCTTCTTCCAGGTCTATCTCCTCAGCAGGGTCTAGCCAATCATCATTGTTTTCTTTATGGATAACAGGGTATAGAGAGGGGGAAGCTGCTGCTTCTGTGGGAGACTTCTCAGTCAAGGGCAAATGAAGATTTTTTAGATTCTCAGAAATTTTCTCATCTAAGAGAGAGGGGGTGGGGGAAGTGGACTTGTCAACAGACGTGATTTGTTTAAGGTCTTGCTTTTGAGGTACAATTTTGGGAGAGGTCAATGAGTCGAGCCGGGTGGCCCCCCTCGACTCCTGTCCCTCGGTAATAAAATCCTCATATAATGCCAAAAGATGTGATATTTTACCCTCTGTTTCAGAGTCTTTTAAGATGTCTCTGATCACACCATAAAAACTAAAAAATGATTCAGGGACCTCTTCACCATTTCTTAAAAGTTCATTGATACATTTTCCTACTTTATTCCATGTCAGGGGATGTATGTCCGGCCCCGTTTAAAATCAGCCAGGGACATTTCTCCTCCGTATAACAAAAGAAATTCAAGAGGTCCTTTTTCTTAACTCTTATTCCCCTCTCCCGCAATGTGCTCTTTATCTCTCTTATAAAGAGGGCCTCTTTAGAAGCCGACTTCCCCATTATTAATTTGAACAGCAGAACTTAACCTCAAGACGCAGCACGAGCGATGCAAGACGTCTCTACCGATGTACGGTCCGATCGCTTTTTCTCCTCTTAATTGGTGCTGTCCGGCGACCACCGTACCTCGAGCCCCACGTTGGGCACCACTTAACCCGTCCAGCAGGCCAGGTAATTTATGGGTCTCAAGGAGGCATCACCTAGGAATAATGGGGGGAGAGGGGAGGAAGAGAAAGGGAACCAAGCGCATAAAGAAAGAAAGAGTCAGTCTGAGATGCATCAAGGCTCCGTTTATTTCAGGCCAGATTTCACTTTTATAAGGCAGTTCTGGCAGGGAGGGGTAAGGGTAGAAGGGAATGGAGAACTACTTTGTCCCAGGTCAAAGAGGAAGTAGTTGTTTTCTTTTGCTCTCATTATAGAGAGTCTCGAGGTTAAGCCATTCCGAGAACTTGTACCACAGCTGACTGTGCTGACTGTGCTCCTTTGCAACATACTGTTCTTTGCAACATACTGGTGAAAGACAGCCAGTCTGTCTGGCCTGAGGGTCTCTTGGTCCCTCACATTCCACAACATAAACAAATGTAACACACCTTTACATAGTTAAAGTAATATTCCACAACATAAACAAATGTAACACACCTTTACACAGTTAAAGTAATATTCCACAACATAAACAAATGTAACACATCTTTACATAGTTAAAGTAATATTTCACAACAATTGCAGACAGCAATAAGAGTCTGAGGGAGGGGCTGGGGGATGGCTCAGAGGTTGAGAGCACTGGCTGCTCTTCCAGAGGTCCTGGGTTCGGTCCCCAGCAACCACATGGTGGCTCACAACCATCGGTACTGAGATCTGGCGTCCTCCTCCCTACATCAGGCATACATCGAGGCAGAATGTTGTATACATAATAAAAAAAAAAAAAAGAGTCTGAGGGAGACAAGGAAGGGTCTTCCTTGGAGTCTTGAGAGGAAGCAGGCCTTGCAAATGTCTTTAGGAAAAACTGCTGACTTCAGAATGGCAAGAATACCTAGTAATTCTTGATGTGGGAGTGATTTCTTATTAATAAAGAAACTGCCTAGGCCCATTTGATAGGCCAACCCTTAGGTAGGCGGAGAAAACAGAACAGGATGCTGGGAAAAAGAAGCTGAGTGAGGAGTCGCCATGATTCTCCCGCTCCAGACAGACGCAGGTTAAGATCCTCCCTGGTAAGCCAGCTCGTGGGCTACACAGAATATTAGAAATGGGTTAGAACAATATGTAAGAGCTAGCCAATAGGAAGCTGGAACTAGCCGGGCCAGGCAGTGTTTGAAAGAATACAGTTTCCGTGTAATTATTTCGGGGCATAAGCTAGCCATGTGGGCGGCCGGGTGCCGGGGACGCAGCCCTGCCGCTCCTATTTCAACAAATTCTTTCTAGTAATTTGTAACAGCAGCTATAGGAAACTAATCAGTCCACAGTAAGATGGTTTGGAGTTTTGCTTCAAAATCTGTATTGGTGTATGAGATCTGTCTATCAGACAAATGAACTCTCTCAACCTTAGAGCACTGCTCAGATTTCTATTAGTGCTGGGCAGTGTGGCTCGTGCCTTTAATCCCAGCACTCAGGAGGTAGACGTAGGTGGATCTCTGTGAGTTTGAGGACAGTCTGGTCTACTGAGTGAGTTCCAGGACAGCCAGGGCTACAGAGAAACCCGGTCTTGAGAAATAAAACAACAAAATTACTGTTAGTGGGTGTTTTATTGTTGTTTGGTTGGGTTTGGAAATGGGTTTTTGTTTGGTTTGTTTTGTTGGTTTTTTGAGACAAAGGTGTGTGTGGGTGTTTTATTGTTGTTTGGTTGGGTTTGGAAATGGGTTTTTGTTTGGTTTGTTTTGTTGGTTTTTTGAGACAAAGGGGTGTGTGGGTGTTTTATTGTTGTTTGGTTGGGTTTGGAAATGGGTTTTTGTTTGGTTTGTTTTGTTGGTTTTTTGAGACAAAGGGGTGTGTGTGTGTGTGTGTGTGTGTGTGTGTGTGTGTGTGTGTAGTCCTTGCTGTCCTTGAACTCACTCTGTAGACCAGGCTGTCCACAAACTCACAAAAATCTTCCTGCCTCCTGAGTGCTGAGTTAAAGGTGTGTGCCCCCACACCCGGCTCAAATCATTATTGGTGTAGATGATTGCCCTCCAGTTCTTACTGTAAGCAAAGACACTGAAGATGGGGCCATGTGACTCCCGAATTAGCAGCTCTCAAACTCTCCATCGCTGCTCTGGCTGCCTAGGGAAATGACTTGTCTTTGCGGCCACCACAGCCATCAGGGACACTCCGCAGAAACTTTAGCTGCTGATCACAACTGATTTGCCTGGGTGTGAAGGTGTAACCTCAGCCAAACCTGTTCCAAATGGATTGGACCAGACTTCCTGCTAGCTCACACCGAGGTGAACTCTTCATGACCCTGCAATCGTGGTCACCAAAGAAGCCACATTCCCCACAGTCTAGCTGAGAGATGGTTGTGGCTGGCCCAAAACACAAGCCTTGATGGCTGTGGTTGGTGTTAAAGAAAAAAGGTTGTGGCTGTTGGAAACAAAAACCTCTACTTGCACACCAGGCTAGCGTCCAAACACCGAGGAGGAGTCGCCCCCAGAGACCACCTCACACACCACAGCCGATGCAAAAGCATGAGGATTTTATTAATTCTGTCATGACGGTCCCCCAGCATTCGGGAAGCCGAGGGACCTCGAATAGTTGGTACAGTCTACTTTTAAAGGGGCCACAGAAGCAAGGGGGGTTGTTCTTTGACTATTCTGATTGGCTTATTTGAAAGGGCTATTACCAATAATTGACTGGAGAGCTGTTGCCAGATCAGATGAGG
>NW_026067891.1:5362662-5409659 GCF_014885135.2 Alexandromys fortis | reverse complement strand
CACTCTCCCTCTCCCTCTCCCTCTCCCTCTCTCTGTCCTCCCCTTCATCCTTCCTCCTCCATAACCCCCTGAATAAAGATTCAACCTCACCCTGCATGTCATGTCTATCCATGTTTCTGTCTTCTGCCCACCCGCCATGTGTCTCCCTGCCTGGAACCAGCCATTGCTCAGGGACCAGCAGCCATCTCTGCCTGGGGCCCACTGCCTGCTGCCACATGGCCCGCCACCACTGCTCTGAGACCAGCAGCCATCTCTGCCTGGGACTGGCTGCTCCCAGGGCCCGCTGTCTGCCGCCACATGGCCCGCCACCACCACTCAGGCCACCACTCTGGGACTGGCAGCCATTTCTGCCTGGGACTGGCTGCTCCCAGAGCCCACTGCCTGTCACCACATGGCCTGCTACCACCATTTGGGACCTACAGCATTTCTGCTGCCTACTGCCGCGGGGATCTTGCAGCATTTTTTAAAAAAGAATAACACTTGGTTCCCAGGGGAGGAGGGGAAGCACTATTGCACAGAGGCTGAGAGGATTCAGAATTGTCAAAAATGGCTTCAGGATTGTCTTTAAAGTCTTACACCTCCTTTGGCTGTGGAGTCCACTTGGAAATCACTCTTATGAAAGGCACCTTCCAGTGCTGCTTCCAACATCAGGCCTAACGCAAGGCATCTCTCAAGCGGTTTTGGTACCTTTCAGTAGAGCAGGTTGAGTTGGTAAGACAAAGAAAGACTAGCAGACAGTGTAATCGAGTTACAGGAACAGTCTTCCCAAAGGAAACTGACAGCAGACAGAACAGGGACAAGGGGAGGAAAGGCAGGGGTAGATGGCGCAGGTTTCAATGATAGGCCCAACCCTGGAGGCTGGCATGAGGGCTGGAACACTAGAGGGTGCTACATCATGCTCTTACAGGTCTCCGCTGCCAACATAGGGGACAAAAGCTACCAAAAGCTGGGGCTTGAAGAGCTTGTCGTCACCTACCCACAGTTTTTGAGTAGAGCAAAACCCAGCATGTAATTCAAAACGCCTAGGACAGTGAGCATAATTGGGTTGCTGGATTTTCCACCCTGCTTTTTTTCTTTTCTTGTTTCTGTTTCCCAAATGCTGGAATTATAGGTGTGCACTGCCACCCCCAGCTACAATTATAGGTGTGACCCACCACACCCTGCCATAGCCTTGGACTTCCCTAACATCTCCCCTCAGGGATGACGAAATCCTTAAGGAAGAGAACTGGGCGTCCACGACTCCTGGACTCGAGGAGCTGGGGCTTCTGCCAGCCACACCTGCTAGTGAAGCAGGCTCCCACAGGAGGTCCACAGGCTTCCACATGGCCCAGGCAAAGCAGGCTGTCTGATGTGATCCTCATGTCTGACCCCAAATCTCACAACCATACACAAACTTCTTATCATCACCAGACAGAGCAGGGTGACAGACGCAACATGCTGCTGCTCTTTGGGACCCCAAGAACCCAAAGCCAACACCCCCGCCCTCCCAGTGTCTCTGGCCTGAGGTAATGGTGGCAGGAAAAGACCCACAAGTTCCTCTCTGGTGCAGACCTCAGTTTGAGCACAATAAGACACTGGAGCGCTGACTGGGGGGCCCAGAGGGGCCCTGGACCCAGAGTTGCACAGATTCCAATTCTTCCCCCCCCCAAGCCTGAGGCCTCTGCACATGAATCCTCCTGATAGTCTCTGAGTCTGGACACATCGCTCAAGAACCGAGCCTTGAGCTGGTCAGGAAAAAACTGCAGAGAGTCTGTTGGTCTAGAGCTATAACTCTGCTTTGGATTGGATTCAAGTCTCAACATGGGCTTGTATCTTTTGCTTTCACAGTGGAGATGATACCGTATCCCAGAATCCACCTGAGTCTTAGGTAATCTCTGCTGGTGCAGGTCCTCAGGCTTCTTTCCCTAGTGACTGAGCTTGATTTAGACGTACCAGTTGCCTCTCTCCCCTAAACCAGCTCACTAGTCGAGTGGGCAAGGCCAGCGTCCTGAGCGTGTTAACGTCTGAAACAGAAGGACACATTTGGCTCGTCTTTCCGCAAGGTCCAAATCTACTGAGTAACAATAATGTCACAACCTACATTGATTTTCTTGCCTGCAATTTGCCAAGCAGTCCTGATGTGGCTAGATATCTGGATGTTAGCAGTCACGGGTTCTTTCTATTCCAATTTTCCTAATGAATATTAACTCTGAGATCACCCATCACACTTCTCACAGAGTGTGTGTGTGCACACCCGTGTGTAGAGGCTTCAGAGTTCAGAAAGGCTATCCCAAAGTCCGAGATGGAGAACCAAGGCAGTGGCCAGGGTCTATAGTAGACCAGCCATGTCCATCCTAATGAACTGCAGTCCAGTGTTGTCCGGCAGAGACAGCAGGTGATCAGCCGTTTGGAACGGTACTTTGAAACCAACCGAGTATAGCAGGCAGCAAAAACTGCACTGGAGCCTTGGTCCGGAGGAAGAGTTCCCTCGCTATGGCAATCCCTGGACAGAATTCCTAATACGTGGCAGGGTGGGGTGACTAGCCAGCATGACCGCCACACTTCAGTCTCAGGAGGCTCCTTTTCTGTAGTCCAAAATGAAGGGCTTCATCTGGCATGAGTGATATGATTTAATCCATCACAGGTGTTGTTATTTACTCATAGAAATACGTCGTCAGTCCGCCTCCTTGTGTTGGCAGACAGCCATTGTTTACTTTATAAACAAGATATGGCATCATTCTTTCTTAACATTTATGTTCAAAATGGAGTAACTCAGATCAAAACTCTTGCTTTATAAAATGGAATCACTCAAGGCTAAATGTAGTCTGAAAATTGATATTTCATACAACCCATAATAACCCAGAGCAGGCCCGGCCTCTTCTCAGAAGTACCCCTAATCCTGTGTCTGAGTCGGAGCCCCAGATAGAGCAGTTTGTGGGTATTACCTCGAGTCTAGATACACCACTCTCCCTGCGCGTCTCTAGGCCAGAGGCTGCTTTCGTGAGATGTGGCAGCCAAGCGGAGCAGAAGAGAGTGACTCTTCCCAGGCCAGCAAGTGCTGCAGGAGGTACCCCAAGCTGAGAAGTATAATCTGCTGAGTTTCATGTTAAGTCCAAGGCTGTGTTTGATCATCTATGGGGGACCCCCTCCCCCCACTGGCCTCTAAGCTCAGGTCATCAAAGTCTACCATAGGATTTGCCCACAGGAAATACTGCAGCTCAAGTTGAGTCTTGTCTATCTGTCCCTAGATCAGCGTGGTGTCCCACTCCCTCCTTGGCATGGCCCTGCAGTTTCTACCATGTCACCTCAAAGTGGTGCTAAAGACACAGGGGTTCCTAACCCTGGTTACTGTTGAAGAGACTAAGGATGAGCCATCTTGTTCTGACTCCATTCTCTGCAGCATTTCCTTCTACAGCCACACCTTCATACCACCTCTGAGATTTCCACGGCCTTGACCATGGTGCAGATATATTAACAACAATAACAAAAAAATTAAAGTAAACTGAAATAACCAGAATACGTGTAAGACAATTAAAAAATAATTGTCAAGCTCTGTCTAAAGTAATAGCTGTGGCCTACCAGGAATGAAGGTTCCAAGGTGACTCTGGCTCTCCTCTAACTTTGTTCCTCTTTATGGTTTTTTTGTGATAGGTTTTTTTCTGTGTAACCCTGATTGTCTTGTAACTCTCTCTGTAGACCAGGCTGGCCTCAAACTCACAGAGGTCCACCTGCCCCTACCTCCTGAGTGCTGCGATTAAAGGGGTACACCACCAGTGCCAGTGTGGGTTTTACCTTTTAAAACTTTGTACCCCTGAGCTTAGGTATATCAGATATTTACATTATGATTCATAACAGTAGTAAAATTACAGTTATGGAGTAGTAATGAAATTGTTTTATGGTATGGGGGGGATCACCATAACATGAAGAACTGTATTAAAAGGTTGCAGCATTAGGAAGGTTGAAAACCATTGAATAAAAGGACCTAAAACTTTTAATCTGTATGGTTGTCAATAACCTCCTATGGATCATTTCAGTTGAGGCTGAGGAATCCCGATACCTCGGCCCATCCACAAGCTGCAACCCTAGCTGCTCCCAGCGCCTAAGGAAAACCCACTTCCTACATCCACATAAGAGCTCTACAGCCTGGCATGAAGCCACAGCACTGGAGGGTACCACTGCCATTGCTCCCACCTGCCTGGGGCCTGGCACCTCTGCACTTGCTGAGGTTGCAAGAGTGGTCCAAGACCAACCCTGAAATGATACTTACACACGAGCAAAAGAACAGCATAACTGACTATAAATTTAATAAGATTTAAAATCCGTCGTGGTTGCCCAGGGAATCGTGCTGAGACTTATGATCTTGGGGCTGTAGGGGAAACCCATGTTGGGTGTCTGACCTCTGAGTAATTGTTGGCTTTTGGTGTATGCTATCTACTGAGATGGGATCAGACCCCGAGGGCAGAGAGGGGGTCAGCTTCTGCTGGTGTTTGTTGCCCTGTGTGGCTGTGCACAGCCAGTTCAGCAGAGCTCCTGTGGGACTGAATCTGCTGACTCATCATAGCCACCTGTTCCTTTGGTTTTGGTTACACAGCGAGGGCTGGGGCTGCCAGCAGAACAGTCTGCCGACAATTGTGAAGACCAGCTTTGGTTAGGAGTAGAGAGGCCTACAGTTCCAAGCTTTGATCATCATCCTAAACAGCATCTGTAATACCAAGTCACACCTATCAATTCCCAAGGCAATTACCATTCCAAACCCATGCAGCCTGTGGTCTCTCTTAAAAAGAAAGCTTAGCTGGGGTTTGAACCCAGGACCTCTACACAGCCTAAACAAATAATCATTCTCCTAAAACAGCAAGTCATGGGGCTCAGGGGCTCTCACAGTCTCTGGGTAGCTAGGACTGTTACACAGAGATCCCCGTCTCAAAAAATAAAAATAAATTTAAGAAATCAGGAATAAGTCTTCAAAATGTTCTGGCCTCATCAGAAGGCTTCTGACAGAAAGGCTGATTGCTCCTTGACCCAGTCATCAGGCCTCCCTGTCAGGGCTCAGGGAAGGTGAGGCCTCCCCAGGCAACCTTAAGGTCTATGTAAGAAACCTGATGGTGTTTAAGGGATGGAAACTCAAAGTCCCAGGACCCTGGATTAAGAGGAGAAACTTGGAGCCAGGTGGTGGTGGCTCACACCTTTAATCCCAGCACTCCTGAGTGGCAGAGGCAGGTGGATTTCTATGAATTTCAAGACCAGCCTGGTCTACAAGAGCTAGTTCCAGGACAGACTCCAAAGCTACAAAGAAACCCTGTCTCAAGAAACGAGGGAGGGAGGGAGGGAGGGAGGGAGGGAGGGAGAGAGAGAGAGAGAGAGAGAGAGAGAGAGAGAGAGAGAGAGAGAGAGAGAGAGAGGAGAGAGAACACTAGTGCATAGAGCTGCCAGCCCCAGGCCAGCTCTTGGTCTGCTCTCCTGAAGAGCTATACTCTGTTATACTCCGTAGCATTTAAATAGGCCCATTTTCTTCATTCTGGTGCTTCCCTCTCTGGGCCTGGCTAACACAGTCGCGCACGTTAGCCAACTTTGTTTTCTCCGATGTCACACTCTAAGTTAAGATTAAAGTCAGGATGACTTGTTCCAGTCATCCAGAGTTAGATATCAGACGACTAGGTCGCTCACATCCCCTAAAGCCTATGGAAATCATTAACACTAGCTAAACGCGCGCCCCGTTAACTCTCCTGCTCTCTTTCTTCTACAAAAATCACAATGCAGTTTTTGTTTATAAGGCAAACGCAGTTTCGGTCACTCAAGACGTCACTTTCTCCCCCTGTGCGCAGCAAACCACCTTTTCAGCGCGGTCGTCCTCTCCAATGACCTTGACATACCTGGATTATCAAGTAATAAAATTTAGTAAAACTGTAGGGTGCGAAAAAGATTCGGAGCCCGGGTGCCCAGCATTATCACGGAGGCCCCAAGGCTGAAGGCACCAGCCTCCGCTGCCGCCATCTCCTCCCCGTGGTTGTGGGAGGGCGTTCCCAGAAGGTGTTTCGGAAAACCCGAGTCTCCGGAATTTAACTTCGCCAATTTACGTCACCCGAAGGAAAACAATGTGCCCTGAACCAGGGCGGTCTAATGGCGAGACCTGATACGCGACACCCAGGGATCTGTCGAGACAGGGATGGCTGGCCCTTGTTCTCTGCTAGGATCCCGAGTCTAGATCGCATGTAATTTGTCCTCTAGCTGCACCAGAGTTGCTGCGGACCAGAGATGCCTGGCAGAACGGTATGTGGGAACAGAGGACCCAACCTGGTGCCCGAAATTGGGCTACGCCTTCGATTCTGTTCTTGGATCCAGCACTTCGCTAAAATCCAAAACCTTCACTATGCAAAAAAGTAAAAGTATAGTAAGGGCTCGTCCGGGATTTGAACCCGGGACCTCTCGCACCCAAAGCGAGAATCATACCCCTAGACCAACGAGCCACTGTGAGTGCTAAGCCTGATGCTGATCTTTGGATATTTTCATCCGATTGACTCATCAAGACTATTCCTTTGGTCCTGCTTGTAAAGATTTTCCGAGTTCGTTTTTCTGAGAGTTCCAGAAAACAGATGGAGGTACGGCACCGGCCCCGTGGAGACGGAAGAGAAAGTTCCCACGCGCTCATAATGGGTCAGATCTCAGCCCTAGGGCACAGCACTCCGCAAGAATGACCAGGGACCACCGTCCTCCGGGAAAGGGAAGTCAGAGAGCTCGCGTGAGCAACACAGTCTCATGGTGGACCCCGGATTAGAAATTTCATCGCAAATAGAATCCTAGTCTAGAACCTCGAGAATGAGACGAGATTGCCGCCTCCTGGTCCGCCAGTCCCTGCAGGCTCAAACATCAGGGGGAGAGCAAGGGTCCTCCAAAGAATCCGCAGATCCTGTCCCTTGGCAGCCCACTCCGGCCCTGAAGACCAACGCAACTCATAGACCCGGATACAGAAGCCGGAGCTGGACTCGGGGTTCGGTTCTTCCTACGTGGACCGCAGAACAAACGCTCCAAGATTCACCTCCGAATAGCGTTTAGCAAGGGATTCGGTGTCCCTAAGGCGAGTTTGAAAACGCAGGCTCGCCCACGGTTATTAGATCGTGAAACCGATCTGGCCCTAAACTGGGGTTTCACTAACATCCTCACAGACCTTGCCCCCCACCCTGTGGCTCCCGGGAACGGAAGGGGCAACACACACGCTGGCCGAGCAGTTGTAGGAGGCTGGAGGAGTAAACCAATAAACCCACTTCCGTCTAAGGGCTAGATGCTCATCCTACAAAACCCAAACAAGACCCATCTGTTCTAGAACCCTGAGGTTCTAAAGAATTCCAAGAGGTCTGTAGGGAACAGGTTTGCCAACTCCGCCCGGCTAGCTCAGTCGGTAGAGCATGAGACTCTTAATCTCAGGGTCGTGGGTTCGAGCCCCACGTTGGGCGAGTTGTTTTGTCTATGAAATCTGCGAACGGGCAGAAAGTCTGTGTACTGCAGGAACTGGTGCTCATGGCTGAAGATTTCATATACAGCGCTACAGAATCAGAAACCTGCGGAGGCAGAGCCAGGTTTTTCCTCTCTTTTTATTTAAATTTTATATATTTAACCTGACACTTTACAAGTATATCATGCTTACATAAAAGTTCCAGGTACAATACGAAGAGCATTCAGGACCTTGTCTATGGACTCTTCTTGGAGAGGGGCACCACCTCCCTGGACTTCTTGAAACTCCCCAAGACTAGGCGGTGACTCCACAGACTTCAAGAAGCTTGACCTCTTTCCATCCGGGACGGTGCTTCGAGGAATGGAACTAAGAAAGGTGGGCTTTCCTGCAATACAGCCTCTAACACACGAGGCTGGCTCGAACCCCCCCCCCCCCCCCCCCCAACGGCTTTGTTTTACCAGTACGCGGATAAAGACGGGAAAGCATCCCCGTGCTGTCGGAACTGAGTCCTTTCGAGACTGGCAGAGTCTCTGGGGGCTCCGCCTGTGCTAAGTGTCTGCTTTCCATTTCAGAAAGCAGAAATCATTGTGAAAATGTTGAAAGGACAGGGTCAGAAAGTGAAATAAATATGAAGCCCCGCCCCCCGACTTTTTTCTTTTTAAGCAGATTTTTAAAAGCAGGTTCCAATCCAGATTGTCCTGGAACTCAAGATGTTCCAGGCTGGCCTCTAAAAGATTCACCTGCCTCTGCCTCCCTAATGCTGGGATTATAGATGACCACCGCCACCCTCGTTTTGAACCTTTTTTTTTTTTAAGTAATAAAAATTATAAATTGTTCTAAAACAAGTGTGTCTTATCGAAAGTCAGGGCCAATCTCAGGGTAAACTATTGAGAAAAATAGAAAAAAGAAAGAAAGCCAGGGCCAAACCCCCAAAGACCTCCATATCTCCAAGACCTCCATCTTGTAGCCACAGGGTTGCTCTTGCTGAAACAAAGTAGAATTTTACCCCGCACGTTGCAGAATCACAAGTAAGGGGAACCGGCAGCCTCGGGGAGGCCTTCATGTGAAAGATTCCCTGGGTCAGAATGCGTCAGAAGCTTCCACTTTTATAGTAGATTAACCCTTGTATTTTGGGAAAGTTTTACCCTAAGGATGAAGCCACGCATTATACAGATTTTTAAAATACAGAATTATTATCTATTTTAAACATGTACTAAAGCTAAGAAAATGGTCTTCTGTGCTTTTGTGTCCGCCACTGAGCCATATATAGGCTCCGAGCACCAATCTATAATTTATAAACTAATCCGTTGTCTGTGAAGTTGATTCCTAAATAATTGTGTTATTTAAAAACAAAACAATTTTACCTTTAATCCTAGCTCTGGGGAAGCAGAGGCAGGTAGATCTGAGTTCCAGGCCAGTTTGGTCTACAGAGAGAGTTAACAGGACAGCCAGGGCTACAGAGAGAAACCCTAAATCGAAAAAAGCAAAAAAAAAAAAAAAAGTTCAAACGAAATCACTTATTTTGTAAACTGTTAGCTTGCTTTCATTTAAAAACACAACACTGCCTCTAGCTTTAAAAGTGTGTCAAAAACCCTCTCGACATTTTTAAGTCTTACTTTCTTAACATTCGTTTTCCACGTGTCTAAAACACAGCCTTCTTACCCCGGGTGGGACTCGAACCCACAATCCCTGGCTTAGGAGGCCAATGCCTTATCCATTAGGCCACCGGGGCTGACGAGAGGGATGAAATATGAATCCTCCACTAGTTTGTTTCTCTTCGTAGTTTCCGTGTCCCTTTGTTGTGTGTACTATTTTTTCCACAAATCGGGGCTCTTTTGCCAGATTTTCACGTCCATTCTCAGGCAAGGCTCTAACTCTGATTAAGTTAAGGCCTCGGAGCACCCCGGGATCTAAAAGGGGCCGCACTTTGAAAAAGAAACTGAAAACTACATCACTGGTTCTATCTTAGCCCATTGGTCTAGAGTGGGTATCTATCTGTGTGCAAGATGTCCAAGACTCAAATATTGAGTGAGCCCTTTGAACCGTGACGGCGGGTAGGGAAAACGTGTTTGCGGTGCAGGATACAGGAGCCGGCACGCTATTATACGTTTTGCGGTGCCTTGCGGTGCCGATTCCCTGTCCAGAAAGAGTGCACAGTGCTCGGCCTTTTTGGTCCTCTCCCTCTGTCTCTTCGACCAAATGCTACTTGGTAGGGATAGATCTTTACTTTTTTTGAGTATACAGCTGACCTATATATTTTACTCGATACCCTCCCTCATCCTCAAAAAAAAAAAAAAAAAAAAAAAAATCTGAGGTTGCGTTCCAGCCCAGTTACATTTACCTTCATGTCCTTTTGACTCTCCTTTATCTCGTGTGTGTATGTGTGTGTGTGTTGGGGGGGGGGGTAACTACTAATCTAACTTATATTTACAAGCCTTATTAAACCACTATAACATTAAAGAGCAAATGACTCCGCACAGCTCTGTGCCACGTGAGCTGGATCCGGCCCTCGCCTTACGTGGCTCTCGTGGGAGTTGCGGGGATGAAAGACGTTTCTGATTCCACCGAATCCCTTGAATGGAGACACCCCTACACACACACCCCAGGAGAAATGTCAACTCAATCCTGGACATATTCTTGCTATTTAAAAATTTATATTTTTACAGGTCCTTACACTGGACCTGTAAGGAGACGGCTTCTTGTTGTTGCTGTTGAAACAAGACTGGCCTTTAAGTCTCCTGCCTCCACCTCCCAAATGCAGGGTGGGATTTCCTGGACAGGACACCTTCACATCGTAAGAAACCTAATCCATTTGATTGTTTCGCGAATTTGAGAGCTGTGGACATATACATAAACCAAATTTACCGCTTTAATTGACGTCCTGTTCAGTGACGTCATCTGCATCCACCACATTGTGCAATCGACCGGATAATCTAGTCTAGTTGTTTGGTTTTTAGAGACAGGGTTTCTCATCGTAGCTGCCTACTGAATTTTTTAATACAAGTGTCTTTGGCTTCCTCTTGGACGGCTCCCACTCTGCGGCAAGCAGCCCAATCTGGCGTTTTTTGTTTTCCTTTCCCCGGCGCTAATTCGTACTGCTCATAGTCTGGTTTAAACCAGCTTCACCTGCTGATTACAAGCACGCTGGAAATCGGGAGTCCTCCGAGCCGTGGGGTGAAAAGAAAGCAAATCCGAGAATGGGAAATTCTTTAAATTAGGGTTTGTAAAAATCGTATTCTTGCAGCGACCACGAAGGGACTCGAACCCCCAATCTTCTGATCCGGAATCAGACGCCTTATCCATTAGGCCACGCGGCCCTACAACTGCCGGTATCTTAGCTCTCTGTATAAGGCATTCTCAAGAGCCTACTGCGCATGCTTACTTAACTGGAAAAAGGTCCCGCCCCTTCGGCTAAACTATTTAGTGAGAGCTGCTTGGGAGCCTCAAGTTTGAATCGGTATGAACCTTCCTGGGCAGTCCGCCAGCATAAGTCCCCCCGGATCTGAGAGGCTCATCTTTCTGATCTCCTCCACTTGATGGCCCTCAACTCAGGATCAGGGACAGCCCATGCGCTTGCGCCATCATGTCTCTGGTGTATCCGCAATGGTCTCTAACAGTCTGCGACCCGATTTAGCTCGCCTCTCCGGCACCTCGGTGCCCCGAGTCAGGTGGAGACTGAGGAACGCACGCACCGCGGACTCAACAGGGAAGAATTGCGATCCCTGAGCTGGTCCTTCCCAGGACTCTTCTCCTTAGGCCGCTCCAGCATATCCGACCAGCCCTATTAGGTTCTATAGTCCCGGACGCGAGGCACAAACCCCAATCCAACCTCTGGTCCCCAGGAGCACAGCTGTTCCTCTATCTAGTGCCAGATACTTTATCTCACTTATTTCAGAGAAAGTGTGCATTTCCCGGAGCACAACGACCGTGAACAGGTATTTATTGCACGCTTCTGAGCTCCCACACCCAAGGTGCTGCAACGCTGACGTTGTGCTGACGTGAGTGCGGAAGGAGGATGGAGCGGAAGTAGCCGGACTGTCAATTCTGTAAACAAAGCCGGCGCCTGAGCGAGCTGCGGATCTCCAAGCACGCCTTGCGCCTCTCAACACTGTCCGGTCCCAGCACGTCCAGTTCACACACCCTCCTGTTGACCTGAGGAGTGACACTCAGCTAGGGCCCAAGGGCTCAGTCTGGCACACCCACCGCAGTCCCCGGCTGCTGGCGGTTTCTTTGTGGGGGAGGGGATGCTTTCTCAGACAATCTCACTACGTATCCCAGGCTGGTCTTAAACTCGGAGATCCCGACGCTACCTTCCAGCTACATGCATGCCCCCACAACACCCGGCTATTGTCTTGTTGTCCTGCAAGCCTGAAATTCCAAGTACTACTTAATCGTCTTTGAGCTTCACACTGCCCCCAGAGGTTTAACACGAGTTCCTTGCTCTCACCCAGTAGGAAAGGATCCCACCCCATATGTATATCTGCTGAGCTGGTCTGATCAAAGTGCCACGTGTCTTTGATCATTTCATATTGTGTGGGTCTGAGATTCCTCCTAGTAATAAAGGTTTTTATTGTTCTAGAAAGGGAGAGGGAGAGGGAGAGGGAGAGGGAGGAGAGAGAGAGAGAGAGAGAGAGAGAGAGAGAGAGAGAGAGAGAGAGAGAGAGAGAGAGAGAGAACACCTTCTCCTTTCCCTGGGGCAAGTGGGAGGTGAAGGGAACACAACCACCAACCCAGACTTTCTCTATCCCTGTCCCCGCCCTTCACACCTCAGTCAGCAGCTCAATGAAATCTCCTCCTGGGTTGGCTCTCATGACCTCCACCAGCGTCTGGACAAAGTCTGAGCCCTTTTCTTCGTCCCGATAGGCCACACAGCCTATGTCAGGGAGTGAGGCCAGAGAGTCAGTCAGTCTTGGGCTCCTTCCCTCTAGCATCCCAACCCTAGCCGCCTACTGAGGGTGGGAGGAGTGGGACGGGCAGGCAGAGGGTATTCTGGGTATCTGGGTGTCACTCCAGGTCTCAGGGCAGGAAGCTAGGTCTAGCAACACCCACGGGCTTCTTACCCTCAGCAGCTGAGTAGAAAATAAGGATGTCTGCTTGGCCAGTGCTCCCTGCAAAAGAGTCAACTCCCTTTACTGGCATCCTGGGACTCCACCTGCCTCGGGTCTGTCATCTCTGGTTCAAGGGCAGCACAGGGCAGTGGAAAGAGTGCAGGAAAGGAAGACAGATGGAAAACCACCAGCCTTACAGCACTCGGACTGTATGAACTCAGAGAAGCGAGTTCTCTTTGCTGACTCCAAGCTGCTAGGCTCAGTCAGGTCCCTCCCTGAGTCTTGGCAAAGAAGGGGCAGAGGGGATAACAGAACCCAAGATGACAGTCCTGGAAGTATGCCAGGGCTGATTCCCACCAGTGTGCCAAGCCCAGGCTCTAAAGGAAAGCAGACCCACCTGGGGCATCAACATGAACCTGGAGAACATCTGCCTGGGTGGGGATGCCTGGGGGCGCTCGCAGCCAGCGCCTGTACCATGGGAGAGCTCTTGGCCCCACACCAGGGTCCCTGTTCCCTGGAGAAGGAGGGGGCAGATATGTTCACTCAGTGGTACCTCAGGATATTTCTGGGTCATCCAGACTCCATATTAATAGTGGGGCAGGCTTGTAGAGCTGGCAGTAGTCACACAAGCTCAAGGTTGTGGAGAGGGTGGAGAGGGGCGAGGAAAGGCTAGTGTGCAGGCTTCCTGGAGGAGGTGGGTGGGAAGTGGGGGGGGGGCAAGGACTGGCAGAGGAAAGCCAGGAGAGCTGGTTGGGCTGGAGGCAGGGCCTCTTACCCCCACGGCAGGCCTGAAGCAGGAAGACCTTGGGGCGGCCACGCAGTGCCTGGCAGCAGTTCAGCTCCTGGACCAACATCTCGGACTGTACTTCTTGCCCATCAACCCCCAGCAACTGCCCTTGTGGCCCCCCGTGGGCCATCAGGGCCAGCAAGGCACAGCTCACAGGGCCCTTGTGCGCGTCCAGCTTTTCCCGGAACTGAACCAGCTCCTCCCGGAATGCCTAAAGTGGTGAGGACAAGGACAAGGTCTGAACCAGCCTCTGGTTGCCCTCCAGGGGACTGGGGCCACTTCTTCAGCCTCGACCTTGGAGAGCAGGCTTCCCAAGGCAGGGAAGTGACTGTCAGAGGCTAGACATATAGATGTACTTCCTGCCTGTGATGCAGGAGAAACCTAGCAAGGAAAACTCCAGGGTCCTAGGGGAGGGGTACCCTTCCTTCCAGGCACTACCAATTTTGGGCTTCCCCTGACCTGAGCTGTAGGGTCTGTCCTCAAGATGACCTTGAAGCCTAAGGCCTGGCACAGGTCCACCAGTGCTGCCACATCATGCTCTGCCCCAAGCCGGTCTTGAATCACAGCCAGTAGGAGGGCGGCCCTGGTCCCAGACAGGTCATACTGTGCGCTTGGTCTGGAGTCTGACTATACAGAGAGTTAGGGGCACACAGTGGGCTGAGGGGACTCCCAGTTCCTCCTCTCCCCATCTGTATCTCTCTCAGCCTCCACCCAACCTGCAACTGTCCACACAGGACTAGCCTCTCACCTCTGGCCTCCTGGGCTCCACATCTCCCAAACACAGGGTCCCCCGCAAGGAGGTCCTAAAGAATGGGCAGTAGGTATCCCCAGCACACTCTTCAGCTACTCTGCAAAAGAGCTGAGAGGGCAGGGCCCAAGGACGCCTCAGAGAGTTGCGCTGTTAGGGATGGGCATGGGCTGCATCCTAAGCAGAGGGTCAGGCTCTTGGCTCCAGGGAAAACTTAGCCTGCTCAGAGCTACTACAGGCTTTGGAGGTCACATAGCAGGGAGGTAGAGGGGAACACAGAAGTCAGGATGGACTTAAGCAAGACCTAGGCTCTGACTCATATTCAAATTCATTATCTCACCCTAGGGATTAATACACAGAGGCAGGCCCCTCCCTGGAGAAGCACAGGTCTGTGGAGGAGGAGGTGCTAGGCTGAGGGAGCCATGGAGCAGAGCTGGGGTCTACAGCTCTCACTTCTATGTCACTCAGACACCACTGGACTGCCCAGCAAGATGTTCAGACCTCAGGATCGAACCTCCATCTCAGTCAAAAGGCCCTTTCAGTACATCTGGGTAGCAGCCACTACCTGCTCGAGTGTCAAAGGGTGAGGCAGAAGTCTCACTGTAGATCCCAGGAGCACAAGGAAAGTTAGCACGGTGACAGTGGGACTGGCCAGGGCACCAGGGAGGGCACACCACTTTCAGGGACTACTTCGGGCAAAGGCATAGGATGTAGAGAAAGTTTGGAGTCTGGTGGTCCCATGTGGGCGTGAAGGCATGTCCTGCAGCCCGTGCATGTGTGTAGCTGATAAAGGTTTTCAGAACAGATGCAACAGAGTGTGCATAAATTTAACTCTGGGGAGCCAGGGAGACACAGGCCCCGCCGTCCCTTCTTCTGGGTCCCCCCACCTCTGTCAGCAGCTGCAGCAGTGACCAGTGAGGATGTTGGCTGCAGATTTCCCCCAGACCCGTGAGGAAAGCTTCAGGTTCCCAGGCAGCTGGGGGAGAAACACCACAGGGCTGTGTAGGTAAGCCAGAAGGTCCCAGCTTTCCTGCTCATCCCCCACCTTCACTTCTCCCTCCCAGAACTGGGGTCACCGCCTAGAAACTCACCCTTGAGGTCACTAGAGAGCAACAGGAAGATTTTGGGGCAACCCTGCAGGGCCCCACAGCGACTCAGCTCCTGAACCAGCAGCTGTGGCCGCCTCAGCTGCCCACTGGGGGCCATCAAGACCACAAGGACACACCCCACAGCACCCCTCTGGATATCCAGCTGCTCCCGGAACAAACTCAGCTCCTCGTGGAAGCTCTACGAGAAAGTGGCAAAGTCTGGTGAGGCCCCAGCTACGGGTGAGCACTGTGGCAGAGGGTGAAGATTGCAGGGGAAGTGTCACCTGGACCGAGACCTTCCTCTTCTCACAGTTTTCAAAGCCCAGAGCCTGGAACACACCATCCAGGGCAGCAGCTGCAGCCGCAGACACCCCGGGACTGCTGAGTATCAAGGCTACCCTTGAACCCCGCACCCTGTATTTTCCCTGGGGAAGGAAAGTCAGAGCTATGCTGGGCTGAAGCCCTGCTGGGCGTTGGGAATGGACTGAGCCAGGCAGGCAGAGCATCCCAGTACCTGTCTTCCCAAGCTGTCCCAAGTATCTGCCAGCTGTGCAGCCGCCTGCAGGGTCCCAGACACCAGGAAGGCCATGAGGCCCAGTGGGGCTTCCTCCAAGCCCAGAGCTTACTCTCTGGCTCTGGTCCCAAGCACACTGGGGCCTGATCCTTGCCCTTTTCTACACATGTTGCCTCCTATCAACTGCTATGATCCCATCTGGACTTTGCCCTTCTTTGGTAACCCTGGGCTCCACTCCTCCAGCGTAGCTCCCTTCTCTAGCTCTGGCTGATAACTTCATGGCTGGCATTCCTGTGTTCCCACCTGAGCCACGAGCTTGAGCTCAATTCTATTCTTAGTCCTTGGCCCATGCTCCTATCTGATCGTGTTACACCTATGTGTCTCCCTTAGGAGGGAGCTGCCAGCTCTACAGCCCATACTATTCCCAGCATCCTTTTCACCCTGCCCTCCATGCGACTGTGCACAAAGTCCAAGCATACGGCAGTGCAGAGCTTGCAGAGGCAGGAACAGCTGACTGGAACCTGCTGGGTCTCAGGTGGGAAATGGGGAAGGTTGAGACCACAAGGCAGATGTGCTATACTGGGGGCTGGCAGAGGAGGGACCTTGGGGACAAAGGCTGGCATGCATAAATCAGTTAGTAAGGGACAGAACATCTTGTCTCTGTCTATCCCCAGGAGAGGCCCCCTAAGTCTGACAGAATGAACCCAGAGGATCAGCAAGATCAGACAAGGAGTGACTGGCCCCGACCAGACACCACCAGCTTGGTGTAGGCCCCAGCTTGTACTGGGGGCTGGTAATAGAAGCTGGACTCTTTTTAGCTGATTAACCCCTCTGACAATTTCAAGCTTACACAGGGCCAGCTGAGCTCTTGATCCCACAGAGCAGCAGGTGTGTCCCCTCATTCGGTCGGTCAGTTCCCCTTTGGCCCCTTGCTCACTTTACCACTGCAAGTGAAGGAGGACCTGGCAGACTTCAAGTCATGCTTGACTCCTGTTCTTCCAAACCAGGACTGCACCGACTGACACAGGTAAGTCAGTCACAGGACTGCAGGTACAAGATGTGGCTCCCCCTGGTGACTGCAGACACCCCCAACCATCAGCGTTAAGCCAAAAGATAACTCCCATGCCCCCGACTCAGAAAAGCCAGCTAAAAAATGACAGCCTCAAGGCAAAGGTCCATGTTTATTCAAACCCTTCTGAACCCCATCAGCTGAGCCCTTTTGGAGGGTCTATGCTGTCCTGTTAACATCAGTCTGCACACAATGCAGACTAAAAACATGAATACAGTGCTCCGGTGTCAGCTACAAAGTGCTGACTGACAGAGTGCTAGTGTAAGTACAACAGAGGCCGCACATCTGGAGGAACGGGTGTTCTCCAGAGCCAGCCTGCTGCTACAGCCACCACCTCCACTAATGTCCAGACCTGCAGGCCAGTGTGTCTCAGGGCTCACAGCACGACAGTTAGGCGCTTCCTGGGGTTGGGGCAGAAAAGAGGGGTCACAGGTTGGAAGTGGGGGAATGTGGGGGGTGAAGGCCAGGAAGCTGCTGAAACTGAACCCAGGACCTAAATTCTCATTGGTATGGGCCCATGGTCCTTGCCAAAGCCAAGCAGTCCCCTGAGGATGGAGGCCAGTCCCCACAGGAAGGCACAAGTAGACAGAAACAGATAGCCTCCAGCCAAGGAAGCCCGGAGGGCCCTGGGGAGAAACCTAGGTCCTGCCCGGGAGGCCTCACACCACTTGATACTCAACTAGAAACTGTGAAACTCCAGGCAACAAGTGGAAGAGAAATTAAGAGCAGGAAGGGGGAGAGACAGGAGGCAGATCCCAGGAGCAGGCAGGCCAGTTCAGAATACAGAGACCTTGGGTCCCTTCCATAGGCTGGCAGTGGTCACAGGCAAGAGAAGAATTCTCCAAGACGAACAAAGAGAGACCAGGAGAATCACAGGGAGTGTCCACCTCGCTGGACTGCTCAGGTCCCACTGGCGACTCACCCGAGTAGGTCCGTCTTGGAATGTAGGCTCTGGTGCGCGATAAGGTGTGCACGCTGCTTGAAGCTCTTGTCACACTCGCCACAGCCAAAAGGCCGCTCGCCCGTGTGCACACGCTGGTGGTCCAGCAGGTAGGAGCGCAATGAGAAGCTCTTCCCGCACTCGCTGCAGCCGAAAGGCTTCTCCCCTGTGTGGATGCGCTGGTGGTCTGCCAGGTAGGCGCTCCGGCTGAAGCTCTTGCCACACTCAGAACAGGAGAAGGGCTTCTCGCCCGTGTGCACGCCCTGGTGACGCACCAGGTCCGAAGAGCTGCGGAAGCTCTTGTCGCATTCAGGACATTTGTGTGGCTTCTCACCAGTGTGTGTTCGCTGGTGCCGGGCTAGGTCTGAGCCCCAGCGGAAGCGCTTCCCGCACTGCCCGCAGCTGTGCGGCTTCTCAGTCACTAAATCCTGACACTGGCGCCTGCGCGTGGGCGGCCGCCCCCGATGCGCCTCCACCAGCGGTCCCACGGCTGTCCTCGGTGGGTTCTTGGTCTCCCAGACCTCGGTGTCAGCCTCCTCGGGATTGCAGGACATAGTCACTTCACAGTTAGTCTGTCCCGACATTGTTGTCACAGCCTCCTCTGGAGATCTCTTGTTCTGGCTTTTGGATCCCAAACCTGCAAGGTGGGGAGAAGCCTCTTTAGTGTCCCTTGACTCTGGGACGGGAAGTTTTGAGATTCAGGCTGTTGCTGCCCAGACTTCTGTCCTACAAAACGACCATATGGGCGAGCAAGATGGCTGAATGGATACAGTCACCTGCTGTCAAGCCTAACCACCAAGCCTGAGCTTTGTCCCCCAGAACCTACATTGAGAAAGGAAGGAACAACTACAGAAAGCCGTCCTCTGACGTCCACGCATGCACCTCTCTGTACTGCACACAAAATAAAAATATTAAAATATAATTTTATTTTAAAAGTCCATTTTATTATTATTTTTTTTATTTTATTTTTAGTTTTTCGAGATAGGGTTTCTCTGTGGCTTTGGAGCCTGTCCTGGAACTAGCTCTTGTAGACCAGGCTGGCCTCGAACTCACAAAGATTTGCCTGCCTCTGCCTTCCAAGTGCTGGGATTAAAGGCATGCACCACAGCGCCCGGCTAAAAGTCCATTTTTTAATGGGAAGATAATAAAAGGGCAGCAAAAGAACAGCTCTGAGGTAGCCTTAGGGAGCCGCTGAGCTTATCCTTCCATAGAAGCAACTGCTGTTACAAAGACCTTCTGCCTGTTCCCCACCTGTGGCCAGTGTCACTCACCACAGCTGAAGCCAAGGGCTCATTCCCTGCCTGTAAACTGAAGGCACCGGCGTGTGTAGCTAGTGCGGCCCCTCATTCCTTAGGCTCCAGCGTTGCAGACACAACACACAGCAGCCTTGGTCAGAGAGGAACCCCAACCCACTCACAGTGCCGCCACATAAGTAAGATGCTGAGAGTGTGAGTTCAAATATTGGGGTGCAGCTAGCTTGCTTTTGTTTTGGTTTTAGCATGTCTGTGGCTGACAGGACCCATCAACCTCACTGTATCTCAGAATGCTGTCTGGGGACAAACATTCCTAAGCACCAGACTGAGGTCTGACAAGAAAATGCCCTTCCAAGCCCTCAGCATGGCACCCTCAGCGTGGCGCTGGCACAGAGAACACTGGTCAGCTGGTCACAAAACCCACAGAGATGTGTCACTTGAGCATCACAGGAGACTGTTGAGGAAACTCATAAAAGGCTAGCTTTAGAACTTGGTTAGGGAAGGGTGGGAGGAAAAGCCGGGATTACAGCAGAAAGAGGGCCCCATAGATCTGCTTACTGGGAGCAGCATTCCGGGAGTTCTCTCTCTTTATGTCCCAGAAGAGATCCCTCTGAGCAGGGTCCAGGGAGCCCCATTCTTCTCGGGAAAAATAGAAAGGGATGTCTTCTGATGCCACAGGTTTTTGGAATGGGGAGCTATGACTCAGCTGAGGTCTCCCAGGCAGCTGTGAATGGGGACAGGAGGGGTCAAATTATATGTTCACCTGCACCAAGTCCTCTGAGGGAACAAAGGGACTGCTAACTCACAGGCACTGCGGAGGCAAAGGAGACATCCGTCGTCTCTCCTGTCTGTCCTTCTTTAAGAACAGGAAGCTCGGCTGAAGGCAAAGAACAGAGCTTCATACAGGTCAAGGGCCGAGACTGACGGCTTCATCTACACTTGCACATGAACACACACACCAAATGCAGCACAAGCGTGCTCATGTGACTGGGCTTCCCTGTGCCTGTGACCCTCAGGGCAATTGTAGAGAAGAAACCTAGGCCCTGTGTAGCCACACTGCTGATCAAAGAGTCTTACTCACCATGGCTGTGCTGCGCTTGGGGTGCAGGGAGCTGCTTCTGGGGAGGCCGAGGAGTTTGGAGTGCCTGGCTTGCTGCCTTAGGCTCCACTTCAGAGGGCTCATCCTGTGCAGTAGCAGTAACAAGCCCATTAGCACAGATGGGGGGGGGGGGAATGGGAGGAGGTAGGAGACACACCCATTAGGAACCTGAGGGTTGCGTGGGGCAAGAGATTAGATGGAGACCCAGAAAAGACCAGTGAAGAATGTGACACTTCCTGGTCAAGAGGCAAGAAACAATCCCTAAAAGGCTAAAGTTACAGCTACTTAGCAAAGGAGAAAAGTGGGTGTGGTGTGGGGGAGGGGGGCCCTCCTGCCAAGGCAGAATCCCACACCCTGGCTGATCATTAGCATATCCCCAGGGGCTCCCAATGTCAAGGACTCAAGACTGCTGGGTACCCTTGACTTAAGACTTGTCTTTCAGAAAAGCATCCTGTGCTGCACTAGGATTGTGTGTGTGTGCGTGTGTGTGTGCGTGTGTGTGTGTGTGTGTGTGTGTGTGTACTTCCCTGGACTTGGTGTTTCCCTGTCCCTGTAGAGATTTGTCTCCATGAAGATGGCCTCAACTCTTTAGGCTCCTAGACATGGAAAGGACCTTCACCTGTGGCCCGGCTTTCAACGACTGATTCTGTATGTCCTCCACCAAAGCGACAGCTTCCTTGCCGCTCCCAAGGTGCCGTCTCTGTATCTGGGCTTGAATCTCCCCTGGCAGCACAGCCAGGAACTGCTCCAGCACCAGCAATTCCAGGATCTGCTCCTTGCTGTGCAGCTCCGGCTGCAGCCAGCGGCAGCAGAGCTTCCAGAGCTGGTTGAAGGCTTCCTGTGGCCCAGCCACATCCCGGTAGCAGAACTGACGGAAGCGCTGGCGGCAAGCTTCTGAATCCTCACTGTCCACCTGCTGGGCAGGTTCCTGCTCCCAAGAGCAATCTTCCACCTTCACAATCAGAAGTCCTTCTTCCTCCCCAGGAGCATGGTCTTGAAGCTCCCGGAAGGATGCCATTCCCTGGCCTAAGTCAACCCTAGCCTGGGACTCCACAGCCGACCCTTTCAGTCACCCAGAGGGGCTCTCGGTGACAGCTGGGCCGGCATCAGGACACATATGCCTACGGAAAGAGCAGAGGAACAGTATTTGAGGAAGAGTGGAATACGCCAGCCTGGAACAAAGTCTAGGGATCTGGCACCTTAGCCTTTTGTACCTCTAAAGCTCTTTAGGCTTCACTGTCTCTATCAGACCCACAGTCCTTTATCACTACATCTGACACCCCAAATCTGGGCCGTAAGAACCTAACCTCACTCATTTGGAAGCACTTCTGCTGATATGGGCATATTTGTATCTTCATTTATAGTAACTGTTCAAGCTTAGTAGCAGAATTAAGTATGTCTATGCAGTCTGGAGATTGATTCCCTGAGCTCGCTGTGGCTGTGGCTCAGTTGTTACACTGGTTGCCCAGCACTACTTTAAACAGGGTGGGATGGTACAGACTTGCAATCCCAGCACTCGCTTGTCTTCAGCTACATCAAGTCTGAAGCTAGCCCTGGATACAGGATATCCTGGTGTGTGTGTATGTAAATCAGTGAGGGCCAAAGGGAGAGCTCAGAAGTTAAGAGCATTTGTTGCTCTTTCAGAGGACCCAGGTTCCGCTCCTCCCAGCACCTACGTGGTGGCTCACAACTCACTGTAACTCCAGTTCTTGGTGACCCAACCCCCCTTTCTGACTTCCTCAGGCAACAGTTCTGCCGATGATATACACACATCTATGCCAGTAAAACACTCATACACATAAAATAACTAAAATCTAAAGAAAAAGCTTCAATCACTGAGCTATTCTTTCTTTCTTTCTTTGGTTGGGGGAGAGGGTGGCATTTCAAGACAGGGTTTCTCTATTTTCTCTATGTAACCGTCCTGGCTGTCCTGGAACTCGCTTTTTAGACCAGACTGGCCTTGAACTCACAGAGATCCTGCCTCTGCCTCCTGAGTGCTGAGATTAAAGCCTGTGCCACCAGCACCCAGCATCACCGAGCTACTCTTAAGGTATGTTTTTCATCATAAAGGCCGTAAAATTTCACTGGATGTAGTGGTACATGCATGGTGATATATATCTGGAATTCCAGAACTGTAAGGAACAAAGCCAGAGCGCCCAAAGTTAGAGACCAATATGGGATATAGAGCAAAACTGTCTCAAAAAATTACAATTTTTGTGTTTAATTATGAATGTTGTCTCGAGTCCCTTCACTGATAGACCACACTGTCATTTTTCTCAAATTTGAAAACTCACAAATCTACAGGGCTGGAGAGATGGCTCAGTGGTTAAGAGTCTGTGTTTCTCCGCAGAGGCGGCGGATTAAATTCCCAGCACCAACAGGGAGGCTCAAAATCGGTTTTTTTAATTCTAATCACTGGGCATTTGTCGCCCTCTATTGGCCTTCTCAAACCCTGCATGCATGTAATGCACAGGTAGGCAAACAATAAAGACAACATAAAATAATCTTAAAAAAAAAAAAACAAAACTTATAAATCTTACAAATTCCAGAAACTTCTTATTCCAGATACAGGGTGGTATCAGATACCTCATGGACATCATTCACTCACAACTATATATGAATGTATGGCATGTATTTGTATTTTATGTTGCTACTGCTTCACAATATTCTCAAAAGTGTAACTTGAATTTTTGCCCTTTTTTGTCTCGACAGTCTAACTAGCACGAGCATCATAATTTAAAAAACGAGAAGGGAATGTTAATATACCAAGACATGTTTCTTTTGATTCACTAACAATCTCATATATACGGTCCGCATTTTTCCCTGTGCTTTTACTGAAAATTGTTAGCTTCAAAATCGACAAGTGCTTTATGTGTGCTTTACATAAATGAATCTTATGCGCATACCACTTTGGATTTTGTGTTTTTCAATTAGCAACGTTTCTTCATTAGTAGAAGGGGGTGCTGCAGTTTCCGAACCAACCCGAGTGATGCATCCGGGCGATTTCCAATTCTCCACTACTACAAGCACTTTATTTACGCTTCTCCTGTCGAGCCTTCTGCCTCATCCTCCAGGGACCGAGGAGACGTCCTCGAAGAGGGCCCGGACTCACCAGGGTCGCTCGGCAGGACGTGGGAAAAGGGGACGGTCCCAGCAGCCTGGCGAGAGCGACGGGGACCCGGAGTGCAAGGAGCCGCCAGCGGCCGCGCTGCCCAGAGGAGCGCGTCCCCTCCGGCCTGCGCCTCGGGCGCCGAATCCGCAGGAGCCCGACCGCTCACCACGACGCCCCGGTCCCGCCCCCAGGACACACCGCCCCGAGCCGCCAGGTGGTCGGAGCTTCCCCACCAGCTCCCGGAGCCGGAAGTCCGCGCGGAGATCGCTGGGAAGCCAGCAGGCGCATGCGCGACGACCAGCGTTGGCACTCCTACCATCCCGAGCGCCGCTTGTCAGAGGTGGCTGGCCAATCGACAGGGAGAATTCCCACGGCTGGCCAATCTGGGAAACCCTAGGCTTTGGCCAAGTCTCATTTTCGCCTTCTGGGTCGCACTTATCCTAAATCGGGTCCTTGGGAAATCTCGGAGCTTCCTAGAAAATGGAATCTAATTAAAGCGGAACCTTCATCCTGGGCACCATCCCCCTTCCCACCTACCGGCATTTCCATCTGTACTGAGCTCAGGAGCAGAAGTCCTGATGCCTGGGGACACTGAGCTGGAGGCCCACCTCTGCCTGGACCCCTGCATTGTTACAATATTGATGTTAATGGTGAGTTAGCTTTATCTTGTAAACATCTTTGATGTTTATTTTCCTATAAATAGACAAGGGCAGTTTGACTCCGTGTGACAACCGTTGGACTCTCCCTGTAGCCCCCGTCGCCTTGAGCAAAAGGATTGTTAATCACACACCCAGCCGGAGTAACCAGCTATCTGGAACGCCCACTCAGTGGACACCTTGAGAAAACTACACGTAGATAAAAGCTGAGGAGCCTCCCCCAGGGCAGTTCTTGCTATCTCCGGCTTCTGAATTCTTCCACCAAGGCTACAAAGGGAGCACTTCTCTCTGTTGTGACTGTCCAAACACCCCTCCCCGCGGCGTATAAGCAGACCCACTGAGTGCACAGCAGACTGGGAGACACTAGTGTCATCTCTCCTGGTGTTGCTATGTTAGTCCCAGGGAAACTCTTGAGTGGTCTTGGCTAGTTGGAGTAGTAAAGGCTGAGCTGGTAACACAGTGACAAGAAATAGAAAGAACTGTAAAAAAAAAGAACATTAAGAACCAGGGTGATGGTGCACACCGCTAAGCCCAGCACTTGGGAGGTTGAAGCAGGTGGGCTCTAAGTTTGAGGACAGCCTGGTCTACAAAATAAGTTCCAGGACTACACAGAGAAGCCCCGTCTGCCAATAAACAAACAAACAAACAAATTAATAAAATAAAGTGTTTTTGCATTGGTGTGTGGCTATGACTATCTCCTTTTCAACTTGGAAAATCTAAACTACCCCATTAAACACTGTCTTAGGGTTTCTGTGTCTGTTATAAAACACTACAACCTTAAACGACCTTGGGAGGAAAGGACTTATTTCAGCTTAGAATTCTCAGGCCACACTCCATTGCTGAGGGAAGTCGGCAGGAACTCAAATAGAGCAGGAACCTGGAGGCAGGAGCTAATGCAGAAGCCATGGAGGATACTGCTTACAGGCTTGCTCTTCATGGCTTGCTCAGCCTGCTTTCTTAGAGCATCCAGGACCACCAGCCCACGTACTACCCACAGTGAGCTGTGTCCTTCCATACTAAATATCAATCCAAAAAAATGCATCATAGGCTTGCCCACAGGCCAACCTGGTGGGGGTCATTTTCCCAATTTAGGTTTATTCTTTCAAAACAACTCAGGCTTGTGTGAAGCTGATATAAACAGCCACGGTTAAACCCTGATGTGCAAGAACCTCTCTTAGCCCCCTAATAACCACCGTACTTTTTGTTTGCTTGTTTGGGATGTTTGGTTTTGTGTTTAAAGGTTTGTTTATGTGTGTGGTGGAGTACAGTGGAGCAAGAGAGTACAGCATCCCCTGATGCTGGAGTTACAGGTGGATATAAGCTGCCCAGCATGCATGCTGGGAACCACACAGAGGTCCTGTGGAAGCACTCCTCACTGATTAGGCCATTCTCCAGCCCCAGCTGCTTGGTTTGGGGATCTTTGAAACAGTCTCACACAGCCCAGGCTGGCCTAAACTTAGCTATGTAACCAAGTGTCGTAGTGACTTTCTATTGGTGTGGTGCGATGAAACACCATGACCAAGAGTTAGAGTCCATGACCATCACAGCGAGGAGCAAGGCAGCAAGCAGGCAGGTTTGGCACTGGAGCAGTGGCCGAGAGCTTACATCTTAGTCCACAAGTAGAGAGAGCGAGATAGCAGGGATTGATGTGCCCTCAAAGATCCCATGGAAGCACTCTTAACCACTGAGCCATTCTCCAGCCCCAGTTAGAGCCTCAAAAGCAAGTGGGGTTTCTTGGGGTGTGTGTGCTTTGTTTTGCTAATTTTACATTTACTTGGGGAGTGTGCACGGAGGTCAGAGAACAAGTCTCAGGAGTCGGTTCTCTCCTCCACTATGTGGGTCCGGGGGGGCAGAACTCAGGTCCTTAGGCTTGACAGCAAGCACCCTTACCTGCTAGGCCACTTCACCGGTCCATCTTTTGACATTTTTCCTCTGCATTGATAATTTATGTGCAAGGTTCCAAATGTAAAGTGCTTACAGCGAAATCTCCTCTTAGTCCCCCTCACCTGCATCTCCTTTCTAGACACAAACAGTGCCATCCACTGCAGAGGTATTTTATTTACACTCAGTCCAAAAAAATGTATTTAAGTGGATCCTTTTCACTCTGTAGGTGTGTATGTATGTGTGTGTGCGCACACACATGTATGCGTGTGTGTGTGTTGTACATATGTGAGTGCAGGTGTACCTGTGGCCCCCCCCCGAAAAAAAAAGGTCAAGTAAGGTGAGGAGTGAAGACGCGCCGTGTTGCCCATCAGAAGGACAGACAGCTCTGGATGGAAAGAGCCCCTGAGCTGTGGTTTAGGAGAGCTGGGCTTCTCATGTGTGTTGTGGAGAATCCCTGATTCATTCGTGTCCCCCAAGCCTGATCACAGTGTTGCTTGATCATATGTAACTTGTATGACTTGAAGGCTAGCCACCTTCCTCAAGGGTTTCAGGGTCTTTGTGCAGAGCCTAGGACCTCTGGCTCTCCATAGGTAGTGAGTCTACGATTGCTTCCTGTCATCTGAGCTGCCTGTGTCATCCTGAAAGATGATACAGGTATCCAGGCTTCCACAGCTTCCTGCTCAGATTCCCCTGGCTGCTTCCAAGCAGGACTTCCGGGTACCCCCTGCTCCCATTCCCCACCCCACTGCCACCAGTAGATGGCCCATAGTGTGAGCTCAGTTTCAGCGACAACAGAAGCTGGCTTGAGAAAAGAGAATGTTGTTTATTCCACAAAGCAGATCTGCCGCGGACTGACTCTCTTGGAAGACCGAAGGAGAACAGGGGTGAAGGCTTAGGAGAACCCAGGATTCGGCGAATGACAGACAGACACAACTCTAAAGAGATTTGAATCTGCTGCAATTTTACTAAAATTCAAGCATTTTTATCAGATTACAGAAGGAAGTTGGCAGACATAAAAGCTTACATAGAAAAATGATTACAGGCAGTTGATTATTCTCAGCAAGTCTTGTGGTCAGGGCAAGGTGGGCAGAGCTTTTCTTTGAAATTCGTCTCACACCACTAATTAACTGCACTTTTTCATGGCCCTAAATCATATCTGCCCTCAAGGTAACCAAGGTAACCCAAACACCATTCTTCAGGATTCCACCCCCAGGGTTTGCTCCAATAATGAATGGCTGGCTTCATGTTATCAAGAATAGCCTGCCTTTCTTCCCTATCTAAAATGCACCAGGGGTTTGCTACAAACTCTCACTCTGGCTCTTCTGGCCCTCTGTAGCAGCTTTGATGGTTCCCCAAAGGCAGGATGGAGCTGCCCAGAAGGCCCGGGCTGGCTAATTCTCAGAAACATGAGTCTGATGACCAAACCCATTTGGGGATCTTCAGGAGAGCATCAAGCCCAGAGAGTACTGCATCTTCTAAATCTTAGAAGGCCAGGGTGGGCGAGTAGGAGAGCTTAGAAGGGGCAATCCTGTGTCACTGAACCTATCTCTCCAACAACAGATGGCCCAGGAGGACTAGGCAAGCTTTTAAATCCCAGCCTGGGACAGGCCCAAGATACTAAAAAATCTTAGTGCAGTTTCTGGGCTCAGGGTCCCTGCAAAACTGGCAGTCAAAATCTAGAAGGTGCAGAGACTCAAGTCCTCAGATCCATCAGAAGAGCTCAAGGCCCCTCTAAACAGGTTCAGCAGCTCGATAGCTCCAACTAGTCTGTCCAGCAGACCTTATACCTACCTCCTATCTTGTCCTAAATGTCCCTGGGTTCCAGCTCAGTCCTCTAGGCTGTACTGCAGCCAAAAGTCTAAAGGTCAGCCCTAGCTCCTCCTGTCCAGCCAATTGAGGAGAGTTCTGAATCACCCGCTCCCTCCTCATCCAGAGATCATACCACTGCCTTGCCTGCCACAGCTCCAGAGCCCTTCCCGGCTCCCACGCACAATTTACTGCTCCGCGATGCGGTGTCCGGGTGCATCCGCTTGAGAGAGTGGGTTACATGTGAACCCTTCCACTCCATCCGGTGGTCACTCACAAAACTCCAAACCCGGAACAAAGCCCTATCTCTCACCCTCCTTCCAGATGCTGGCTCTGCTGGATCCACACGTCATTCATCTCCCGCCTCTGTTTTTGAAAGCCAATTTCACCTCAGGACTTTTTGCAGAGGTCACACAAAAGAACGGCTGTTCAAAAGGTAGTGTTGGTTGTTTTCTTTTTCATTTTGTTTTCCGTCAATCGAAAGCAAAAATTGCAAAGAATAGAACTCACCCTAGTGGCAGCGAGCACCCCAGTATAAAGAAGCCACTGAGGGGCCGCGGGCAGTACCCCCAACCCCAAGAAGTCACATTGGTGGGAGCCGGCCTCACTGGCTTCTCAGGCTGCAGCGGCTCCTCGGGTGTGGCCACAAGATGGCAGTGTCGGCCACGCTGTCCCGCAGCTCCAGGGCCAGCAGCCTGGCTTCAGGACTGAGTAGATGCTGAGAAGTAATATTGTTCTAGAGGTCTTTTGTCACCTGACTTAGTTTTTGGACGCCTTTTTGAAAAAGAGTTCTGAGAAGAAAACAGGGTCTGATTTTACACTGCCAGTGACTGGTCAGCCCTTCTGGAATTCAAAATAATCCAACTTCAAAAATACTCCAAAAATCAGCTTGACAGAATCTAGAACTAGAGTCCAGAACAGAATCAGGATCTAGACGGAGATGTCCCAGAGGCAGAGGATCCAAAGTCAGTCGCAAACCACAAGCTGATAACCTTCAGTGTTTACTCATGGGCAGGCGCAGACACAGTATCTTCTTTAGCCCTTACATAGCCCAGAGCCCATGCCCAGCCCCACACCACAGAGAGCAGAATCTCCAGTGTTGGGAGCTATAGATCCCCGGCCCTTGACTTTCTTTGCCTGCAGCTGCTCTGAGCACAAGACCTTGATGGCAGGGGAGTGGGTTCTGATGAGTCTGCAGCTGAGAGATCCCCAGAGCTGGGCTTGGCTAGGGGTTTCTATATCAGCTGCCCCTGAGCACAATAAAGTGGCATTGGCACTCTTGTATCAAGAGTGGCCATGTCTCTGCCTGTCTCTCTCTCTGTATGACTCTCTCTCTGTGTTTGTTTCTGTTTTTAAGTCTCAGCTTAGTTCCTGGCCTGTGCAACCGTTTTGAGTTTTTATTCTCCAACATTAGAATCTCCAGGGCCAGTACACTAAGAGATGGTGATGAGAACGGTCTGCTGCCCAAAATGTGGATTTGTGGAGAAAAGTGTAAAGTCCCATGGTCTGGTCCTTCACTGTCCACCACAAAGAGGGACTGGGCTTGTGAAACCTCCAGAGCAAGGCCCTGTGGGGTGACTTTCCAGGTAAGGACAACTGACAGCCTGTGCTCCATCCCCGGGACCCACGTGGTGGAAGGAGAAAAGTGATTCCCCTAAGTCGTCCTCTGAACTACAGAGAGAGACAAAACCAGAGAGCCTCATGGAAAAATAAAAATTATAAAAGCAAATTCACGGGCAGGTCGGGGGATTAGCAATTCTGTAGGAGATTTCTTGAGGCAAGAGGGACCCTGGTGCCTATCTCTTCTGGGCTCCTTCACTTCCAAGCTCCCAGATTCCTGTTTCCAAATCATTCTGTAGGTTCATAACATTGCCTTTCATTGGCCTTCCACCTAAGTGAATATTGTTCAAATAGATAAGGATACAGGACCATAAAGGGTCAGATCACGATGTGAATAACCCAGCCACTGGGAACATTCACCTTGAACAAATACAATTCGGATGGCTGGGGATAAAATGAAGTACAATAATATCACAATCATCTCTGCCTTAAGGAGGCCTTGGTGGCTCATAAGAAAGTGAGCTACATTAACAGAGAGATGTACAATGCCTTAGGTTTTTGGAAAACAGAATTCAGAGGCCAGGCAGTGGTGTCACACACCTTTAACCCCAGCATTCAGGAGGCAGAGACATACAAATCTCTGAGTTAGAGGCCAGCCTGGTCTACAGAGCAAGTTCCAGGACAGCCAGGGCTACACAGAAAAAACCCTGTCTCAAAAAAAACAAAAACAAGGGCTGGAGAGATAGCTCAGTGGTTAAGAGCATTGCCTGCTCTTCCAAAGGTCCTGAGTTCAATTCCCAGCAACCACATGGTGGCTCACAACCATCTGTAATGAGGTCTGGATAGCTGTATACATAATAAATAAAGAAAGAAAAAATTTAAAAAAAAAAAAACAAAACAAAACAAAATTAAAAAAACACACAAAAACAAAAAAAGAATTCAGGTTGGAGAGAGAGATCAGTCTATAAAGCTGGAAACACAGCAAGCTCCAGTCCCAGTAAGAGACCCTATCTCAAAAAAATGACACCCGAGGTTGACTTCTCACGAACAAACACACAGGCAAAAAACGCAATGGCAATCACTGAAAGAACCCTCTCTCTGTGCCATGCTTAAGAAGAAATTAAGAACGTCCACTGGTTTTTTTTTTTCCTGGTGTGTTTATTTACACTGGCTCAGCAAATACATTGATCCACAGACTATAGCTAGAGGCCAAGGTCAAGTCAGCGTGTTTGGTTTTGGTGGTGGTGTTGTGGGTTTGTCATTGTATGATTGTTGTTTTAAGGTTTCAAAAGTTTTTTTTTTTTTTTTTTTTTTTTTAAAGACAGGATCTTCTTTGTAGTCTTGGGTGGCCTGGAACTTGCTATGTAGACCAGGCTTGCCAAGGGCTGGGATTGAAGGTGTGTGCCACATGCCCAGTGCATTTATTATTTCAACTTGCTATATTTTAATGAATATGCTATTTTATGTTTGTTTGGTTTGGGTTTTTGTATCAGAGTTTCTCTGTGTAGCACTAGCTGTCCTGGAACTCACTCTGTAGACCAGGCTGGCCTCGAACTCACAGAGATCTGCCTGGTCTTTGCCTCCCGAGTACTGGGATTAAAGGTGTGCCACCACCCGACAAACGTGCTATTTTTAATGAATTTTGCTGGGCATCACCTGTGAGCTGGTTTTGAAGCAGTCCATCGGTTAGTATAGCAGCTAGCCAACAGCTTCTTTCCCTTCCTTGGAGCCGACTCTGCCAGAGTAGGCAGGCTTCATTCTATTCCCCTTTGTGCTGCTGGCTATGTCTGTACAGCAAACAGAAACTGTTTCCAGAGTTAGAGAGACAGCTCAGTCTTGGGGGGAACTGGCTGCTTTTTTAGAGGATCCAGGTTCAATTCCCAGCACCCACACATTAGCTCACAACTGTCTGTAACTCCAGTTCCAGGGCTCTGACGCCCTCTTCTGGCCCCCACGGGCACCAGCCATGCACCTGGTATACTGAAATGCATAAAGACAAATATTCATACGCATAAAAAAGAAAATGCTGCCGAGTGTGGTTGTGTTTGATCCCAACACTTGGTAGACAGAGGCAGGTGAATCTCTGAATTCAAAGCCAGCCTGGTCTACATAGTGAGTTCCAGGACAGCCAGGGCTGTGTAGAGAGACCCTGTCGCCAAAAAGAAGAAAGAGAAAGAGAGGGAGGGAGGGAGGGAGGGAGGAAGGAAGGAAGGAAGGAAGGAAGGAAGGAAGGAAGGAAGAAGGGGAGAAAAGTCCCACACTTGATAAATACACATAAAACACTTGAGCCAGGCAGTGAGTGATGGTGCAGGTCTTTAATCCCAGCATTTCAGAGGCATAGGCAGGTGGATCTCTGGGAGCAAGTTCTGGGACATGTTCTAAAGCTACACAGAGAAACCCTGTCTCAAAAAACAATAACAACAACAACACAATTTTTGGTTGTTTTCAAGACAAGTTTTCTCTGTATAGCCCTGGCTGACCTGAACCTTGTTCTGTAGACCAGGCTGGCCTCAAACTCAGAGGTCTGCCTACCTCTGCCTCCCAAGTGCTGGGGATTAAAGGCGTGTGCCAACAACGCTGAGCACATAGATATATATTTCTATAATCAGCTGGGGGTTTTTTTTTTTACTATGCCAAAAAGTTTACTAGTTTTTACATGTCAAACTTTAATATGAATATACACGTACAGAATTAAGCACAAACCGTACGAAGACAAAATTTAATTATCTGAATCAAAAGAGTAAATAAGTAAAAGCTGGGCCTAGTGGTATACACCTCTAATCCCATCATGTGAAAGGCAGAGGGCAGAGATCGCTACACGTTCTAGTCCAGCCTGATCTCTCTAGAGAGTTTCAGGCAAGCCAGGGTCACAGCCCTAAGAGCCCCGGTGAGGTGAGGCAGCTGACAGGAGTCAGTGAGCAGTCTTTGGTTCCTCTGAGGGTGGAGCATGAAGACTGGAAGACTGAAAAACAGGACCACTTAGGAACAGTAACCGGAACGGTTGCCTGGACAACCGCGCTGCTAGATAGCAAGCTGCTTGGACTAGAGTCGACGGTGATTGGCTGGTTTTCCTGGCGTCCATCTCCCTGGCAACTGACTGGCTGAGGACAGGGAGGGAGGGTTTCCGGTGTGGAAAAGTCGTGGTCAGACAGACTCCTGACCCCATCAAGAGCTCTAGGGAGTTAGCGGTCCTAGCCCAGAGCTGCATCCACAGGCCTCCACCTCTACCCGACTCTTCTTCTACCAGGACCTTGAGCCTTGGTGCAGGAAGCTCAGAAGGAAATGTGTTCGCTGTCCTTGCTCTTCTCAGTAGCACACTAGTATACTAGGCGTTCAGCTGTGGCCATGAGCCCTCAGATATCAAGACCCTCGTCAGGCTTCCTACCTTCTCGTGACACCCCACCACCCACCAAATCATCAGCTCCCAAGGTGCCACTCTTTTCTTTTAAATTATTTATTATGCATACAGTATTCTTTCTGCATATATGCCTGCAGTCCAGAAGAGGGCACCAGATCTCATTACACCATGTGGTTGCTGGGAATTGACCTCAGAACCTTTGGAAGAGCAGGCAGTGCTCTTAACCAATGAGCCATCTCTCTCGACCCGGTGCCACTCTTTTCTGAACGCACTGGCATCCTGTCCCCCCAGTGCACCAGGCATCCAGCCCGAGGAACTGAAATCACAGCCAACAATAGCCATCCTGCAAGTGAGTCAGTACGCTAAGGTCCCGTGGATTCCCACAAGTCTTTGCAAGCAGTCCCTGGCCATCATTAAAGGGTCCTAGGAAAGAAGCTCATCTCACAGGTGGAAGCCCCCTCAGCCCCTCACTCTGAGCCACAACAGAGACATTCCATCGCTGGCTGAGTGACATTTGTCCACAGACAAGAGAGAGGAAAGACAAGAGCAGTCTGTCTTTCTGGCCTCCGACAAAGGACCCTCTAGCCAGGTGTGGTAGCTAGAGCACATCTGTAATCCCAGAATTGTGGGCAGAGCCAGTGGTTAGTGTCATCCCTAACTACACAGTGAGTTTCAGGTCAGCTTCAGCTAGCTGAGATCCTGTCTAAATAAAACCTTTGGTTGAGACAGGGTTTCTCTGTGTAGCTCTGGCTGTCCTGGAACTTGCTCTGTAGACCAGGGTGGCGTTGAGCTCAGAGATCCGCCTGCCTCTGTCTCCTAAGCAAGGTTCAGGATAGCCAGGGCTACACAGTAAGACACTGTCTAAACAAACAAACAAACAAAATAAAATAAAAAAAAACCGCAACAAGCTTGCCAGAGCTGATCTGGCAGACCTGTCACAAATTCACAGCTGTGTGACTTGTGATTCAGGGACCGGAGAGATGGCTCAGCGGATAAGAGACAGACGTGTGGGCAAAACACCAATGCACACGAAACAGACAAATCAATCAAACAAACAAACCAAAACCTTGGCAGCAAACCCAGCCAGAGAGTAGAGGTAAGGTAGACAACACACACAACAGATCCGCTGGCTCTGTCCAAGCCTGGGCAGCCATTGTTACTATTCTCTGTATCCTATTCAAGCTACAGAATTGTTTCCCTTAGAAGGTAGGCACCACCCAGAGGTGCAGACAGCATGCGGTTCCCTGAGGCCTCTCTGGGTATCAGAGCTGAGTGTTCTCGTGGCAGCTGAGCCACAGTGCAGGATAAGCTGGGCCCTGGGTTCTGAAAGGAGCAAATGGAATGGATGCCACAGGCGTTAAGAATCAGAACTTTTGTTCAAAGCCAAATGGGAAGGCACCGCACATTATAAACGGCACACGCCAAGGAAGTGAGCAGCAGGGTTGGTAGTAGCTGCGGAAGGCATGAGAGGGAGAGTGGTCCCTGGTGAGGACTTCTTGTTTTCCCTGGCAGGCCCCAGCATAAGCAGATGGAAGAAATACCCACAAAATAGCCAGGAGCTCGAGGAAGGTGATCCAATTCAGTAGACAGGAAACGAGTTTCCCTGCTCCAGGTTCCCGACATGAAAGCCAAAGGAGGGGATAAGGCTCAGTGAGAGCCAAGGTCCCTTGTGACATGATGCAAGTTGAAGGGACCCCCTTTCCCCGGCTCCACTTTCAGAAGTGACTGGCTGTCTTCCAGCTGGGAAGCCGAACTCAGAGCCTTTGTTTACAGACCTATGGTCCCAAGATGAGCTGGGTGGTTTGCACCTATGATCTAAGTACCTAGGAGGTAGAGGCAAGGAGCATCGGTCCCAGTTACCCTACAGGAAACCTGGTCTCGAAAAACAAAATCAGATGTCTTAGCAGGAAAATACGTCTACTGCCAACCAAGCCTGACAACTTGAGTTCCATATCTGGAGCCCACATGGTGGAGAACCAATTGTAAAAGCTGTCCTTGGACTTCCACGGGTGCAACGTGGCACATGCGCACCCCACGCATACACATATATATAGACACCAACAACAACCACAAAAACTAATTTCCTAAAAAATGTCCCAATGGCAGGGCGGTGGTGGCGCACGCCTTTAATCCCAGCACTCGGGAGGCAGAGGCAAGAGGATCTCTATGAGTTCGAAGCCAGTCTGGTCTACAAGAGCTAGTTCCAGGACAGGCTCCAAAGCTCTGACAAATGGTCCCTGGTCCGTGACAAGGTTAGGCACGAGAGGCTTCCCAGGGCAAAAGTGGTGACTCAGGGACACCTGAGAGAACCAAGAGCTGCCGATGCTCGGAGATCAGCTCAAGACCCGGGCAGATAGAGCGACAGGCCACAGCTTGAAATCCAGGGCCTTTAATCTGCAGCTAGAGTGCTTGCCCTTCTCCCGTCACCATGTCCCACCTGGTGCCAGCACTGCACCTTACAGCTTCCCGCCCTCACCCTTGTCCATCCTACTGGCGAGGATGCAGTGTCTTCCCAGGACCCTAGCACCAGCGAGGACTGACCCAGCTTCCCTGGGTGTTCTCCCTGCTTGCTTGCTCTTTGGCTTCTAAGTGGGAGCAGATGGGGGTGCAGTGAGCGCCCCTACCGCCGCCGCCGCCCCCAGCATGAGCATGGCTAGAGCCTTGGGTCCGGTCGTGTGGATCTTCTCATGCCGGTGCAGGTTGGAGCGGCGGCTGAAGCTCTTGCCACAGAGTGGGCAGGAATAGGGCCGCACACCGCGGTGGGTGCGCTGGTGGGCAGTTAGGTGCGAGCTGTGGCTGAAGCTCTTGCCGCAGTCGAGGCAGTGGTATGGCTTCTCGCCCGTGTGCGTGCGATTGTGCGCGATGAGGTTGGAGCGCTGGCTGAAGCACTTGCCGCACTCCGGGCACGGGTAGGGCTTGATGCCGGTGTGGGTGCGCTGGTGTGTGACCAGAGCAGAGCTCTGAGTGAAGCATTTGCCGCAGATAGGGCACTTGTGTGGCTTGGCACCGGTGTGCGTGCCCTGGTGTGTGACTAGGTCCGAGCGGCGGGTGAAGCGCTTGGCACAGTGGTCACACACGTAGGGTTTCTCACCGGTGTGGATCCGCTGGTGTTGGATCAGTGTGGAGTGGTGGCTGAAGCTCTTCCAACATGAGGGGCAGGTGTAGGGCTTCTCACCCGTGTGGATGATCTGATGCTGGATGAGGTGTGAGCTGCGGCCGAAGCGCTTGCCGCAGTCGGTGCAGGTATAGGGCTTCTCACCCGTGTGCGTGCGCCGGTGCGTCATCAGGTGCGAGTGCCAGCTGAAGCCCTTGCCGCATTGTGTGCACGTGTACATCTTCTTGCCTGTTTCACCGTCAGGGACCAGACCCTCCTCGCCACTTTCCAGGACACCCTTCTCCTCCTCCATGGGCTTCTCTGGACCGCCGTCCTTTGGGGTCTTGAGAGGGCATGTGTTGGGTGGGGATGGCTTTGGCTGCCTGGCTTCTCCAGCGTCTCTGGCCATCTTTGCATCCAGGCCGCTAGCCACTTGCTGACCACACTGTGGCTCTTCCCCTGGAGCCCACCTGGCCCTGGTCCTTAAGGGTTTCTCATCCCCTAGGGTTGCCATGGCTAGGGTTGGTACCAACTTCCCCATTTCCACAGCTCCTGTAAAAAGACAGGACTGCCAGCTGGGAACAACCTTCTGGAGAGCCCGCGAGATGGGAAGGCAGAGCTAAAAACCTGGGAGTCAGGAAAAGGCAAGGGGAAGCCGTGGAACCCCTCAAGACAAGAGCCACCCTCCAGCAGTAGAGAGATCTGGAAAGTCCTGCATCCACACCCACAAGGGGGAGCCCCAAACCCAGGAAGGCATTTGCTAAAGCCCTCACCTGAGCCAAGGCCTCGCCTCTCCTCAGCTCCTGTTGGTCTGCTGGAACTTGCCACCTCGCCCTTCCCCTGAACTTGGGGGACCCAGAAAGGTCTGCTAAACGGAAACCCTGTCCAGAAAGAGAAGTGTGCTTCTGTCCAGTCGTAGAATCACCCCCAAACCACACTTCTCACATCATACCCCTCTCCAGCCCCACTGGACTGTGAGGAAAAAGGGGGAACAAGAGCCTTGGAAACCTAAGGCAAAACAAAAGGCACTCACAAATTCCCTTTAGAGCCAGGCACGGATGCCGGCCCCTAGGAGGCTGAGGGAGGGCCTGAGCTCAAGGCCATCCAAAACTACACAGGTTTGGTGGCGCGTTTGTGGAATTCCAGCACTTAGGAGGTGAAGAAAGGAAGGTTAGGAGTTTAAGGCCATCCTCAGCTACATAACGAGTTCAAGGCTACCCTGCACTATAAGAGACCCTGTCTCATAACAAAATTTAAACAAATGGATAAATAAATAAATTTATTCTTTTAGAAGGGCTGGAGTATGGCTGCGTGGTAAGGTACTTGCCTGTGTGGCTAGGTGACAGGGTGCTTGCCTGTGTGGCTGGGTGACAGGGTGCTTGCTACCAGGGACACACTGTTGTGTCCTTGAGGAGTTTGGTATAGTCAGTAAGAGCAGGGGGCTGTGACTCCCATACCTCAATGGAAGACAGGAATTTGTTAGGTCATTAGTTAGGGCCCGCTTGAGTCTTAAGCGCCCTCTGATGTCCAGGGTTTGCTGGGACTTGTTGGTCTGGGCCCTGGGCAATGCTAACAATGGTAGTGAGCAAACCTGAGATAATTACAGGCGTGAGTGGGGTGGGTGATGTGCCCAGAATGGGTCTCAGGGCCTCCATCCAAGTCATCAACAGAACTGTCAAGGTCACGGGGCCTCCAGCTAAGCCTGTGTGAAGATCCAAGTTCCAACCTTAGCAACCACATTAAAAGCTACAGTGGCAAAAGCTTGTGGTCCTAATGATGGTGTCTGGATACCTGGAGCTCAATGGCTATCAGGCTTAGACAACTTGGTGAGTTCCAGACCAATGAAAGACACTCTCTGGGGCTGGAGAGATGGCTCACTCTCTGGGGCTAGAGAGATGGCTCCGAGGTTAAGAGCACTGGCTGCTCTTCTAGAGGTCCTGAGTTCAATTCCCAGTCAGCAACCATATGGTTGGTGTCTCACAACTATCTGTAATGAGATCTGGTGCCCTCTTCTGGAAAGTGTATATATGATAAACAAATAAATTAAAAAAAAAAAAAAAGAAAGACAAAGACCCTCACTCAAAAAAATCAAAGTGAGCCAGGCAGTGGTGACACACTCCTTTAATCCCAGCCCTAGGGAGACAAAAGCAGGCAGATCTTTAAGTTCAAGGCCAGACTGGTCTACAGAGTGAGTTCCAGGACAGCCAGAGCTACACAGAGAAAGCATGTCTTGAAAAATAAATCAAAAATCAAAGTGGACAGCACTGAAATAGCAACACTCAAGGCTAACCTCTGGTTCTCTCTCTCTCTCTCTCTCTCTCTCTCTCTCTCTCAGGCTAATCTCTGGTTCTCTCTCTCTCTCGCACGCACGCACGCGCACACACACACGCACATACACTGCTTTAGCTCAGGGATTCCACCGTAACCAGTAAACTTGAGGTAGCTACATAATGGATCAATGACAATGAAGAACTGAAGATATCAACTTCTGTCAAGATCGGTTTGGAACTGAGGAATCAAAAGCCTGGACTTAGATGCGAGCCCTCCCCACCCTGGAGGGGCCATCTTGCCCCGTAGGTTCTCTGAAGCAACGGCAATGTTCTAGCTTAAGGACCTGTGAGGGTGGCTGACGGCACATCCGGAAGAGAGGCCATGTCTGAAGCTGGGACTCTGAGAAGGGACGCGGTGGAGCTTGTGACAATGCAGCAAGTCCACACTGTGCGGTGCCACAGCCACCAACCAGCCTGGCTGATGTCTCCTTTTAAATCCCCTTTGAGATAAGTGTCACTGCTTAGCCCTGGCAGGCCTGAACTCCATATGGAAGCATCAATCCCCTAGCCTTTGCCTCTGCCTCCTGACTGCTGGGAGTGTGAGCCATCACACCCAATACTCTGGCTGTCCAAACTCCAATCTGAGCTGATCAAATAAAGTTTAAAATTAATCCCTCCTATCGTGTTTCTAGAACCCAGCAGGCCCTTTGCTTGTGGTCACCATCCTAGGACTGACGCAGGCATCGCCACCTGTGTGGAAGGTTCTGCAGGGCAGTGCTGTCCAGGTAAAGAAGAGAGGAAAGGGGAGCGGAGTGGAGGGGTGGGTAGGGAGGCCACGACAGGCAGCCTTCAACACTCCCGTAGCCACGGAAGGCGCCATGCAGATGAGACCTTACCCAAAGCCAGGCCACCTTTTTCCTGTAGTGCATCCCTGTAGAAATGTTGGTGTGTGTGGTCCAGCCTTCCCCACTCCTCCCGGGAGAGGTACAGAGCCACATCCTCAAAGGTCACCGGCATCTGCAACAACATGAAAACACCACCATTCAGGGTTTGCTGTGGGCGTGGTAAGAAAGATGACAACGCCAGGCCTTCAACCTGCTGCCCCAGTGACCTCATCACTTGGATTAGGCTGGACAGAAGAGCTACCCAGGAGTGGCCTTCTGTGGGAGGTGATGGTTAGGAGCAAGGCAGCATTTTCGGGTACATGGCCACAGCTCAGGCCACCACATGGTCTCCACCCTAAGCTCATCTCTCAGAGAACAGGACAGAGGACAGGACTGATGTGAGCCCACGTGTGAGTGTGAGCGAGGGCTCTCGGGTGGCCCCAGCAGCCCTGCAGCAGGAGGTTCTGATTCCACGCAGGATGGGAGGCAGCACTCTGGAGTCACACGCTGTACCAATCACAGAAAAAACTGATACCATGTGAGGACCAGGAAGAGTTCTGCTCTGTCCAAGCAGGCTGGGGGACCCTCAGGGGACACTCACCTGGGACCAGGCAGTGAGGAGAGCTGCAGCCGCCTGCTGTTCTCTGGTCCTTCTGGCTCGGGAAAGTACAGGAATCCAGGGTAAGGGAAGAACTGTAGGAAGACAGGGTCCTCAGAGCAGCCAGCATCCCAGGCCATGATGCTCCCCCAGTCACCCACTCGAAGGCTGCCAGAATGCACATGGAAATCTGGGGCTCCCCCTCCCTCAGTAAAGCCCTCAACTCTCCCCAGGATGTCTCCCCGAGAAAGTTCACCCTTCTCCTACCTCCACTGGGCAGGAACAGGGCTTTCTCCTTAGAGCCAGGACTCTGGGGCATCCAGCCCTGAGTTCCTAGAGCCCTGTCCTCCAGTGATGCCCCCTCAGGGTGTGGTTCTTCTGGCTCTGCCTTAACATGTGTTGACTCCTGAGAGGTTCCCAAGGGTACTGTCTCCTCCTGCCCAAAGAGCATGTCTCCACAGCACTGCCCGTGACCTGGAACCTAGGAATGACACTCTCTATCAGTGCCGGACTGGATCTCCTGCAGAGACAGCCAGCAAGTAGAATGCACACTCAAACATAAGGCACACTTCAAAGCAGTGATGAAGTTAGCAAGCTTGAGATTAAACCATTGGAAGTTTAGGGTGGGCCCTACATCCAGTGATGCAGATCTTGGTAAGAACAGAAGGCACAGTTAGGTCTGGTGGTGCCAACGTGGGAAGCTGAAGCGAGAGGGTAGCAATGGCCTCCCATGGCTATAGGAGTGTTCAAGGCCACACAAAAAACTTAGCAAAAAAACTTGAAACAAACTTGTTTCAAAAATAAAATTCAAAGGATAATCTAAAATGTAGCTCAGTATGAGACTGCTCATAGTATGTATGAGAAGCAGGGTTCAGTCCTTAGTAACACACGCACACACTTGCACACAAACACACACAGGGCTGCAGAACACAGATCAGTAACAGAGTGCTTGCTTAGGGTCCTAGGTCTGATCCCTAGCACTGTCTAAATACAAAAAAAAAAAAAAAAAAAAAATGAATAAAGGCACAGAGACTGGGAAAATGGCTCAGCAGTCACAAGCACTGACTACTCTGGATGAGCCGAGCTAGGTTTCCAGCATTCATGTTGGACAGCTCAGAACCACCTGTAACTCCAGATTCAGGGAGTCCAATGTTCTCTCTGACCGCAGGCACTTGCACTCACACACACTCCAAACACACACACACACACACACAAATATACATATGAATAAAATTAAGTAAAAAAAAAAAAGAGAGAGAAGGAAGAAAAGGAGAAGGCACAGAGAACAGAGATGGAGCCACATCTCTATGTATATCTACACATACACAGCCCTGAGACTAGCAGAGCCAGGTTCCCTTCCTGAAAGCTTTCCAAGGGCGCAGGGAATTCTAGGACTGTGAGAGAATAAATCTAGGTGGGCTTAAGTCTCTTGGTTAGTGGGAACTTACCAGGCAGCCACAGGAAGCCAACACATCCAGGCTGAGCGATAAAAGAAGGCCCAAATTGCAGGGCTCCAAAGCTTCCCTTGAGCTGGGGATACCCAGTGAGTCCCCACCTAAAACAGGGTCTAACCCGCTGGCCTTCTGCTGGAAGCACGTGCCATTCTCCCTCCCTCCCGTCTGGGACCTTCAGAGTTCCTGGGGCCAGATCCCGTCATACCCACGACTGACTGTGGCCTAGACTCAGCTGCTCTAATGCCTGCCTGAGACAGGAGGAGCTGGTGGCTGAGAGACAGAGGCCTGATCCAGAAGGTTCTGGACGAAGAGCAGTGAAGTATATTGCTGTCGCTCCACTAGGGCGTAGCTGAGGGGATCAGACATCAGAAGAGAACACAGATACACAAGGCTCCTCGGGTGTCAGATCCCCACCTAAAAAGCTGCTGTGGCAGGGACACTGAACACTGGGAACAATTCTTTGGGCTTCTACGTCATGAAAATGGCAGCTCTTGGACTAGCGTATATTTAAATTCACAGCCACAGTGAAACTCGGCGGGACGACCCAAATTCCTGACTGGGTCCAGCAGTTCTGGGTGTTCTCGGTTCATGTATCCCAGTAAACATCAGACACAAGCTGGTCAACTGTTTACAGACGACTCTCACACTCATGATCTCTTTCAGGCAGGAACAGCAAGCGTATGACTCAACTTTACACATAGCAAGAGTAGGTCCCACAGGTCAGGCACTGGCCCGGGGTCACACAGCAGGCCGGAAACTAACTCAGAGTCCCTTAGCTCCAAGCCCAGAGAGCCTCAACCCCCAAAGGTGGCAGGCAACACACACACACACACACACCCCACACGGGCAGGCGGCAGTTACAGGCAGAAATAGAACTCAGTCTCAGAGAGGTAAGCCCTGAGGGGGCATAGCCCAGGAGGAAGTGAGCGGGGAGAAGCCTTTCCCATGTTCTGTGAGCGCCATGCCTCTTACTAGACAGCAGAAGCACACCCACCGTAAGACCCACTGGGAGATATTTCCCATGATGCCGCTCCTCCCCCACAGCCCTGCCCAGAGCCCTCATCTGGAAGCCCCACCCCTACAGTGACTCTCACCTTTCCTTTAGTTCAAATAGCGGTTTTGAAAATCCCCTCTGCTCCATTCCAAGGCACCCCACCCTCCCCAGGACCCCACCATACCGCATGGGTTCTCTGCTCGCTCTCCGTAGCCAGGATGCTTTTACTGTCTGCGGGCATCTTCTGTATCAGAACGAGGAAGAACAGCAGATGGTTCTCTCTCCCCTGCTCGTCAAGCCCCCGCCAGGTTTTAGCCAGGATACTGCAAAAGAGGAAAGAAATCAGTATCTGGGGACACTTCCCAAATGCCCAGCATTCCTTATGTCTGACCAGCGTGCAAATGAGGTCCGCCAGACCCTATGGAGTCCCGTGCTGAATGTATTGTCCCCTTTGTCACTGAAGCAAGAGCCTCAAATCTCAGTAAGCCAGCTCAGGGAAAGTGAGAGCTAAACCGGAGTCAGGGTTTCTTGTCCTAAGGCGCAGAAAGTTCTGCGGAGAGCTTACGAAAGAGTTGCCAGAGAAGTGATGGCTGCCGTGTGCCCCAGCTGGACACGGCTCCGCCTGGAATCCCCGAATCGGCTGCCCACTCCCAGCAGTTCTTTCAAAGTCGCGGCTTCCTCCCTGGGTGTGTGCATCTTAGTCACGATCCGGGTGGGTCCTGTCCTCACCTTCCCCATCCTGGGTTCAGCCTCCTCATTCTCTCTGGCCAGTCTGAAGCCGTCCACCTTTGACCCTGTCCCCTTCTGCAAGCTGACTGCACAAATCGATTTTCAGGAGCCCTCCCAACCGCCTCTTTCAGAGGCAACCGAGGTACCTGGGGAGCCGTGGAGCCCCTCTCCCGGGGGGTGGAGCGGGTCTTTGCAGCCAGAACTGAACGGGCCGGGAAGCCCGGTGGAGGCTGGGATTAGGGACAACAGGAAGTCCCTTCCAGATCCCATTCCCCATTTAAGTGCAGCTTTACAGGGTTCCCAGCTTCGAGGGTTCCGGTTCAGGGGGTCTCCAGCCTCCGCTGCACCTGTCTTGACTAGGGAGATAGGGTCAGAACCATAGTGCTGGTTCACAATGATTACTCTACCCAGCAGTGTTGATGACACTAAGACAGAAAAGCTGAAGACACGCAGGGCTATGGCGCAAACCTTTAATCCCAGCATTCGAGAGGCAGGCAGATCTCTGAGTTCGAGGCCAGCCTGGTCTAGAGCATGAGTTCCAGGACAGCTAGGACTACACAGAGAAACCCTGTCTCAAAACAAACAAACGAAACAATCCAGAAGGTGTGCTTTTAGACAGACTTGAGTGTTTGGTGATTCAAAGATTGTAGTCATCCTTAAAGGAGTGCCATTGTTCTGAGTGGAAGGAGCAGAACGGTTCTCTCCTTCACCCCACACATCGGAAGAGCATACACTGTCTATGGGGCCCCTGGATTCATTTAAGTGGGTGCTCCCAGACTGAGGCAGAGTTCTGGATCCCTGAATGCACTTAGGAAACAGGATTTATTCCTCTGTAGCCCCACCGATGCCCTATGTATCTGCAAGATGAGAGAGAAATTGGATTTGTCGAAACCCACTCAGGTTCTGTAATAGAGGGGTATAGCAACTGTCTCAGAGTGGATTTGAGAAGCACAGGGGGATGTGTGGGGGACAAGTATGATCAAACTACATTGTATGAAATTCTTAGCTAACTAATAAAGATGTTATATATGTTTTGCTTGTTTGTTGAGGCTCTCACTATGTCCTCAAACTGTTTTTTTTTTTTTAATTTAAGACAGAGCTGGGGGAGTAATAGCTCTAGAGTTAAGAGCATTAGCCATTCTTCCAGAGGATCCAGGTTCAATCCCCAGCACCTTCATAGGGGTATTCCTAAGAGATCTGACACCCTTTTCTGGACTCCAAGTGTCCTGAACATGTAACATAAACATATATGCAGGCAATACACAAATAATAACAATAGATTTTTTTAAAAGAGGCTACTCAGTTGTCTAAAAAAGAGGAGTTGTCATCCGAAATCCTGAAACCACCTGGTAGACTCTGTTCCCTCAGACCTCAGGAACTAAGGCTCCAGAGAGGGAAGACAGTGACCGGGCTTCCCATCTCATTGAGATTTCATTGAATGTCCTGGACAGAGCTAGGAAACACTTTATAAATGAGCCAAACATTTAGCTTTATATTTGAATTTGTTTAGTTCCCCCCCCCCCGCCCAGACAGGGTTTCTCTGTGGCTTTGGAGCCTGTAGCTCTGTAGACCACGCTGGTCTAGAACTCACAGAGATCCAGATCCACCTGCCTCTGCCTCCCTAGTGCTGGGATTAAAGGTGTGCGCCAGCATCGCTCGGTTGTTTAGTTTTTTTGTTTTATCTTTTGAGAAAGGGTTTCTCTGTGTACGCTTGGCTGTCCTGGAACTCCCCTGCCTGCCTCTACCACCCGAGTGCTGGGATTAAAGGCGTGCACCACCACAGCCTGCCTACAGTTGAATTTTTTAAACCAGAACATCTGAGTTGGTGAGATGCCTGGCGGTATCTGCTGTGAAGGTATGACGATTTGGGTTTGGTTCCTAGAAACCATATAAAAGTGGAAAAAGGGGACAAACTCCACAAAGTTGTCCTCTATGCTGCACCATCCTCCTGCACTTACACGCACACACTATACATACATACACACATACTACATGCACACATACACACACTACACACACATACATACACATACACACTACACAATGCACACATACACATACTACACACACATACACAGCATACATGCATATGCATACACATGACACACATGCACACATACACATACTACACACAGAGACACACTACACACATACATACACATGCACACACTACACACATCATACACATACTACACACACATGCACACATACACATACCACACACACATACACACACTATACACATACATACATACACATACTACACCACACACATTACACACATGTACATACATATATACACACACTACAGACATGCACACATACTACACACATACACATAAACACACACTACACACAGCACATACTAAACACACATACATACACACATACAATTTTAAAAATCAGAACATTTGGCAACACTGGACCTGTATTCCCTCCATTCATGACCAGTTTTGCTTAAGTGGCCACATCTGATTGGCCCTATAACATGGAGCTGGTATTCTACTCTAAGACTTAGGGATGTTGGTGGGGATGGAGAGGCAGCTCATTGGTTAGGAGCACTTGTTCTTACCGAGGACCCAGGTTGGATTCCCAGCACCCACCAGTGCCTCACAAACTCTGTAACTCCAGTTCCAGAGGATCTGATGCCCCCATCTGACCCCCTTGGGCAGCAGGCACACACAAGTTTAATATATATATACATATATATATATGCAGGTAAAACACACAAAAAAGTAAATGAGAGAGAGAGAGAGAGAGAGAGAGAGAGAGAGAGAGAGAGAGAACATTGGGAGTGAGAGTGGGATGATCATGTAAAAAACATGCTTTAGGAATTTCAGAATCTGGCTTGATTCTAAGGTCAGTATGAAGAATGAGATTTACTCTGAGTTTGTCTCTGGATTGTTTACCCAGGCATTTGAATCCTCTGGTAGAGAGAAATGTACTTAATACCAGTATACCAGTAATACCGGCTCAAACCAGATACATTGTAAACTCACACCCGCACCAAGGGGACCCTGGAATAGAGGACACCCTGTACTCAGTCCATAAGGAGCCGAGAGTATGCAGGGCAAGGGGACTCACTCCTAGAGAAGAGCAAGGTACTCATGCAGTCCCTGGAGTGACCAAGTCCAAAACAGTATTGTGTCCTAACTCCTGGATCAAACTTCTCCACAGTCAAAGAGGCCACTGAGGAACAAGGTGTGCAGAGATGTGGATCCCACCCTGAGGTTGCCAGGAGTAGACCAAATGGTGTCTGAGCAGACTTGGTTGGAGAATGTGTTTTGAGTACTTCATGTACAAAAATTATTAGCCTTCTTTGAAGAACGAGAGGAATACTCTGATTATCTTTTTTTTTAAATATTTATTTACTTACTTATTATGTATACAGTGTTCTGTCTGCATGCCTGCAGGCCAGAAGAGGGCACCAGACCTCATTACAGATGGTTGTGAGCCACCATGTGGTGCTGGGAATTGAACTCAGGACCTTTGGAAGAGCAGGCAATGCTCTTAATCGCTGAGCCATCTCTCCAGCCCTGTACTCTGATTATCTTTAGGAACACAGCGGGTCTGGGAGAGAAGGTTACCACAGTTGCTGTGTACGATGGCCACCTCTGAAAGCTCAGAAAGGCTCCAGAGAAAATGAAGGAATAAGATAGTCAGATATAAAAAGCATGTGTGATGTTAAACACCTGTTTTCAGCACACAGAAAGTAGAGGTAGGAGAATCAAGAGTTCAAGGCTATCCTCTGCTACATAGAAAGTTCAAGACTAGCCTTGGCTACATGTGACCCTGTCTCAAACATAACAAAAACAAAAAAACAAGATGTAGCTGTGTGGTGGTGGTGCACACCTTTAATCCAGCACTTGGGAGGCAGAGGCAGGTGGATCTCTGTGAGTTTAAGGCCAGTCTGGTCTACAGAGGGTGTTTCAGGACAGCCAGGGCTACACACCCTGTCTCAAAAAGACAAAAATAAGACAAAAAACAAAAAACCAAGATGAACAAGATGCAGTTGGACATGGTGGGACTCAATTGTCATCCCTTCAGAAGCAGAGACAGGAGGGCTAGCATGACTGCACGGCCAGCTTGAGTCACTTAACAAGACCCTGCCTCAAATAAATAAATTCATATGTTATATAGTTAGCATCTTAAATAATCATTTGACTAGCAGCTTAAGAATAAGATGGGGGGAGGAAGCTGGGGAGATGGCTCAGCAGTTAAGAGCACTGACTGCTCTTCCAGAGGTTGTGAGATCTGATGCCCTCTTCTGGCCTTTAGGCACACATGTAAACAGAACACTGTATACTAAATAAATAAATATAAATAAATAAAGTTAAAAGAATTTTTTAAAAAAAGAATAAGATGGGGCGAAAGAACCAGAATTTATTAGAGGTGGCTGTGGGTGATCTCTCATATTGCCAAAGTCTGAATTTTTTTAAGATTTATTTATTTATTATGTACACAGTGTACTGCCTGAATGTCAGAAGAGGGCATTAAATCTTGTTGTAGATGGTTGTGAGTCATCATGTGGTTGTTGGGAATTGAACCCAGGACTTCTGGAAGAGCAGCCAGTGCTCTTAATCTTCCATCTCTCCAGTCCCCAAGTTTGAATATTTTTTTTTTTTT
>NW_026067891.1:5230432-5362648 GCF_014885135.2 Alexandromys fortis | reverse complement strand
TTTTTTTAAAGATTTATTATTTATTATGTATACAACATTCTGCCTCGATGTATGCCCGCACGCCAGAGGAGGGCGCCAGATCTCAGTACAGATGGTTGTGAGCCACCATGTGGTTGCTGGGAATTGAACTCAGGACCTCTGGAAGAGCAGCCAGTGCTCTTAACCTCTGAGCCATCTCTCCAGCCCCCAAGTTTGAATATTTTTAAAGATAAGCAAAAGAAATTTCTATTTCCATTAAAAGATACCCATGTGCTTCTGCCTCTCACATGCTGGGATTAAAGGCATGCACCACCACTGCCTCAAAGAAATGTGACTTTTAATTGATGACAAAATTTAAATTTAAGACTCCATAGAAGTTCTGCCGCCTGCACCAGTTCGTGGGCTACTTGTTTAGAGCTGTATCGAGCTCAGAGCTTGTCACAGGTGCTGTCATGGATAAAGGCACTAACAAAGTTTCAATTTTGAAAACCATTGAACAAATACCAACTCCAATACCTGGAGGCTGCTCCGAGCTTGAGTGAGAACAAGAAAGACACTATGTTCAGTAAATAAACTACAAGCTACTCTCAAAGGTCTTAAGGAATAATGAACACTAGAAGGAAGAATCATAAAGCAAGAGGAAAATAACTTGTTAATTAAGAGAACAAAGCTAAGTTGGAGACTAGGGTAATATAGCAACATGACCGTGGGAAGGAAAGTGATGAGCATTGGGGAAAATAACAGAATCTGAAAGAAATAAAGAAAAATGATAGGCCAGTCATGGTGGCGCACAACTTTAATCCCAGTCCTCCGGAGACAGAGGCAGGAAGATCGCTGTAAATAAGAGGCCAGCCTGATCTACCTATAATTCTAGGACAGTCAAAGCTCTTTAGAGAGAGCCCTTGTCATCAGAAGAAGAAGAAGAAGAGGAAGAAGAAGAAGAAGAAGAAGGAGAAGGAGAAGGAGAAGGAGAAGGAGAAGGAGAAGGAGAAGGAGAAGGAGAAGGAGAAGAAGAAGGAGGAGAAGAAGGAGAAGAAGAAGGAGAAGAAGGAGAAGAAGAGGTTGTTTCAGATGTAACTCAATTGGTAAAGTGCATGCACAAAGACCTTGGTTGGATCTCCAAATAAACTAGGCATGTTGTATATCCTTGTAATCCCAGCATCCAAAAAGCGGAAGCAGGAGAATCAGAAATGCAAAGTCATCATGTTCTACATAAACACGTTCAAGATCAGCATGAACATAAACAACAAAAATGATTTGCTGGGTGGTGGTGCACATCGTTAATCCCAGCACTTGGGAGGCAGAGGCAGGTGGATCTCTGTGAGTTCGAGGCCAGCCTGGTTTACATGTCTACATAGTGTGTTCCAGGAGAGCTGTTACACAGAGAAATTCTGTCTAGAAAAACACCCCCCAAAAAAGGAAAAATGAACCACAAAATAGTTGGGCTTCATGGGCTTTGTTTCTTTAAAGGACACGAATTTGGGAAGATAGGGGACAAGGGGTGGATCTGGGGCAGGAAGGGACTGTAACTATGATCTAAATACATTGTATGCAATTCTCAAAGAATTAATAAAAATATACTAAAATCAATAAATTGGAGGGCTCCAGAAATAGTTATTGATTAAAAACATTTACTGCTCTTCAGAGAAACAGGTTTCTGTTGCCAGCATCTTCATGGTGGCTTAGGATATATGTATTCGACAGGAGGAAACCCGAGGAATGCAATTTTAAAAGAAAATGACAGCCGGGCGGTGGTGGCACATGCCTTTAATCCCACCACTAGGGATGCAAAGCGCGCGGTTTCTGTGAATTCGTGGCCAGCTTGGTCTACAGAGCGAGTTCCAGGACAGCCAGCGCTACACAGAAAAACCCTGTCTCGAAAAACCAAACACCTCCAGAAATGCGGAGGGGATCCCGTGATGCGCTCCCTCAAGCATCGATTGCTCAGAGACACACGTTCAAAGGGTCGGAGCCCGAGAAGCCAGAGCACTAATTCTTAATATCGCAAAGAGCTCAGCAACGGCGGAACACGCAACCGGAAATCCAGGACCCAGGCTAGGATGCTGCTCCGCCCCGCCCACGACCGCGTGCCCGGCTGTGACCCGGAGGCCCCGCCCCTCCCGCCGCTCGGCCCCGCCCACCCGCTCTTCTGGCACGCGCGCTCGCTGGCCAGTCCTGGCCTGGCCGCGGTCCCTCGGTGGTGTCCCCGCATTTCTAGTCCGGCAGCTCACTGCGACTTCCGGTTTGCGCATCTTTTCTCGCGTTGACCTGTCTATCCACTCGGCGTGAAGAGCATGGCATTGTGAGGATGTTGTTCTCCTACAGTCGGCTTTCACCCGTGAGAAAACTGAGCCTGCGGCCCATCTGTACAGCGCGCTGGTGCCATTTCTATGGCTGGGACCTTAGTGTCTAATTAAAGAAGAATCTTCGGGAACATAATTTAGATCGAAAACTGGCGTCTGCGCGCCATTGAATCTCCAGAAACTATGCCTGTTCCACGCACACCTGCTCATATTCAGTGAGAACTGTTTTTAGAAAGGCAAGTAGGGCATGCTGTGTAGTTTGGTGATGGAGACTTTACCTAGTGTGTAGGGAAACACTGGATTAAAGCCCAGCACCTACATAAAATAAAAAAAGGGACCAGGGAAGATCGCTCCGTCAGTGAGGTGTTTATGAACTCGTTCCCAGGACCCATGGTAAAAGTTTTCTCAGCTTTGTGTGCCTGTAATCTAAGCAGTAGGGAGGCATATATAGGAGGATCCCTGGGGTTTGCCGGCCTCTCATTCTAGCTCCACCTTCAGTGAGAGACCCAGTTTGAAAAAACAAGATGGAGAGTGATTGAAAAAGATGTCTACACACAGGCACACAAATTGCTTTTTAAATAATAATAAAAAAACAGACATGTCCTATGTGGTAGCACATGGCTACCTGTTTTTTAATAAAAAAAAAGAAAAAAAGCTGGGCGGTGGTGGCCCATGCCTTTAATCCCAGCACTCGGGAGGCAGAGGCAGGCGGATCTCTGTGAATTCAAGGTCAGCTTGGTCTATAAGAGCTAGTTCCAGGATAGGCTCCAAAGCTACAGAGAAACCCTGTCTGGAAAAACCAAAAACCAAAACCAAACCAAACCAAACAAACATGGAAGGTCCCATGTGGTGACTGATGCAGGATCTCTCGGACTGAGGAGGAAGGATCTCAAGTTTGAGGACAGTTTCGGTTATATTGCAAGACTCTTTCACAAATGCATAAGCTGTTGGGGGGATCCACAGAGAACAGCTCGGACTCAGCTTTAAGCCAATAGAAAGCCTTTATTGTAGAAGACAATTGTAGTCAGCCGGTGAATCCACTGGGTGTTCCGTCCCCGTGTTGTCCCTAGCCTTTCCGGGGTGAGCTTTTACACACAAAACCATACCCTTAGTTAACACGAGCAGTTAGCCAGAAGCAAAACCACAGAGGCCAAAAGGCAAGATTAGTATATTGAGATACTTTCCCAGAACTCTGGACTTTAATGGATTAGGTCTTTGTTTTCACTTTGGCAGGTGGTGCTGTCTACTCTGAATTTCATGGTTTGAATGGTAGGTACTTCGTTAGTGGTGTCAGTTGTACTAAGGTCTGTTCCAAAGCCATATGCAGCTGGCCTGCTCCCTTTGGCTGACATTCGTCACTAAGAAAGGAGGAAGAAAAAGAAAAATGGGAGCCAGTGAGACTGTTCAGTGGATAAAATTCCTTGATTAACTGAATCCCTAAGACCCACATGGTGGAGAGAGAGAACCATCCATCTCCTAGGGAAAGCTGACCTCTGATACCCATACACATGGGGGGCAATAACACACACACAAATAAATAAAATGTAATCTTAAGAAAAATGGAAACTGTAGTGGTGGTGCATACCTGTAATCCCAGATGAGAGTCAGACAGGAGCACTTCAAATCTAAAGCTATCCTGAGCTGTGAAAGAAGACAAAACAGCAGCAAAACCCAAGCAGGACGGAACATTCTTAAAAACTCTAGTCCTTGTATCTGGGAATGGTATCACGCTCCTTTCACTCAAGTGACAGAAGCAGGGATGACGTCTGTGCATTCAAGGTCAGCCTGGTCTACATAGTGAATTCCCAGGCCAACCAAGGCTGCACAGTGAAACCCCATCTTAATAAAAAATCAATAAATAGAATCCCTTGGGAGGTGGATGTAGGAGGGTCGAAAGTTCAAGGTCATCCTCAGAGCTGTTAATACACAGTTCAAGGCCAGCCTAGGCTGGCCTAAGACCCAGTCTTTTTTTCTTTTTTCTTACTTTTCTTTTCTTTTTTTTTTTTTAAGATTTATTTATTAGTGATGTATACAGTGTATCCCTGTCCACCAGAGGAGGGCACCAGATCTCATTACAGATGATTGTGAGCTATCATGTGGTTGCTGGGAATTGAACTCAGGACCTCTGGAAGAACAGCCAGTGCTCTTAACCTCTGAGCCATCTCTCCAGCCCCCAGACCCAGTCTTAATGTAAGTGGGTAGAGGAGCAAAGAAGAAAGATAAGAAGGAAAACTAAAATATAATTTATTAAGGATTAGAGAGATAGCTCAGTGGGTAAGACACGATTTTCTTCTCAGTACCCACATCAGAGATTCTGAACCTGTAACTCCAGTTTAGGGGGTGCAATGCCCTCTCTCCTTTGCAGGCAGCTGCACACACGGGGCACACAAACTCATGGAGATACATTAAAATAGTGAATTAGGGACTGGTGGTAACACACGGCTTTAATCTCGGCACTCGGAGGCAAAGGCAGGGAAATCTCTGCATTTGAGGACAGCCTGGTCTACAAACTGTGTTCCAGGACAGCCACAGTTACACAGAGAAACCCTGTCTCAAACCACCCCCAAATAATAATAAAAAAATTAATTAAACACGTAAAAACAACACGTGATTGTAATTAATCCTGCAGCATGGCTATGTCTCCTCAGCCAGGCCACCCCTCACCACCCAGCTCTGATCCCTTTGGCTTGCGCAAACTACAATGCAGCTCTTCTCTTGGAGCCTTTGCCTCCTTGTGGTGAACAAAAAAAGCCTCATCTGCCCCAGTCCCAGACTCCTGCCCAACAGCCTCCTCCAGGGCTATTTGGAGCAGTTTGTACCAGACTGTGCTGTCATTTGACTTAAGTGGCTTTTCCTCGTCCTGGTCCAGTCCCAAGAGGACAGGTGGAATCTTTTAGAGAGAAATATCAACCCTTCTATTTCTGACTGTTGACATCAGGATAAGCTATGAAATTCTGGACCGGAAACCTCCAAACTCCTAGCACCCAGAACACTGCCTATTGGCTAGCTCGGGACAGCCTACAGTGCAGGCACAGGAGGACATCATGGGAATTATGCTCCAAAGTCACTCGGGCTTAAATGTTGCCTTTTAGAGTTGAGCTGTCAGTGCACTTTTAAGAAACCAGGGCCCTGTCATCTTCCTGAAATACTTTTTGCTGCTCTCACCTCCTGCTATGTGATACCTAGAATGTCCCCAGTGTTGGCTTGACTTTCAGACTGCAGTCGTAATTGAATCAGACACTGAAGCAGGTGGGGAGGGGGCACATGGGCATTCTGAGCAGCTCAGCACCAGAAGGCAGGGTGCCCAGGCACGCGCCGTCAGGTCTGTATGCCAGCCTGTGGGGCCTTTCTCTACATGTCAGAACATCTATTTTTCAAATGAAGCGTGTCTATGTGTGTGTGTTCTTTCCTTGGAATGTGAAAACATGTGAACAATATATTTTTTTTTACTGGTGTTTTGTTTTTTTGTTGGCCACTAGGTTAACTTCAAATTCACTCTATAGTCAAGGTTGGCTTTAGCTTTCTAAGGGCTGGAGAGACTGATAAGAGAGACTCAGCTCAGTGCAGGATGGCTTCTGCTTCCCCGGGCTGGGCTACAAAATAAAAAAAAAGGCGGGGGCTATTTCTATTAAATATCAAAAATCCAGAAACCGGGTAGGCCCAAGGCTAGGGCTAGTGGGTTAAGAGTGCCCATGTGGAGAGTTCAGGCCACGCAACGAGGCAAGAGCTGGGGAGCCTGTTTACACAAGCTTTAAGCACCTTTTGCTGCGCACCCCTGAACAAGCAACGGCAACCAGAGACAAGAGGGTTTCTACCCACTGCTCCCAGATATGCATAAGGGGCAGGAATAGCTTGAAGAGAAAGCGCTCCAGCCCTTGGACCATCTCGCTGTGCCTGAGGCCACGCCTACTCCAGGATGCCCCGCCCTGCCCGTCCGGCCCACCTCTCTTGGGGTGGGGCTTCTAGAGAGTCAAAGTTGCTGCGACTCTGGGAGGAGTCTGTAGCTGGAAGCAGAGGAACTAGGCTATTGAAAACTGGGAACATCTGGAGGGCGGTAGCAAATCCGTACCGTCGCTCAGGCACCGAACCCCGTGCCGAGGACACGGACAGACTGAGATGTCAGGACTCTGGGGGCGACCAGCGCCGAGTTTCCTTGACCCTCCGAGTGGTGGAGCGCACTCGGAGGCGGTGGACATACCACAGTGTACCACTGATTCCCCGAAGGAAGCGCTCTCAGTGGTGTTTGCGAGCGCATCCTAAACTAATAACGACCATTAAAGCAAAGGGGAGGGCTTGACTTTGAAGTGGGTCCATAGCGGTTGGGGGAGGGCACTTCCCTTGAGGGGCGGGGTGGGGCGAGGCGGAGGGCGGCGTTAGTACGACAAAAGCCACTAACAGGATTCTGGGGGAGACTTAAGAAAGTCATATGAACTGGGGAGTTTTTGGTTCATCACTTCTTCCTTTTTTCTTTTCTTTTCTTTCTTTCTTTTTTTTTTGGTGTGTGTGTATTAGAATTTTTACCTTCCCCCTACCATTTATTTATTTATTTATTTAGGGATGGGGGCACATGTGGAGGTCAGGGTTGTGTGAGTCACTGGCCCAGGTTTTTTTTTTTGTTTGTTTGTTTTGTTTCATTTTGAGGCAGGATCTCAGGTAACCCACTCTGACCTCGAACTCCATACTTAGCTGCCGGTGACCTGAACTCCTGATCCCCCTGCCTCCGTTTCTCCAATGCAGGGGTTAAGTGTGTGCACAGGCATACCCAGTTTATGATGTGTTGGAAACTGAACCTGGTGCTTCCTGCATGCCAGGCAAGCATTCTACCAACCGAGATGCAATCTCATCCCTTTGGTTTTGGGTTTTTGAGACAGGTTTACTCTGTAGACCAAGATGATCTGGGTTTCATGGCAGTCCTTCAACCTCAGTCCCCCAAGTGATAGAATTACAGACTTATGCCATCACACTTGGCTTCTGTTCCCTGTTTCTTTTTTTTTTTTTTTTTTTTTGAGGTAAGGTCTCACTATGTAGCCCTGTCTGGCCTGGAACCTAATCTGTAGACCAGGCTAGTCTTGAATTGATAGAGATCCACCTGCCTCTGCTTCCTGAGTGAGGAATTAGAGGCATGTGCCAAGCTGGCTGGCCTGTTTCCTTTTCTTACCCTCGCTGTGTCTCTGGTTCCTTGGAATGCAACTCCCACCCCCCTCTCACACACCCGGGGCGGGGCTTCGGTCCTCAGAGCTGCTGTTTTGACACTGTAGATAAATATTTGTCAAATGAATGAAAAGTCAAGCAAAGAAGCCTACACACACCGAGCAGCTCTTGTCCCAAAAGGGGCGCAAATGGGTCCCAATTTAGATGAGGATGCTCTGGCTTAGAGTAATTTGACTCTCAAGCAAAGTTGCAGTCTGGATTCATCTCTTCGGCTTGGCTTTTCTGGCTCCGCCCTCTTCCCCACCTCACCCAAACTGGGACGTAAAGGGTTAATTCTTAGAACCCTCTTTATCCCCTTACCTGAAAGGGATGGGGCAGGGAACTTCCTGTCCCATTTTCTCCGAGTCCTTCCTCAGGCTGCCCTGCTCTGACTCTGGTCCTGGATCTCCCCAAGGACCTTCAAACATCTCAGCCTCAGGAGGAGGTACCTGGAGTGGTGAGTTGAAAGGCTGGAATATAGCGGGGTGGAGAGTGAAGGGGGTTTTGGTGGGCTGATGGCTAAAGCAAGGTCTTGGGAGAATGAGGTGGGAACTCTGTGCGGGAGACCCCGAAGCCAGACAGCGTGATGCATTCGTGGCCTTGGGGACTCGAGGGAGAGTCCTGCCGGTAACGGGTGCCATGTGTTTCCAGGTGGATGATCAGCACCAGGAGGGAACCCGCGTCTAAAGAAACCGGGTCAACAAAGTTGAGCAAGTTAGACCACTAGAACTATGAGCAGGGAGAGAGGTTATTTCTTGCAGAATACCACTCTGGCCTCAGACCTCTCCAGAGCGGGTGGGTTTTATGGCAGCACCGACCTACAAAATAGACTGGCCACATTTCGGGTAGTGACTAAGAGTTCCCTCGCCCCACACCCTTCCAACCCCCTACAGAGGTGCATATTAATAGGGCTTTTGTCCTGGAGACCTGGGGGGAGGGACAGACTTTCTAAAGCCAACTTGCCTGAATTCCATCTCTTGGGAACCCTTTGGCGAGGCCTCACCTAGAAAGTGCAGCTGCTTTGTAGCTAGCCGGGTTGTGACTTGAGTTTGGAATTCTCTTATTTCTTATCCATGCTGCGATACTCCAAGCTAACATGGCAAAAATCTCATAATTCGGGGTGGAAATAATGAGTCCAGAGCCCCATTTTCATGTTCGTGAGCCTCACAGCTGCACCAGCTGTGAGTAAGTCATTCTTGGTCTCTCTGAACTTGTTAGAGTAAATCTTGATTTAGCAAGTGGATTGAAGCTGGTTGGAGTGAGCCTCAGAACGCTGCCTGGGCTGCCGAATGCTCAGTTTGCGCTAGCATCTGCTGCAGGGTAGGCGGCCAGAGTGACCTCATTCTCTAGTTGTCTTTTTTAAAGACTTATTTGTTTTATGTATATTGATGTTTTGCGTGTATGGACATCTGCACACCGGAAGAGGGCATCAGATCCCATAAACAGCTGCAAGCTGCCATGTGGCTGCTGGGAATTGAACTCATGACCTCTGGAAGAGCAGCTAGTGGTCTTAGCCTCAAGCATCTCTCCAGCCCCTCTCCTTGTTTTTCATATGCTTCTCCATACAGCGAAATGAAATCCTGCTTCCTGTGTGTGTAAGAGAGAGCGATTAGGGCTTGGCACACCCGTTTGGCAAACACCCTACTTCTAAGATACATCTCCAACCCCTCTCGGTTTCCATTTGGACAAAGGCTCTCACTAACTTGCCCAGACCACCTTTGTAACTCACTCTACATGGAGTCCAGGCCAGCCTGGACTTTGACTCCTCCTTCAACCCGTGCCTAGCTTAATAATAACACTCCCCTCCCCCCTTTTTTCATTTATACATTTATTTGTTCATTGTTTTCTGAGAACAGGTCATGTATCAATTCGTGTACCATGAATTCCCAGTGTAGCTGAATTCCAATGAATGCGTGACCTTCCTGCCTCTACCTCCCTTGGTCTGGGATCTGGGGCATGTGCCATTACCCCTGGTGTGTGGATGCCGGGGATTGGACCCAGGACTTGGTGTGTATTTGCTGGGCCAGCACTATACCAACAGCTACATCCCAAGTCCCACCCCCTTGTTTTTGAGTGTTTATCATATACCTTAACTGCCCTGAACCTTACTATAGTTGTTCTTGGATTCCTAGGACTTCAAGGTAGGCATTGTTATTGCTGTTCCATTGCCATGTTCGGTCACTGAAGTTGCCACTTCAGATGCCAGGCAAAAACTTACTGAACTAGGTCCAGTGCCTCCTGTTCAGGCCAGGCAAAGGGATTGCAATGAACAGTAATTGGGGTACATTAGCCAATGGACCGTGCGTGCTAGGGTTCCAGAACAGAGACACCAATGGTGTAAGAAGCAATTGCAATAGGAAAAGCACTCAGAGAATGAGTGTCTGAAGTGCAGGAAAAAGCCCGGATTGGACTGGCTGTGTGGGAGGGAAAGGAGCCAGAGGGAGTCAGGAGCTAGGCCAGCACCATATCCCTCTTTCCCTCAGCCAGCTTAAAAGCAGGGTTTCCTTTGTTCTGTAACAGACCCACACACTACAGCCTCCTACGGAGGGAATTTAGAGAACTATGCAAAATTCAGGGCAGAGGCATTTGCCTACCTTCTGATAGCCTTGAAAACGTGTTACAATCAGTAATGATGAGAACAATAACCACAAGCTCCACTGTTAATAGGATGGAAAGTTACGCCTGAGGCTCTAGTCCCATCCCCCTACTTGGCCTTCCCACCTTCCCACCACGTGGTTCCCCGTGAGAACGTGGGGGTCGGCTTCTTGTTGATGCGTAGCTCAGGAATAGGGTTATTTGCCTAACATTCCTGAGACTTCTGGGTCCCATGCCCAACCTGGAAAGAGAAGCTTAAAACCTCAGCAGTACTGAAGGATTTAATTGAGCCTAAGTGATTAAGTCCCTAGTCCTTAGGAAGGAAGGAGTAGCCCTTGGGCTATAGGGAAAGGAGGGGCTTGTGCCTGTAGAACTGGAGCCCCTGGTGGTGAGTTAAAAACACTTTCCTTTGCTAGCAGGAATTGAGAGTGACTACCCGAGGTGGCCGAGAGAAAGGGAGCCAGCGCCAGAGCTATAATCCCATTTGGGAGGTGAAGTAGGACTGAATTCAAAGCTGCCTGGCGTACCCTAATCATTGCCCCGCCCACAGCTCTGCTGCACTGTGTTCAATACACTGTTTGTCAAAAAGAAAAAGGGGGGGGGGAGGTAAATCTGTAGAACATATGTATGTATGTATGTATTTACTTGCTGATTGGGAATAAATCAGATCTCCTTCTGCATTCCTATGGGGAAGGCCTTGTTTTATTGGCTCTCCAAGATACAGACCTGAAGGGGTTTTTAAAGATTTATTTTTATTTTGTATGGATAAATGCTTTGCCTGCGTGCATGCACTTGCACTGCATGCTTGCCTGGTGCCCCCAGAAGCCAGAAGAGAGCACTAGATCCCTTGGGACTGGAGTTACAGGTGGCTGTAAGTCATCATATGGGTGCTGAGAACCGACCTGGGTCCTTTACAAGAGCACCAAGTGTTCTTAACCTCTGAGAAGTCTGGCTTTCCAGTCCCAAGAAATGAGGTGTTTTTCTGTCTTTGATCTCTCTTCCACAGTGCTCCGTGCCCCAGTGGCTGCAAATCTCTGTGGATGTAGAGCAGGATAAACATCCAGAACGGTTCAGTTTCTGTGTGTGTGTGTGTGCACGCACGCGCACACACGTGTGCAACCGTGTGTGCAGACCTATGTGAGTGCAAAGAAAGACTGAACATGCTCCATTATCACCGCTGCCTTAGTCCTTTGAGTTGTGTCTCTTCCTGAACCTGGATCTTGTTTTTTTTTTTTAATTTATTTATTTATTATGTGTACAGCATTCCTTCCATGTGTGCCCACAGGCCAGAAGGGGGCGCCGGATCTCATAGATGGCTGTGAGCCACCATGTGGTTGCTGGGAATTGAACTCAGGACTTCTGGAAGAGCAGTCAGTGCTCTTAACCATTGAGCCATCTCTCCAGCCCTGGATCTTGTTTTTCAGCTACACCAGCAGCCAGCAATCCCCACTGCCCCTCCAGCATCCCACACTGGTAGGGTTTCAGTCTTTATGGGAAATGTTAGTTATATGGACACTGAGGCTCAAACTCTGGACTGTGCCCTCTCATGGCTCATGGCAAGTGCTCTTTTTTTTTGTTTGTTTGTTTGTTTGTTTTTTTGTTTGGTTTTTTTTTTTTTTTTTTTTTTTTTTGTTTTTGGAGGCAGAGTTTCTCTGTAGCTTTGGAGCCTGTCCTGGAACTAGCCCTTGTAGACCAGGCTGGCCTCAAACTCACAGAGATCTGCTTGCCTCTGCCTCCTGAGTGCTGGGATTAAAGGCCTATGCCACCACCACCGCCCGGCTGCAAGTGCTCTTGCTAACCAAACTATCTTCATTCCCACCTTCCCCAACCCCCATTCTTTTGAGAAAAGCCCCTAGCCCCGGTTAGCCTAAAACTTCCTATGTAGCCTAGAATGACTGTGAACGTCTGCTCTTCTACCTCCAGTTCCTGGTTATAGACTGCCCCACTGTGCCCAGGGTACGCAGTACTGACTGGGGACTGAACCCAGAGGATTGTGTGTGCTAGGCAAGGACTCCCCCAACAGAATTATGTCCCCAGCCCTGTTTTTCTGCCCCTGTATGATTGCTCTGTTGGCTTCGCTGCTGCTGGGGGTCATCACTCCTGACAGCAGGAAAGGACTCCTCAGAAAGTCACATTTGATTTTGTAAAAAGATTTGACCATGCACTACATGTGTGCAGGGCCCTCTGGGACCAGAAGAGGGGGGCAGACCTCTTTAGAGCTGGAGGTACAGAGGACTGGGAATTGAGCCTGGATCCTCTGGAAGAGCAGTCAGTGCTCTTAACTGCAGAGCTTATCTTTCTAGACTCCCCCCCTTTTATTTTATTTATTTATTTACTTTTTTTTCCAGGTTTTTCTTTTTAGTTCTGGAACTCTGTATAGACCAGGTTGGCCTTGATCTCAATCTCATAGAGATTCTCTTACGCCTGCCTAGTAATGCTGGGATTAGGGAGGCGAGCCATCACGCCTGGCCCATATTTGTTTTTAATGCCTGCAACTCAGGTGGGAGTTAGCTTTCCTGCAGTATGTCTTGCTTTTGTGTCCCTACCCCACCCCCTTCTCCCCCTTATGTAGATAAGGCTGGCCTGGAATTCCTGATCCCTGTCTCTATATCCTGGGTTCTGGGAAAACAGGCACCTGCCTTCCTGCGGGAGATCTTATTTCAGGGTCTTCAGCTCCACAGGTGTGGGAAGCACCGAAGAAAGGAACTTAAGAGCGGTCTGGTTTGCGGAGGTGTGAAAGATGCTGGCAGAACCAGTCCCAGATGCTCTGGAACAAGAGCAGCTCGGAGCGGTGAAACTGGAGGAGGATGACTTGCCTGGCGAGGAGGACCCCAGAATAATAGAGGTCAGGCCTCGGCCAGAGGTGGCCCACCAGCTCTTCAGATGCTTCCAGTACCAGGAGGACATGGGGCCGCGGGCATCCCTGGGCCGGCTCCGGGAACTCTGCAACCACTGGCTGCGGCCGGCACTGCACACCAAAAAGCAGATTCTGGAGCTGCTGGTGCTGGAGCAGTTCCTGAGCGTCCTGCCCCCGCACGTGCTGAGCCGCCTGCAGGGCCAGCCACTCAGGGATGGAGAGGAGGTGGTACAGCTGCTGGAGGGTGTGCCCAAAGACTCCAGCCACGTGGGGCCGCTGGTGAGTTGGGGCTGGACCATAAATTGTAAGGGTGGGGCTGAGTGGACCGAAACCGGTTACCTCAAGAAGAAAGCTTTTCAAATTCCGCTTGTGTCCATCAGTGAGCAGAGCTGGGAACTGATGTCTTTCGGTGTGCTCTATCCAGAGAGCTGGTGTTTAGCAGGTAGCAGATTAAGATCAGAAAACAGAAAAACTGCCAGCTCACCTCCAGGCAGCAAGCAGGGGATGGAGGGTGCCAGCAAAAGCAGTCAATCACTCAGACTTAGGGCCATCCTGTGGTCACATTTCGTTTCTTTTTTCTTTTTAAGACAGCATCTCTCTAGGTAGCCCTGGCTGCCTGGAACTCTGTGCAGACCATTCTGGCTTTTAACACACAAAGAGCAGTCTCTGCCTCCTGAGTGCTGGGATTAAAGTCATTCTCCACCACACCCAGCCTCTGGGCGCTTTTCTGATGCTTGTTGGGTCTTGAGTCTCTCTCATTATCATTCCTGTCCTCTTTTTTTGTTCTGCTGATGTCCGGCCCTGGGTGCTTCCTAGAACATTGCATCTAGTTAGTTTCCGCTGCTATCAGCCCTGTACTCCGGAGGCCTCTGAGCCATCACGAGTGTTAACTTGGAACGAACTGTTAAAAGTGTGTGCGAGCTAAACTATTAATAGCATGCACGTGTAGATTCCTTTCCACAGTATGAAGTACAAGTGTGTTCTTATAAAGTAGACTATAGAAGCGCCCCTTCTGTCCTCTGTCCCCTGTTGCATCGCTAACCCATTCTTACCCTCTTAGCTGTGACTCTCCCTGTGTCTCTGTCCTGGCCTGGTAGACTCAGTAGTCTCTCTCACGCAGCCTGGCTGCCCCCTAAGACAGATGTCTTCAACAGGACTTTAGCTTCAGTGCCGGAAAGAATGCCCCTGCAGACATCGTCTCAGAGGGGCAGCAGAGCCCTTCCCAGGTCCCCAGCCAAAGCCCTAAAAGGGAGCTGCCCTTGGAAGAGACTCCAGCCCTGCACTCGTTGAACGAATTACCCCCATCTCAGCCAGTTCCCACCAGACCTGCTGAACCTGAGGAGTGGAGACTTGCACCAAGTTCAAATTGGCCAGTGAGCCCAGAGCCCCAGGACCCACCAGAAAGCCGTGAGGACTTGGTGTCCTGGGAGGCTGGAGGTGTGGGTGGGGCTGTAGGCTGGGGAGTGTGCGGTGGGAGAATGTCGGGATAGCTTCATGGTCTCGGAAAATGGGTGGTCATGTCTTTAAAGCCACATAGCTGGCAACACTTCTAACAGCCTTGTCTTCCTCTCTTATGCTGTCAGATCCTTCCCAGGGCCCCTCATGGCTTGAGGAGAATTCCAGAGACCAAGAGCTGGCAGCTGTGTTGGTAAGCTGAGCCGATTCCTGTCACAGGTCTTTCTCGGGCCCCACAATATTCTCTACCTTCTACCTTTTAGCCGTCCATGTTTCCTCCTATTTAACCCCAGAAAGTGATTCCACTTCACGAAGGCCACAGAGCCTGTTCCTCACGCAGAGGGGTCTCGGCTCTCATTGCAGGAGTCCCTTACCTTTGAGGACACCTCAGAGAAGAAAGCCTGGCCTGCAAACCCTCTTGGTAAGCTCCTCCACAGTCATGGTTACTGAATGCTCTTTGCTCACGGTTCCAGATAGCATCTGACTTTCTAACCTTTCGATGCTGACTAAGTCTTTGGTTTTGTTCATCTATTTGTTTAGTGGTCCTCAGAACCAGATCTCCCCTTTCCCCTTTTTTCTGACAGCTCCTGCTCTGTGTGTCTGCTTTTTGTTGTTTTTTTTTATGATTTATTTAATTTTATTTTATGTGTATTGGTGTGAAGGTGTCAGATCTTGTGGAACTGCATTTTCAGATAGTTGTGAGCTGCCATGTGGGTGCTGGGAATTGAACCCAGGTCCTCTGGAAGAGCAGTCAGTGCTCTTAACTGCTGAGCCATCTCTCCAGCCCCTGTTGTTTTGTTTTTATTTTTGTTTGTTTTTTTGAGACAGAAGGTTTCTCTGTGTAGCCCTGGCCGTCCTAGAACTCACGCTATAGACCAGACTGGCCTCGAACTCACAAAGATCCACCTGCTTCTGCCTCCCAAATGCTGGGATTAAAGGTGTGCACCACCACTGCCAGGCTAAGCAGTTGTTATTCCTAGATATGGTCTTATTATGATTTTGACTCAAGATCCTCTTGCCTCTGTCACCTGAGTGCTGGGACTAGAGAGGCCTGCATGGCTACACCCATATGTCTCCTTATTTTGAGCCTTAAAATAGATATTGAAGGGCTGCAGTGTGGCTCAGTGTTAGAGTCCTTCCCTAGCACGCGAAAGGCTCTAGGATCAGTCACCCTAACAAAAAAGGTGTGGGTGCCAGAGAGATGACTCAGCACTTAGGAGCACTGGCTGATCTTCCAGAGGACCCTAGCTCAATTTCCAGCACCCCCATAATGGCTCACAACTGTCTGCAACTAATTCTGGGGGGAGCTGAGGCCCTCTCCTGGCCACCATGGATACTGCATGCTTGTGTTACAAGTACAAGTATGTGTGCAGAATACTGATACACAAAAAACTGAGGGGGAAAAGTGGTCAAGAAATGGACTACTAGTGGATATGAGAGAGTCCTGATTGTTGAATGACATTGTAAATATATTTAGTGGGCCTAAGTTGTACACTTTAAAAGGATGTGGTGGAGCCAGGCATGGTGTGTGATGTGATCCCAGCATTTGGGAGTCTGAGGTGGTGGGATCCCTAGTAGCAGGCAATATGGAGACTGAGAAACAGCAGGAAGCGGGGAGCAGAGAACAAAGACTTTTTAAGTTGTTTGTTTGGTTTTGGTTTTTAGGTTTTTTTTTTTTTAAATATTTATTTATTTATTATGTATACAATATTCTGTCTGTGTGTATGCCTGCAGGCCAGAAGAGGGCACCAGACCCCATTACAGATGGTTGTGAGCCACCATATGGTTGCTGGGAATTGAACTCAGGACCTTTGGAAGAGCAGGCGATGCTCTTAACCTCTGAGCCATCTCTCCAGCCCCCTGGTTTTTAGTTTTTTTGAGACAGGATTTCTCTACATAACAGCTCTGGCTGTCCTAGCTCTGTAGACCAGGCTGGCCTCGAACTCACAGAGAATGCTACTTCCCTCTGCCTCCTAAGTGCCGGGATTAAAGGCGTGCACCGCCACCACCTAGTGATCAAAGACATTCTTATTTGTCCTCAGACTGCCCATCCCAGCTTTACAGGATCCTGGGTTTCTTTCTACTTCTGTACCCACCAGGTTCTGATGAGGCCTAGTAGTTCTTTCAGAAAGACCCAATTGATAACTCGGTGCTGCCACCACCACCTTCTCTTCCTTCCTTTTCCTTCTCCACCTTTTCCTCCTCTTTTTCCTCCTCTTCCTCCTCTTTTCTTCTCTACCTCCTCCTTCTCTTCTTTTTTTAAACACATTTATTTATTTATTATGTATACAATATTCTGTCTGTGTGTCTGCCTGCAGGCCAGAAGAGAGCACCAGACCCCATTACAGATGGTTGTGAGCCACCATGTGGTTGCTGGGAATTGAACTCAGGACCTTTGGAAGAGCAGGCGATGCTCTAAACCGCTGAGCCATCTCTCCAGCCCCCCCCCCTTCTTTTCTTCTTGGTTGTCCTCATTTTGTGAGGCAGGGTCTGTCTATGTAGTCGTGGCTGTTCTGGAACTATGTAGAGCAGGCTTGCAGCCAACTCAGACATCTGCCTGCCTCTGTCTCCTAAGTTGCTGGAGTTAAGGTGCTCACCACCATTTCCAGCTCTCTGCGTTTGCTTCTTTCCTAGGACTTACGAGCAGAATGCCTGACCAGGAGGAACTTAAAGCTGAAGAACCTAAATCGACTATCTGGCCTGTCATCATTTTATCCGAGTCCCAGGCAGAGGGCCCTGGAGTCACAGTAGAGCCTCCGTCCCAGACAGCAGAGCAGGAGGCAAGCGGTGCTGGTTGGGGAGGGACCCCTGCTGACAGCAGTGAAGTTGTGGAGGTCAGAGTAGGCGCCCCGGAGTCCGAGACAGAGCCGCAGTTTATCTGCACGGAGTGTGGAGTCAGCTTCCTGCAGCTGTCCGGCCTTCAGGCCCACCAGCTACAGGCCCACCCGGGCTCTCAATCTCAGCCAAGCTCTCGTTCCTTCCGATGTCTGTGGTGCGGAAAGACTTTTGGGCGCAGCTCCATCCTCAAGCTGCACGTGCGCATACACACAGATGAGAGACCCCATGCCTGTCACCTCTGCAGCCACCGCTTCCGCCAGAGCTCACACCTGGCGAAGCACTTGCTAACGCATTCCTCGGAGCCTGCCTTCCGATGTGCTGAGTGTGACCAGGGCTTCCAGCGTCGCTCCAACCTCATGAAGCACCTGCTGGCACATTCCCAGGAACAAAATCCCACACCAGACCCAGAAGGCAAGACGAAAGTGTCAGAAAAGGCAGTCGTCCTCTGTTCCCACTGCGGGCAGACCTTCCAACGGCGCTCTAGCTTAAAGCGTCACCTGCGGATTCATGCGAAGGGCAAGGATCGGCAGTCCTCGGAAGACCCCGGCAGCCCTAGCTCTCGCCAGGAGAGCAAGCCCTATGTGTGTAGCGACTGTGGCAAGGCCTTCCGACGAAGCGAGCACCTGATGAGCCACAAGCGAGTCCATACCGGCGAACGACCCTTTTCCTGCCAGGTCTGTGGCCGCTGCTTCACCCAAAGTTCCCAGCTGATCAGCCACCAGCAGGTGCACACAGGTGAGAAGCCTCACGCTTGTCCCCAGTGCAACAAACGCTTTGTGAGACGTGCGAGCCTTGCCCGCCATCTGTTGACCCACGGTGGCCTCCGGCCTTACCACTGTGCCCAGTGTGGCAAAAGCTTCAGCCAAATGCAAGACCTGACTCGCCACCTGCTCAGCCACACAGGAGAGAAGCCCTGCCGATGCAGCGAGTGCGGAGAGAGGTTCAGCCAGAGTGCCCACCTGGCACGCCACCAACGCATCCACACCGGGGAGAAGCCCCACGCCTGTGACACCTGTGGTCACCGCTTCCGCAACAGCTCCAACTTGGCCCGCCACCGCCGCAGCCACACGGGCGAACGGCCCTACAGCTGCCCAACCTGCGGCCGCAGTTTCCGGCGCAATGCGCACCTGCAGCGCCACCTGGTCACACACACCACATCCAGGCAAGAGATGGAAGAACCCCAGGAATGCCCGGAGTGTGGCAAGAGCTTCAGTCGCAGCTGCAACTTGCTGCGCCATCTGATGGTTCACACAGGCGCAAGGCCTTACTCCTGTGCGCTGTGTGGCCGTGGCTTCAGCCGCAATTCGCACCTACTGCGCCACCTGCGAACCCACGCCCGGGAGACGCTGTACTAGCTTCACCCATGCTCCGGCAGCCTTGTTCTATACGCACCTCCCTGAATGAGTAAGAGTCCCTGTGAACGTCCCCTTCACACATGCCTCCTCTTGGTTCCTCCACGTTCTGCGTCCCCACCTTTGACCTCTTTTCCCTGACCTTACGAATGTGTTTTCGGATGCTTTAAGTAAAGTTACCTTCTCAAAATCGGTCCTTCTAATCTTTCTTTTTTTATTATTATTATTATTTTTTGAGACAGGGTCTTTCTTTTGTCCTATAGCTGAGAGTGATCTCAAATTTCTGGTCTTCTTGCCTTTATCTTCTGAGTAAACGTTTGGGTTCTAGATATGCCATGCATATGGTTTATGCAGGGCCGAGTATCAAAACTAGGACCTTCAAGGCAAACACTCAACCAAATGAACTGCATCTCCCCTGTTGAGGAGACAAGAGTCTCCTATGTCAGACAAGAGTCATAGTGCTGAGCTGTCCTCTTCTGGCTTCTAAGCAAGACCAGCAAAGTCCCATCAATCACCACATTCCCACACCCCCACCCCGTGACACGGTTCCTTCCTGTCTTTCTGACTTCAGAAGGTCCTCTAGCGGGCTGAAGAGGTGAGGGTGCCGAGAGTAACAGACAACTGAGGGAAGGAAGTCCAGCACAGTCACCCTCGGCTTTCCTCAGGCATCTTTCTGAAATCGGTGTCCCCCACATCACATCTCAGGCTCCTGTGGCTAGTGGAACTCACTAAGATAGAATCTAGGGTGAGACGGGGGTGTCCTTGGAAACTTGGTGTGGAGCCTTTGTAACATTCCCAAACTGAACAATGCAAGCTGTTGGCAAGGCAGACCGGCTATCTATTGAGATCAGCTAACCGCCCACAATCCTCTAATTCAGTGCTGGTCTGGACATTGGCCCTATGCCTGGGTATTACACATCGGGAAGTCTTAGCTGCCTCCTTGCCTGTAAGTCAGGTGACTTAGAGTAAAAACAGTATAAGAAAAAGGAAGAAGCCAGAAGTTTGACTCTAGAATTTCTGTCACGGGCGTTTCAAGGAAAAGGCTGTATATTTTGGGTTTTTTTAATGGTGGATTTCACAACATAATGTTATTTCATGGCAGGAACTAAGTTCCACCCAGAGCTCTGCACCAAGAGCTGACCATAAATAACGGGGAAAGTATAAACTGTGTGTGTGTGGTGCATGTGTGGGCGCCCGTGTGCGTGTGCATGTACATGGGTATCAAACCTAGGACTCCACATGCTGAATCTGTGCTTCACCAGTGAGATGCTCTGCAACCGTGTGGTGACCCGTAGGCCCAGTCAGCAGCAATCTCCCAGCTCTGCACAAGGTTCAGCCCCCAGAGGTTGGGAAGGTTAGGAAGTGGCCATGGGCCTGGTTGTCACAGATGCTTTTCTTTCATTAGCGGTCCTGGAGAAGGAAACTTCAAACAGAAAGGATTAGTTCGCTAAGAGCCTAGGAGGGCGCACACACAGGGTTAAGCTGTGTCTATCAAGATAAATGCCAAGCATGCTGGGTTGTTGAAGGGGACAGAGCCTGAGATGCATCCTTCCAAGGGAGGGAGGGCCTGGCTTGGTGACTAACAACGCTTGAGGGACAGACTGGTGACAGAGGAAGAGTCCAGCCTGAGTGACATAGAAGACCTCGTCTGAAAGGTGAACCAAGGACAGGAAAAGCACACATCTAGAGCACGCATCTGGAGCACACGTCTAGAACGCACATCTGGAGCAGATGTCTAGAGTACGCGTCTGGAGCACACATCTGGAGCACACATCTAGAATGCACGTCTGGAGCAGATGTCTAGAGTACGCGTCTAGAGCACACGTCTGGAGCACGCATCTGGAGCACACATCTGGAGCACACATCTAGAACGCACGTCTGGAGCACACATCTAGAACGCACATCTAGAACGCACATCTGGAGCACGCGTCTAGAGTACACATCTAGCATGCATAAGGCCCTGGACTCAGTTCTCAGAACTGTCAGAAAACGAACCAAACTGAAACAGCAGGAACAAACAAGTGGCTCGTGCTTGGAATCTCCACACCTGGGATGCAGGGGGATCTTGAGTTTGAGGGCTGTGCTGCATGACAAGATCCTGCCTAAATTTTGTCCTAGTGCCGCACGCCTTTAATCCCAGCACTCAGGAAGCAGAGGAAGTGTGCAGGAGCAGTCTGGTTTACACAGAGAGTTCAGGACAGCCAGGGCCACATAGAAAAACTCTGAATAGATAGATAGATAGATAGATAGATAGATAGATAGATAGATAGATAGATAGATAGATAGATAGATAGATAGATAGAAACAACTAATTAAATTTAAGGCAAAAAAGCAAAGAGGCCCTGGAGAGATAGCTCAACAGTCACCAGTTAAGAGCACTGACTACTGCTCTTTCAGAGGACCCAAGTTCAATTCCCAAAACTTACATGGTGCTAATTGTAGCGAGCTGCCTGGTGTCACACCTGATGGAGATGTATAATCAACTCCTGAGATGGCTAAGGCCTGACCTATGCTATGATAACGCAATGATCATCAGCTGCCTGCATATGCATGGGCCTATGGGCAATGCCCACCTGGCGATCCAGGATTGGCAGCCCATGCCTACTTAAGGGCTGGGAGAGAGGAGAGAGAGGGTAGAGAGGGAGGGTAGAGAGAGGGAAAGAGAAGGAGAAGGAGAAAAATTATTGTGAATAAAGTCCTGAAAACTGCTGCAAGAAGAGCTCCGGGTGTTGCGTTTTTCCTTGCGGGACAAGGGTGGACGCGACAGCTAACATCTGTCTCTAACTCTAATACCAGGGAATCAGCCTTCTGACTTCCAAGGTTACTGTATACATGATATACACATATACAAAATAAATATTACAGAACAATAAATCCAAGGAAGGTCTCTCACACACAACCATCTGGGGGTGGAGGGAGGCAGATTGGGAATTCAGGGCCTATCTCTGTCTGCTACATAGGGAGTTTGAGACCAATCTAGTTCCTGTCTTTAAGAACAACAAAGCCAGGCAGTAGTGGCACACACCTTTAATCCCAGCACTCAGGAGGCAGAGGCAGGTGGATCTCTGAGTTCAGGGAAGGGAGGTGCTTGATCCACCACCAATGTAAGAGATTGAGTTTCTTATTTTCCTTGAGTTTAGATTTCCTCAGTTTGATCTATTCACACAGTGAAATAGTTCAGAAGGGGCAGCTCCACGTGACTTCATTTCAACAGGTCTATGTGTTCATACTCCCAGAAATGTCACCTCCAAATAAGGAATGATGCTTGATGGCTACAACTGCTTTTGTGCATGCATGTATGTATGCATGCATGTAGGAATGTATGTATTTGTGCATGTATGTATGTGCTTTGAACAGGGACTCTCTATATAACCCTGGTTGTTCTGGAATTCACTATGTAGACCAAGCTAGCCTTGAATTCACAGAGATCCTCCTGCCTCTGCTTCCTGAATGGAGAATTAATGGCGTGCGCCACCAGCCCCAGCTGTTTGTGCTGTTATAATCTAGGGGAAGAACCTTGCCCCCAGCTGTCACACCAAATGGTGCACCTCTCCACATTTTCCCTAGAGCCTGACCCCACAGCACCGCTGGTGCTCCACACTTTTCCTTGACCGTTTTCTGGACGCAGGCTGTCACTTTCTATTGAAGTTTTAGCTACATTGCTTCCAAACCAATGCTCTGACAAACATTAGAAGCTAGTTTCTTTTTTTTTTTTTTTTTGGTTTTTGGTTTTTGAAGAGTTTCTCTGTAGCTTTGGAGCCTGTCCTGGAACTAGCTCTTGTAGACCAGGCTGGTCTCAAACTCACAGAGATCCACCTGCCTCTGCTTCCCGAGTGCTGAGATTAAAGGTGTGCGCACCCGAGGACAGCTTCACTTTAGGAAGCTATGGTGAGCCATTCAAGACGGGATGATTTCATCTCTACCAATAATGTTACTGGGGAGATTTTTCTCCCTTCAGTGACCCAGGGCAGAGTCACGGAGTGACACCACAGCCACCGCCAGCCTCAGCAATATGTTAAAGGGACAAAGCCAGAGAGGTGACAAGGTCGTCGTCGTCACACTTCTCAGGGATTTTCATTACGGTGCTCACAGTGCGGCAGTGTACAGTAAAAGGGCCAAGGAAAAACACCCTGCCCGTGACTTGATCCCAGGAACAGGGCTTGAATTCCCACCAATCCCTGAGCTCACCCCAGAGTCAGGCTATAAAAGCCCCCCAATCCCAAGACACCCTGGAAAGCTCCACCGCCCCCCCACCCCCAAAAAAATCCTATAAAGGCTGTACCCTGTCCCATTTGCTGCTGTTTCTCTCCCAAGGCAGCCACCCTCCTGGATTCTTCCCTCCCAGTAAATGTCTTGAGTGAGGTTTGTTGTGTGGTGTGACATTTTCACAGAGGGAGGGAAGCCCAGCTGTAACAACTTTTGGGAATGAAGTAGAACCATAACCCTTTCCCTGGGGAAACCTTACTTTAGTGGAGCAGAATTGTTACACTGGTATTTAAGCAGAATCGTTAGACTTCCATTGGGAAAACCAGTTTCTCTTAGCAGCCAAAAAATAAAAAAAAATTTTTTTTCTATTCTTGGTTTTTCAAGCCAAAGTTTCTCTGTGTAGCTTTGGAGCCTGTCCTGCTGTCCCGGAACTCACTCCGTAGACCAGGTTGACCTTGAACTCACAGAGATCCGCCTGCCTCTGCCTCTTGAGTGCTGGGATTAAAGGTGTGCACCAACACTGCCTGGTGCAGCCAGAAATTTTAAGTAGAACATAATTTACAGGATGCAGACTCTGCTTATTTTACATCTGTCTTTTTAAAATATCACTTTGCTCACTTTTCAATGACTTTATTATTTTAAAACTATATTGTTAGAGACATACATGGATCTAATCTAGAAAAAGTAGAAAAAAATCTAGAGAAAGACAAGATCTCCTGAGTAAATTGGGAGCATGGGGACTTTAGAAGAGGGTTGAAGGGGAGGGGAGAGACAGGGAATAGTGATGGACTATCCAGATCTCAGAAAAATACCTCAGAATTCAGGCCATGGCAGAAAAGGGGCCGGAGAACCTACTTAGATGAGGAGAGAGCCCAGGCTGCCTTCACTCGTCTTGAGGGCCATTCTGTTTCTACTGACTGGCATTGCTGTGTCTACTGCTTCCACCTCTGTGACAGTTTGAATGCAATTGTGTAGACAGAAGTTTCTCTGTGTGTGTGTCCGTCCCATAGCCATTCAGGCCCAAAGAAACACACAGGTGCTTATATAAATTGTAAACTGTTTGACCTATTAGCTCAGACTTATTATTAACTAGTTTTTACAACTTAAATTAATCCATAATTTTTGTCTATGTTTAGCCATGTGGCTTAGTACCTTTTCTCAGTGAGGCATTCTCATATCTTGCTTCCTCTGCTTCTCGATGACAACTGTGTCTCTCTGCCTTTCCTCTTCTCAGAATTCTCCTAGTCTGGTTGCCCCACCTATACTTAATGCCTAACTACTGCCAATTGGCGTTTTATTAAACTAATATGAGTGACAAATCTTTACAGTGTAGAAAAACATAATCCCATAACATAAGTGTCCCCATAAGGTCATAGGGAGTGGCACTATTAGGAGGTGTGGCTTTGTTGGAGTAGGTATGTCCTTGTTGGAAGAAGTGTGTCACTGTGGGAGCTTTGAGTCTCTTTTACTCAAGCTTCCCTCAGTGTGACAGACGATTTTCTGTTGCCTACAAGATGTAGGACTCTCAGCTACTTTGCAAGCATCATGTCTGCCTACAAGTTGCCGTGCTCCCCGCCATGATATGGACTGAACCTCTGAGCTGCAAGTGAGCCAGTTCAAAATAAATGTTTCCCTTTATAAGAGTTGTCATGGTTGCCAGGCAGTTGTGGTATGCATCTTTAATCCCAGCACTTGGGAGGCAGAGGCAGGTGAATCCTTGTGAGTTTGAGGCCAGCCTGGTCTACAGAGCTAGTTCCAGGACAGCTAGGACTGTTGCAGAGGGAAACCTGGTCTCGAAAAACAAAACAAAACAAAACAAACAAACAAACAAAAAAGAGTTGCCATGCTCATGATGTCTCTTCACAGCAATAGAAACCCTAACTAAGACAGCCTCCCAGACCTCTAGCCCCAAAGGTCTACTCCAGTGCCTGACAGGTTCTGCCTCCTCTCCTCATCCATCAGCTGCAGCAAGAGCTCCTCAGGGTTCTAGAAGGGTGCAGTGCCCTTGCACATACCTGGTTAGGTTTTCCCTCTGACCCACACACCCTTTTTCTTGTTTCTTTTCAGCACGGGGACAGCACACTGTGTGTCCCACACTAAAGAAAGCAGTCTGAATTCAGCTATATCCCCATCTTTCCCTGCTGCCCTGAAGAGGGGTGAGCCCCTGTGCTCTGACTCAGTTTCCTGGCCTCTGTAGTGGGTCAAGGTGCCTCTCTTGTCTTCAATCTGCTTCAGTGTGCTTCTGTCTGTTTCACTTTCCCTTCCCCTTCCACTTTTTCTCCTCTGAGGGAATTTCCTACCCAGAGAAGCTCCACCTTTCCTTCTTCCCTCCTCTGGAATCAGAACAGCCAGGGTCTTCCTTCCAGGCAGACATCAGCCACCCTTTGCACTGGGAGGACAAGAAGGGGAAGGTGACAGTCTTAGTGGAGATCAGAACCCTGCGGACAAGGTCAGTAGCAGACATCCTACTAGAGGGAGTTGGGCCTCCATTCCTGAGGTCCATGACTCTCTGGGCTAGTGTCCAGGAAGTTACTAATGCATGTCCCCTCCTCTGTTCCTCTCAAACAGGCTTCGACCCTGACCCTTGCTGAGCTATGGGTGGCACTGAGGTGAGTGAGAGGAGGTAGTGGGCTGGGTGTTGTCTCCCTCAGTTCTCCTTGGACAAAGCCCACTCTTTAGTCAGGAGACTAATGAGTCTCTCCAGATGTGCTGCTCACCTGGCGACTGCTCTGCTGTCACTGTCCTGTCCTAACTGCTGGAGCCCAGCTTTGGCGGGTGTTCTGGTCCCAAGGAGGATGTGGAGTCAGCTGGGGGGAAGGTGGAGACTCAAAAGAATCTGAGGGTGAATCGGGATGGCGTTCCGCGCGTTTCTTAAGGAAAGACTACACCGTTTATACTCTATAGTTGCACATAGGATTAAACAGGAGAAAGGGGGATGTGGACTGCAGTGTGGCTTGGGACCAGGGATGGAGAACGCTAGTGTTGACTTTGACAACTTACATATTAATGAAGGGTCAAAGTTCCTCTTGCCAGAGATAGGAAAGTCTCCTTTTTATTAGCAAACACTAACTTTCTTCTAGCCTCTGAAAGAATGTGATTTTTTTTGTCTAAATGCCTGACCTTGGAAAAAAAGGACTCTCTTGGGAGATCAGACAAGATTAAAGAATATGATATTATAGAATATGGCACCTTTTGTGTGGCTTAGTTTATCCAATTAACAAAAGCTTAAAAGTGAGCAAAGATGAGGCCAGATATATATTTCTGTAAACCTGAGAAGACCTTTAGAATTTATAAGTCCTGATTATCAAATATGCCTTATTCATCAAGCAAATGTTATTTATCTAAATTTTCTAGCAGCCTGGGGTTAACTTGTACAGGAGTAGACAGTTATCACACTTTGTGGTTCTAGAGCGGTGGGTTTTTTTTTTCCAAGAAAGTCTTTTGTTTAGAGAGCCTGCCATTTTATATATCTTTATCCTTCAAGTCCAAACAAAATTTCCCAAAGGAAATTGTGTAAGGGAATTCCCATAACACACAGTGGAATCAGTAGGAACGAAAGTGAAAGGGCATTGGAGAACAACGATCCCCAAATCAAAATGCTGGAACCTTGTCAAGCAGAAATAGTTGGTCACAAATATGGAACACACTCCAGACAGGGATAATTCTAGACTGGAGGACTGGGGCGTGATTGTCTGAGGTTGAGAAAAGGAACTGAGTTACACCGGATGACCAGCAGGAATAGAGTTAACAAATGAGAATAGCTTGGTGGTGATGGCGCACACCTTCAATCCCAGCACTTGGGAGGCAAAGGCTGTCGGATCTCTATGATTTCAAGTACAGCCTGGTCTAGAGAGTGAGTTCCTGAACAGGAAATGCTACACAGAGAGAGCCTGTCTCAAAAACAAACAAAACACACACACACACACACAGAAAAAAGAAAAAGAAAAAGAAAGAAGAAAAGAAAATGAGGATAGAGGACAGACTGGTCAGTTACTTACCAGGTCATTTGTCCCCACTGGAAAAAATGATCCCTTGTTCTGAGTGTGGCTGGACTCACTTGTGATCACAGTGCACCCGTGACTGAGGCAGGACTTCCGTGGTTTCAAGACCAGGCTGGCTCCATAGTAAGTTCCCAGCTGGCCTGATTTCCATCACTGCTCCACAAAAAGGGAGAGCAATGCCCTCCTCTCCAACACAGGTCCTCTGTCTAAATGCAAACTGAAAGTCAGCCCTGTGTGTGGACTCTCATGTCCAGTGAGCTCTGGCCTCTTGAAGAGGGAAATTTAGGACAGGGACCCTAGGAAAGGGCTGTGTGTCTGTGGGACTGTGCTCAGGATTCTGACCTCTCTCCCCACAACACTCACAGATGTGAGGTGGCCTCAGGAGGTTCAGGACCCGGAGAGTCAGACCCTGGGCTTAGCAACTTGAGCCATTGGCCCTGAGCAGTCTCTCTTCCCACAGGACTCTCCTTCCCTCTCCTCAGATGTGGAGCAGCCTGAAAAACACAGACACCAAGGTTTCTCCGACAGCTTTCCAGAGGCTGCGAATCCAGAGACTCAGAGGCTGCAGGTAATCTTTGGGGATAAGATGCAGAGATTGTTCCAAACATCGCTGGTCGGGGTGCTAGATTCCGGGGTCTTGGAAGCGATCTGAGCCGGCACATCTGGAGATGCTCATCACAAGTTTCTGTGCAGTGGCATCTGTAGGACAGGCTGGAGGGTGGCAAAGGTCACAGAAGGAGCAGAGTGCTTCCTATTTCCACAGGTAAAAGACGATCCCTGGGACAGCGAAGGTGCACATTGGCAAGGCTGTTCTGCAAGTGGCTCCAGAGTACTGTTGACCCTTGTCCTTCTGTGGTGCTGAGGAGGTTCTGGCCCTCCTGGCGCCCAAGAAGAAGGAGGATCTGGCAGCATGATCCCACCTCTGTGTCTCATCACATTCACATCTGTATTTAGACAGATGCTTTGATAAACACCCTTGGCAGCCCAGATGTGGTGGCATGCCTCTTTAATCCTACAACTCGGGGGGCAGTGGCAGGCAGCTGTGAACTCAAAGTCAGCCAGGTCTACATAATGAGTTTCAGGCAAGCCAGAGCTTCACTGTGAGACAACACAGATGTGAAAAGTGAGAGAGAGAGAGAGAGAGAGAGAGAGAGAGAGAGAGAGAAGAAAGACAGGATTCTTTTGTCTACAGCAAAAATTGGCTATGTAGAGCAGGTACTTACTGACTCTCTCCTGTAATTCCTGAATTCTGAATGCTGAGGCAGGAAGGTGACTGTAAACCCTAAGCAAGCTGGTCTACAGAGTCAATTCAGGAAAGTAACAGTCTCAAAAAAAGTATAGAATCAATTTAACAAAGAAACATAAGGTACCAGACTGTTGAATTTGCCCTCAGATTCTAGGTTTATGTCCCAACAGCCTCAGCCTCCTACTCCTGTTCTTTGGTTGGAGAAAGTTGTCCCGGCTCAGTGAGGAAGCTGCGTTCTCAGGCTTGCCCATGCGTCACGCACAGACTCCTGCAGCTCACGAACTTCTCAGTTTGCAGCCATGCTAGGTTATGGGACACAGAAGAAAGTCATGGAGACTGATGGAGGTGTCCACACACTACAGCACATTGAGAACAGGGCAGGGATCCCAGGCTAACTAGCCTGTAATCCTAGCTGGTGCCATTTAAGGGGATTATGAGGTCTGGAAAGAGGGTTTGGGGAACCAAAGTGAAGATCCCGGCTTTAAACCTTGTGATCTCTTCCTACCAGAGTCTGTCTGACATCACTGGGGAAGTGGAGACCAGAACTGAAGCTGAGAAGATCCTAGCCCAGGCCGAGGACATCCATGTCCAGGCGGAGTTGAACAGAGCCCAGACTGAGGAGATCCTAGCCCAGGCTGAGGAGATCCTAAGACAGGCTAGTACGATCCTAGTCCAAAGTCAGTTGACCCAAGTCCAGTCTCAGATGATCAGAGCCCAGGCTGAGGAGGTGCTAGCCAAGGTTGAGGAGATTGTAGACCAGGCTGAGGAGATCATAGACCTGGCTAAGGAGATCCCAGGCCAAGCTGAGGAGATGCTAACCAAGGTTGAGGAGATCGTAGACCAGGCTGAGGAGATCATAGACCCGGCTGAGGAGATCCCAGGCCAGGCTGAAGAGATCCCAGGCCAGGCTGAGGAGATCCCAGGCCAGGCTGAGGGCACCCCAGCTAAGGATCAGAACAAAGACCAGGATCAGAACAAAGACCAGACCGAAGAGGAACAAGCCAAGGACAACCAGAAGAGCCATGATAAGCCTGGAATTCTAAAACGGATTTGGCTCAAAATCCAGGATTTCATAAAGAAGCAAAAAGAAAAATTTAATGCCATGCTTAAGTTTGTTATGCTACAGTTCAGTTGAAGGAAAATTTTCGTGTCTTTGTCATTTATGCCGAGCCAGACACTACACTCTGCTTTATGAGAATTCAAGAAACATTACTCAACTGAAGCCATCCAAACAGGCGTAGGTAACAGTGCAGAGCCTGCCGTCCCCTAACGTCTTGCACAGAATGTCCTCAAGACCCTTTGTATTGTCTACTCTGACCCTCAGGCCCCTGTGTCACCTGTTCCCTGCATGTCAATTCTGTTCCTCTTGTCCCGTGTTCCTTAATAAAAGTCGTTTTAAAGGAATCAAGCATTTGTCTGGAATCTTCTCTGACGGGCAGCCAGTAGGTCTATCTGGGAACCCACTGCAAAGTTCCTCCTTTGGAAGGTTACATCGTCTCCACTGTGTGCACCCTGGGACACTGGTCACTATGCAGTACCGCCTTGTGGTGGACTCCTGATAGAGAACTGCACTCGGGCACATAGTCGGTGTTCCGTGATCCCTCAGTGTGGGGCCAGCACGTTGAGACCTGTGGAGCTGCAGTCAGCCTATCCGCTGTCTGTGTCATAGGCTAGAGGAGGCATGCTTGCTTTTGCTTGTTTGTTTGTTTTGACATACTTAAACTGGCTTCAAATTCTGGGGCCCGAGGCATCCTCCTGCCTCAGACTCCCAATTAGAGATGTGCACATGTCATCTGCTTATTTGCTCAAAAATTCCTGTAGGCAAGAGCGGCACGGGACCAGTAAGGTTAGAGAGACAAAAGAGACGTCAGGAGTGAGTAAGGGGCGCTAGGACATCCCGGAACTCCAGGGATCAAATGAAAGCTGACCCCGGATTCCTGGAGAGCCCCGAGTAAAGAGTGATATAATTAATGTGCAGAATGTTACTTTTGGGTGAATGTTGTGTAAATGGGTCATCATTATCACTGGCGTGTGCCTTGGCCTGTTGTCCTTTGCCTTTGCGTGTGTGTAAGACCTGTGTTCCGGTATATAAAGCAAGTCTCGTCTGCCTTCAGCTCTTTGAATTCTCCTCAACCTCCTGGCCTCAGACTTGGTTGCCTGGACCTCATCAAACTCCTTAGCCTGTCCCCAGTGAATAAGTAGTGTGGGAAACTGTGGTGTGCCTTTTTATTCTAGGCCTGCCATGACCACTGCCACCAGGAAGCAGAGCCAACTGTGGTCACCAATGGAACAAAATAAACTATATATAGGTAACAACAAGGTCTCTGGTGGTAGGGCTGTTCACATTCCTTCTGTACAGGTGGGATAAGACCACCTCCTGCTCTCCCCCAGCTATATATCCAATTGGAACTCTGAAGTAAAACTGGGAGTGTTGGGTCAGGAGCTCAAGACCAGCCTCAGCTATACAGTGAGCTTGATGGAATCCCAGGCTACACAGACTGTGTCCTAAAACAAAAAGGAAACGTGAAAGTCTACAAGGGGTTAAAATCTGACCAGCAGAGCTGAGTGGTGATGTCACACACTTTTAACCCCAGCACGAGGGAGACAGAGACAGGCTGATTTCTGTGAGTTTGAGGCCAGCCTGGTCTACAAGAGCTAGTTCCAGGACAGGCTCTTAGGCTAAGAAAAATTATCTTGAAACCCCCCCCCCCCGCCCCCCCCCCCCGCACAAAAACCGACCAGGAATGAGATTCCAGATGTGGATCTTCTTGTGACTTCCAGATGGGGATCTTTTTGTGAATTGCCCTTGCTCCTGCAAACAACCCAGTGAACTCATGAATTTACCAAATTGGACTTCAAAGCTTTTGTCTTTTTGGTCTGTCAGCTCTTTCCCTGGGTCAACAAAAGTTCTCAAATTTGGGGGTAAAGTGGGGAGAGCTACACCAGTGTTAAGATTCCACAAGCCAAAGAAGTGAACTTCATGATCACGGAGTTACAGTGTGGCGCAGGGCTGGAGAGACAGCTCATGGGTAAAGTGCTCACCCTGAAGCCTGAGGACATCAGAGTTTGACCCCAGGAGCCACATGAAGGAAGGAAAGAATAACTCCCACAAGATGCCCTCTGACTTCCACACAAGCCCTGTGGGGCCCAAGTATACATGTGCAAAACACACACACACACACACACACACACACACACACACACGAGATCATAACCTACCAGGGATCTTCCTTCAGTCAATGACCTTTGAGAGGCTGGATCAGGTTGGGCATAACCCTGGGTACCAAAGAGGTACATTCCCATTCTTTCACCTCTCTCTCTCTCTCACCTGGATGCTGGATTCGGTTCCTGTTCCCCGCTCATGCAGAGGTCTGTGATCTGTGAGTCCCCCTTTTCATGAAGATCCCCTTATTAGACCTAATTTGGAGTTAGTGTGGGATTACTTTATTCACGTTCTCCACCAATAACCTGTCTCTTTAACAAGCTGGTCACTTTAAGAAACCAAGATTTGTTGGGCAGTGGTGGCATACATCTTTAATCCCAGTACTTGGGAGACTAGGTTGGCAGATACTGAGTTCAAAACCAGTCTAGTCTACAAAGCTAGTTCTAGGACAGCCAATCTTGTTACACAGAGAAACGCTGCTGCAAAAAAAAAAAAAAAAAAACCCAACACACAAGCAACAACAAGAACAAAAACAGGAAGAGACCAGCATCACTGAGGCGAACTTTTTGGGAATTATTTCCTGAGTCAGTGCACAGAAGCGTGTTCTAGAGGCAGCCAAGGTAGAACCTTGGTTATTGATGCTTTTCCTTTGTTTTTGTCTGAGGCAGGGTTTCTCTGTGTAACAGTCCTGGCTGTTAGGGAACTCACTTTGCAGACCAGGCTGGTCTTGAACCCGGAGATGCACATGTCTCTGCCTACTGAGTGCTGGGATTAAAGGCTTGTGCTGTCACCACCAGGCCAAGGTAGAAGCTTGTGCTGTGAAAACTTGGTAGTAGTGTAAGTCACCCAGGTGGTGCTGGCTTTGAAGGGACATAGGGATCATGGAGAGCCCCTGGCCTTGGCACTCTGTGGCAGGGTTGGAGTTTCTGAAGGGAGCCCAGGAGAAATTATTTCTGAAAGTGCAGCCCAGTTGCAGCAGAGACCCCAGCATTTTCAAGGTGCTAGTATCATAGGACAACCAGGGAGAAGGGCAGCAGCTGTGGCGTGGAGCCAACTTGAGCCTAGAAGATGAGCTGTGTGTGCTGCAGGGAGCAGAACCAGAGAAGTGACCCAAGCCCTTTGGAGGAGCCCAGAAGGGCCAGAGTGAACCCCAGGCACTGGACACTGAGGTATTTACCCTGTTAGAGCTTGTATTTGCTTTGTCCAAACTGTGACTGGGCCCTCTTGAAGTAAGAGACAGGACTTCCCATGTTTTTCACACCTCCATATCTTGGGATCGCCACTGCAACTTAAGCTACCCCTTCACCTTTCTTCAGAGACTCAGCTCCTGACACCAGGGGCCAGACCTCAGCTGCCCTCCAGAGCCCTTCAGTGTTGCAACCCTTGTGCCTTTGAAAGCAGAGCAGGTAGATGCCTTTCCATCCAATGGTCCAGCTCCCTGAGATGCAGCCTTGCCCACCCGCCGACCACGGCTCCACTGAACTGGCCTGAGTCACAGCTTTTCTAGCACAGGATTGGACTACAGTGACTGGATGGATCTGAAAAGGATGCGGGGGTGAAGATGCAGGGAGCGCTTGAGGGATACAGTCAAAACGAGTGCACACAGCCTGAGTAGGAAGGCAAATAAGCTCCAGAACATTCCAGACAGGGATGAGGATGTGAGGCAGCAGGCTCTTTACTCTTGTCCAGAACTAGCTGGTTTTCTTAGAGCAAATTAACTCTTCCAGGAGGCTGGGGAAGCTGTTGGCCTCGTCTCTCCTTCACCATTTGGGACCCGTGCAACCTCAGAACAGGTGGGTCCTACTCTCTTAACAGTCTTCAACACCCCACCCCGACCTGCAGCTTCTGGGAAACAGTGATTGATGTTTGTTTCAGACCTGCACCCCGGACCCATCGATGCTCACACAAATGAAAGGCTTTCTCTATCGCCTTTTTAACAACATTTGACATTATTTATAGGAGTGTTTGGCTTGCACGTGTACCACACGCCTACAGAGGTCAGAAAAGGACATCAGATCCCCTGGAGCTGGAGTTACCACCACACGGGTGCTGGGAACCAGAACTGAGTCCCCTGTGAGGTCAGGGTCTCCACCGCGCATTTCTCCAGCCTCGCCCACTACTTTTTGTTCTCTTCCTGCTCTGGCCTTGGTTTCGCGCCTTTCCGACTATGGTGAAAACAAACATGTGAGTTAAAGTGAAGTAATGTGATGAGGTTGTAGAGATCAAGAACCCTGAAGTGCCAGAGTTTCTTCCCAGCCTTTAATCCCAGCACTTCAGAGGCAGAGGCCTGATGAGATTCATTAACGTCCAATGAAACCATTAGAAGAGCACACAACTCTGATTTTTGAAGTGAAGCATATGGACTTTGAACTGCTTTACTTATGATTCCTGCCTTGTACCCGGGCATTTCTAATTGATTTGTGTCAGTATAGAATGGAAGAGCCTCAGAAATGGATGTTCTTTCACTGTGCTGGGAAGAATCCATTCAGCTCTTTTTATTAACCGAAGTCATTTATATTGGGGTATTTATTATTGATGTGTCCTAAGTAATTACTGCAGGCCTTTTGTCAGTCACCATTAATAATTCATAACTGCATAATTTCAGTATTAGTATGAGGCACTACAACCTCAGCCAGATCCATTACTGACAATTGACAAAGTCTTATTCTTCCTTTTATAATTAGTTCAGAAACCCTTTCTATAATAGGCCTTTAACTTTTTACTCTGTTTATGAGCTAAAAATATCCATTCTAAAATATTATCTTCCCTTCACATAGTAAGTACATACGGGAATGGGTAGAAGAAAAAAATACCAAAATATCCTCAGCTGAGGTATTTAATCAATCAGTATAAGCATTTTTGACTTTTTTGTTCTACTTGGGTCAGCTCCCTCTCTTCTTCATCTGTTAAATGTCTTGGGCTGCTTAAACCCCAGTCACCTTGCAAAATTTGAAACAAATTACTGATTTCTTCAGTAGACAATCTAATGGTAGGCCATAACCTGTTTGGGTGACCCTTCTTAGACACCAGATGGGGGAGTGTGTACAGAGTCAAAGATGCAGAGAGAGGGAGTCAGGAGAATAGCAAGACACACAGCTATAGACTAGTCTATTATGGATATTGAGCCTGCCTACATACTTCTTGAGTTGTAGCCACAAGTTGGGACAACATCTGTCATGCCCAGGCTCGATGGATTTGTATGCTCCAGGGTAGGGGTTTGTGGATTAGAAAGGTGGGATTAGAAAGAAATACAGAGACATATGATATGACCGGGAGGCAATCCAGTGAATAATGAACCTACCCGTGTTTATTTCTTATGATCTTTAAATTCCCCAATCCAAAACAATGGGAAGAAAGCAAAAGACTTTTATCATGACTTGACACAAGGGACAAAGTGATTATCATCTTAATACCCAAAGCACAAAGTAACCAACCGTATGTCAAGATACCTTGTTAATAGTCACACCTTAAGTCAAATCTTCTGTCAATACCTTGAAGGAGCAAGAATAGGCTTAAACTCTCTGACCTGTAGTCAAGGTGGAACAGATCAACTTCTGTGAGTTCCCACACCCTGCCAGCGTCCCATTGGCTCAGGCAACTGACCCTGCTGGATTGCCCTTCCCTTACTGTCATCTCTGGTCAGGTGTCTCTGCATCAGCAGTCTCTGGGTGTAGCAGGAGGACCTAGGTCATCTCAGGGCGGAAGTGCATGCTGAGCATGCTCACACTGGCTGGTTTGGACAGGACGACTGAGGCTTGGGTAGGCTGGCCAGCAGTTTCTCCAACAGCAACTAACTGATACCTCCCAATGATTTCTGAGAATCGTTAAGAGTGTGCCAATGATACCCGTCGGTGGTGGCGCAGACCTTTAATCCCAGCAATTGGAAGGCAAAGGCTGACTGATATCTGTGAGTTTTAGGCCAGCCTGGCTACAGAGTGATATCCAGGGCAGCCAGCACTGTTACATGGAGAAAACCTGTCTCGAAAAATTTAAAAAAAAAATTAAGTGCAAATGCTCTCTTCTAATATGTAACTTGGAGCTGAATTGTTTTGTTTACTCAATTGAAATCCTAGATAAGTAAAGAATCTTCTCTTTGATTTTTTTCAGTAGCAATTTGCAACTCCTGTTGGGGTAAGATCTATTGTACCTCAGCAAACACATTTTCAAGGGTATCAGTATCAAAGAGGCAGCTATTAAGATATCATCCAAAAAAGCAATCTACAGATTCAATGCAATGCCCATCAAAATTCCAGCAAAATTCTTCAAAGACCTCGAAAAAACGTTACTCAACTTCATATGGAAAAGCAAAACACCCAGAATAGCCAAAACAATCCTGCACAATAAAAGAACTTCTGGAGGCATCACAATTCCTAACTTCAAACTCTACTACAGAGCTATAGTACTGAAAACAGCCTGGTGTTGGCATAAGAACAGAAAGGAGGACCAATGGAACGGAATAGAAGACCCAGATATCAATGCATACACCTTCAAACACCTGATCTTTGATAAAGAAGCAAAAAATATCAAATGGAAAAAAGAAAGCATATTTAACAAGAGGAGCTGGCATAATTTGATATCAACAGGTAGAAGAATAAAAATAGACCCATGTCTATCACCATGCACAAAACTCAAGTCCAAATGGATCAAAGACTTTAACATAAAGTCAGCCACACTGAACCTCATAGAAGAAAAAGTGGGAAATACACTTGAATGCATTGGCACAGGGAACCACTTTCTAAATAGAACACCAACAGCACAGACACTGAGAGAATCAATTAATAAATGGGACCTCCAGAAACTGAAAAGCTTCTGTACAGCAAAGGACATGGTCAACAAGACAAAATGACAGCCTACAGAATGGGAAAAGATCTTCACTAACCCCACATCAGACAGAGGGCTGATCTCCAAAATATACAAAGAACTCAAGAATTTGGACACCAAAAAAATCACATAATCCAATTTTAAAAAATAGAGTACAGGCCTAAACAAAGAACTCTCAACAGAGGAATCTAAAATGGCTGAAAGACACTTAAGGAAATGTTCAACATCCTTAGTCATCAGAGAAATGCAAATCAAAACAACTCTGAGATTCCATCTTACACCTGTAAGAATGGCCAAGATCAAAAACACTGATGACAACTTATACTGGGGAGGTTGTGGGGGAAAGGGAATACTTCTGTATTGCTGGTGGGAATGCAAGCTGGTACAACCCCTTTGGATGTCAGTGTGGTAATGTCTCAGAAAATTAGGAGATATATATCCAAAAGATGCTCAATTGTGCTACAAGGACATGTGCTCAACTATGTTCATAGCAGCTTTGTTTGTCATAGCCAGAACCTGGAAACAACCTAAATGCCTCTAGATCAAAAATGGATTTAAAAAAATGTGGTACATACACAATGGAGTACTACACAGGAGAAAAAAATGACATCTTGAATTTTGCAGAAAAATGTATGGAGCTAGAAAGGATTATTTTGAGTGAGGTAACCCAGACACAGAAAGACAATTATCACATGTACTCACTCATAGGTGGTTTTTAAAATATAAAGCAAAGAAAGTCATCCTACAAACCACAATCCCAGAGATTAGACAAAAATGAGGACACTAAGAGAGATTTACATAAACAATCTACATGGGAAGTAGAAAGTAGAAAAAGACAAGTTCTCCTGAGTAAATTGGGAGCATGGGGACCTTGGGAGAGGATTGAAGGGAGGAGGGGAGAGGCAGCGAGGGGAGCAGAGAAAAATGTAGAGCTCAATAAAGATCAAAGAAAAAAGATAAGCAATAATCTGAGAAAATTGTTTATGAACCACATCTAGTGGTTGGTTTACAAAATATTGGCATGAAGTTGAATTATTTAACATTTTCTGGGGGAAGATCCAATGATGTCATTTATACTGGCTGAGCATTATGGTAAGAAGGAACTGTAAAAACAAATTTTCTTCTTGAAGAAAATAGAAATACAGGAATGTAAGATCCAAGAATAGGAACATAAAATTAAAGAAATATAGAGTTGTAAGCCTAAAGAAATGTAAGCTGTTAGTCACTAGCACTGCCAACAAATAAAGATTGACTTTTGTGGGGTTTTTTTTTTGTTGTTGTTTGGTTGTTGGTTTTTTTGTTTGGTTGGTTAGTTGGTTTTTCAAGACAGGGTTTCTCTGTAGCTTTGGAGCCTGTCCTGGAACTGCCTCCGTAGACCAGACTGGCCTCGAACTCACAGAGATCTGCCTGTCTCTACTCTCTGAGTGCTGGGATTTAAGGCATGCACTATCATCGTCAAGCTTAGTTTTATTTTTAATTTACTTCTTCCATCACTGATGACTGTTTGCCCAACTATCTTTTTCCAGTATTGCCAGACCTTCCTGTTCTGCATACTGGAGCTACTTTCCTATTAAGATAGGAAAGCATTGTAATTGGGCAATTCTAACACCAGCTCCTACTGGCATAGTCTTCTCTCCATAAACCATAACTTTAATTCCTCCCTGGGAATCTACATCTATAATTCCTAGAGGTACAATAAATCCTTAAGATGTTAAACTACTGCTTCCCATACTTATTCCTACTGTCCCTGGGGGAAGACGACCACACATTCCAGTGGCTATTGTATAACAAGGAATGTGTAGAGGTAATGCTAAATGTTTACCCACTGCTAAATCCAAAGCAGCACTTCCTGAAGTAGCATGCATTATATCTCCAGTACTTTAACTTCCTACAAAGAGAGGTGGGGCTTTGTTGGAGTAGGTGTGGCCTTGTAAGAGGAAGTGTGTCACTGTGTGGGTGGGGGGCTTTGAGGAATCTTTTACTCAAGCTTCCCTCAGTGTGACACTCAGACCATTTCCTGTTGTGTACAAGATGTAGGACTCTCTGCTAATTTACCAAAACCACGTTTGCCTGCAAGTTGCCATGCTCCCCGCCATAATGATAATGGACTGAACCTCTGAAACTCTAAGCGGGCCTCAATTAAATGTTTTTCTTTACGAGTTGCCATGGTCACTGTGTGTTTTCACAGCAATAGAAAGCCTAACTACCGCAGCCTCACAGACCCCTATCCCTGAAGAACCCCTGCAGGGACTGACAGGTTCTGCCTCCTCTCATGCAGCCACTACAGCAAGAGCTTGTCAGGGTTCTGAAAGGCACAGTGCCCTGCGCACACTTGGTCAGTCTTCCCCTTTGACCCCCACACACTTGGCTGTGCTCCTCACCCACACCTGTTAACTCCCACCTCTCCTCCAACTCAACTTTTCTTGTTTCTTTCCAGTGTGGGGTCAGTCCAGGATAGGGCCCATGCTTAAGAAAGCAGTCTGTTGAGCAACATCCCACCTAACCCTGCTGTTCTAAAAAGGAGTGAGCAGCTGTGCTCTGCCTCATGTTCCTGGCTCCGAAAGTGGATCAAAGGACTTTGCTGCCTTCACTCTGCCTGTTTCTCTTTCCCTTTCACTCTCACTGTCCTCTCTGAAGGATCCTCCCCTCCACAGAAGCTCCACCTTTCCTTCCTCCCTCCTCTAGGATAAAAACAGCCAGGGCCTTCCTCCTAGGCAGACATCAGCCACCCTTTGCACTGGGAGGACAAGAAGGGGAAGGTGACAGTCTTAGTGGAGATCAGAACCCTGCGGACAAGGTCAGTAGCAGATGTTCTACTACAGGGAGTTGGGCCTCCATTCCTGAGGTCCATGACTCTCTGGGCTAGTATCCAGGAAGTTACTAATGCATGTCCCCTCCTCTGTTCCTCTCAAACAGGCTTCGACCCTGACCCTTGCTGAGCTATGGGTGTCCCTAAGGTGAGTGAGAGGAGGTAGTGGGCTGGGTGTTGTCTCCCTCAGTTCTCCTTGGACAAAGCCCACTCTTTAGTCAGGAGACTAATGAGTCTCTCCAGATGTGCTGCTCACCTGGCGACTGCTCTGCTGTCACTGTCCTGTCCTAACTGCTGGAGCCCAGCTTTGGTGGGTGTTCTGGTCCCAAGGAGAATGTGGAGTCAGCTGGGGGGAAGGTGGAGACTCAAAAGAATCTGAGGGTGAATCGGGATGGCGTCCCGCACGTTTCTTAAAGAAAGACTACACCGTTTATACTCTATAGCTGCACATAGGATTAAACAGGAGAAAGGGGGATGTGGACTGCAGTGTGGCTTGGGACTAGGGATGGAGAACGCTAGTGTTGACTTTGACAACTTACATATTAATGAAGGGTCAAAGTTCCTCTTGCCAGAGATAGGAAAGTCTCCTTTTTATTAGCAAACACTAACTTTCTTCTAGCCTCTGAAAGAATGTGATTTTTTTTGTCTAAATGCCTGACCTTGGAAAAAAAGGACTCTCTTGGGAGATCAGACAAGATTAAAGAATATGATATTATAGAATATGGCACCTTTTGTGTGGCTTAGTTTATCCAATTAACAAAAGCTTAAAAGTGAGCAAAGATGAGGCCAGATATATATTTCTGTAAACCTGAGAAGACCTTTAGAATTTATAAGTCCTGATTATCAAATATGCCTTATTCATCAAGCAAATGTTATTTATCTAAATTTTCTAGCAGCCTGGGGTTAACTTGTACAGGAGTAGACAGTTATCACACTTTGTGGTTCTAGAGCGGTGGGTTTTTTTTTTCCAAGAAAGTCTTTTGTTTAGAGAGCCTGCCATTTTATATATCTTTATCCTTCAAGTCCAAACAAAATTTCCCAAAGGAAATCGTGTAAGGGAATTCCCATAACACACAGTGGAATCAGTAGGAACGAAAGTGAAAGGGCAGTGGAGAACAATGATCCCCAAATCAAAATGCTGGAACCTTGTCAAGCAGAAATAGTTGGTCACGAATATGGAACACACTCCAGACAGGGATAATTCTAGACTGGAGGACTGGGGCGTGATTGTCTGAGGTTGAGAAAAGGAACTGAGTTACACCGGATGACCAGCAGGAATAGAGTTAACAAATGAGAATAGCTTGGTGGTGATGGCGCACACCTTCAATCCCAGCACTTGGGAGGCAAAGGCTGTCGGATCTCTATGATTTCAAGTACAGCCTGGTCTAGAGAGTGAGTTCCTGAACAGGAAATGCTACACAGAGAGAGCCTGTCTCAAAAACAAACAAAACACACACACACACACACAGAAAAAAGAAAAAGAAAAAGAAAGAAGAAAAGAAAATGAGGATAGAGGACAGACTGGTCAGTTACTTACCAGGTCATTTGTCCCCACTGGAAAAAATGATCCCTTGTTCTGAGTGTGGCTGGACTCACTTGTGATCACAGTGCACCCGTGACTGAGGCAGGACTTCTGTGGTTTCAAGACCAGGCTGGCTCCATAGTAAGTTCCCAGCTGGCCTGATTTCCATCACTGCTCCACAAAAAAGGGAGAGCAATGCCCTCCTCTCCAACACAGGTCCTCTGTCTAAATGCAAACTGAAAGTCAGCCCTGTGTGTGGACTCTCATGTCCAGTGAGCTCTGGCCTCTTGAAGAGGGAAATTTAGGACAGGACCCTAGGAAAGGGCTGTGTGTCTGTGGGACTGTGCTCAGGATTCTGACCTCTCTTCCCACGACACTCACAGATGTGAGGTGGCCTCAGGTAGCTCAGGACCCGGAGAGTCAGACCCTGGGCTAAGCAACTTGAGCCATCAGCTCTGAGCAGTCTCTCTTCCCACAGGACTCGCCTCTCTTCTTCTCTGATGTGGAGCGTGTACGACACAAACTGCAGGGTTACTCTGAGAGCTTCCCAGATGCTGACAATGCAACGACCCAGAAGCTGCAGGTAATCTTTGGGGATAAGGTGCAGAGATTGTTCCAAACATCGCTGGTCTAGATTCCGGGGTCTTGGAAGCGATCTGAGCCGGCACATCTGGAGATGCTCATCACCACAAGTTTCTGTGCAGTGGCATCTGTAGGACAGGCTGGAGGGTGGCAAAGGTCACAGAAGAAGCAGAGTGCTTCCTATTTCCACAGGTAAAAGACGATCCCTGGGACAGCGGAGGTGCACATTGGCAAGGCTGTTCTGCAAGTGGCTCCAGAGTACTGTTGACCCTTGTCCTTCTGTGGTGCTGAGGAGGTTCTGGCCCTCCTGGCGCCCAAGAAGGAGGAGGATCTGGCAGCATGATCCCACCTCTGTGTCTCATCACATTCACATCTGTATTTAGACAGATGCTTTGATAAACACCCTTGGCAGCCCAGATGTGGTGGCATGCCTCTTTAATCCCAGCACTCACAAGGCAGAGGTAGGCAGCAGTGAACTCAAAGTCAGCCAGGTCTACAGAGTGAGTTTCAGGCAAGCCAGAGCTATACTGTGAGACCCCGTCTCAACACACAGACAGGAATAAAAAAAGAAAGAAGGAAAGAGGAAAAAAGAACGATAGGATTTCTCTGTCTACATGCAAGAAATGTCTATGTAGAGCAGGTGTACTGACTCTCTCGTGTAATCCCTGAACTCAGAAGGCTGAGGCAGGAGGATGGCAGTAAGTCCTAGGTAAACTGGGCTACAGAGTCAGTTCAAAAAGTTTTAAGTAAATTAAACAGAGAAACATAAGGTACCAGACTGTTGAATTTGCCCTCAGACCCCAGGTTTATGTCCCAACAGCCTCAGCCTCCAACTCCTGTTCTTTGGTTGGAGAAAGTTATCCCAGCTCAGTGAGGAAGCTGCGTTCTCAGGCTTGCCCATGCTTCATGCACAGACTCCTGTAGCTCACCAACTTCTCAGTTCACAGCCGTGCTAGGTGATGGGACACAGGAGGCCTTGGAGACTGAAGGAGGTGTCCACATCCTACATTACATTGAGAACAGGGCAGGGCAGGGATCCCAGGCTAACTGGTCTCTAAGTCCTAGCTGGTGCCATTTAAGGGGATTATGAGGTCTGGGAACAGGGTTTGGGGGACAAAAGCTGAAGATCTAGGCTTTTAATCCTGTGATTCTCTCCTACCAGATCCTGTCTGGCAGAGCTGGGGAAGCAGAAATCAGAGCTGAGACTGAGAAGATCCTAGCCCAGGCTGAGCTGACCCGAGCCCAGGCTGAGCTGACCCGAGCCCATCCTGAGCACCCACAAGCCCAGGCTGAGCTGACCCGAGCCCAGNCCGAGGACATCCATGTCCAGGCGGAGTTGAACAGAGCCCAGACTGAGGAGATCCTAGCCCAGGCTGAGGAGATCCTAAGACAGGCTAGTACGATCCTAGTCCAAAGTCAGTTGACCCAAGTCCAGTCTCAGATGATCAGAGCCCAGGCTGAGGAGGTGCTAGCCAAGGTTGAGGAGATTGTAGACCAGGCTGAGGAGATCATAGACCTGGCTAAGGAGATCCCAGGCCAAGCTGAGGAGATGCTAACCAAGGTTGAGGAGATCGTAGACCAGGCTGAGGAGATCATAGACCCGGCTGAGGAGATCCCAGGCCAGGCTGAAGAGATCCCAGGCCAGGCTGAGGAGATCCCAGGCCAGGCTGAGGGCACCCCAGCTAAGGATCAGAACAAAGACCAGGATCAGAACAAAGACCAGACCGAAGAGGAACAAGCCAAGGACAACCAGAAGAGCCATGATAAGCCTGGAATTCTAAAACGGATTTGGCTCAAAATCCAGGATTTCATAAAGAAGCAAAAAGAAAAATTTAATGCCATGCTTAAGTTTGTTATGCTACAGTTCAGTTGAAGGAAAATTTTCGTGTCTTTGTCATTTATGCCGAGCCAGACACTACACTCTGCTTTATGAGAATTCAAGAAACATTACTCAACTGAAGCCATCCAAACAGGCGTAGGTAACAGTGCAGAGCCTGCCGTCCCCTAACGTCTTGCACAGAATGTCCTCAAGACCCTTTGTATTGTCTACTCTGACCCTCAGGCCCCCGTGTCACCTGTTCCCTGCATGTCAATTCTGTTCCTCTTGTCCCGTGTTCCTTAATAAAAGTCGTTTTAAAGGAATCAAGCATTTGTCTGGAATCTTCTCTGACGGGCAGCCAGTAGGTCTATCTGGGAACCCACTGCAAAGTTCCTCCTTTGGAAGGTTACATCGTCTCCACTGTGTGCACCCTGGGACACTGGTCACTATGCAGTACCGCCTTGTGGTGGACTCCTGATAGAGAACTGCACTCGGGCACATAGTCGGTGTTCCGTGATCCCTCAGTGTGGGGCCAGCACGTTGAGACCTGTGGAGCTGCAGTCAGCCTATCCGCTGTCTGTGTCATAGGCTAGAGGAGGCATGCTTGCTTTTGCTTGTTTGTTTTGACATAGTATCTAACTTAAACTGGCTTCAAATTCTGGGGCCCGAGGCATCCTCCTGCCTCAGACTCCCAATTAGAGATGTGCACATGTCATCTGCTTATTTGCTCAAAAATTCCTGCAGGCAAGAGCAGCATGGGACCAGTAAGGTTAGAGAGACAAAAGAGACGTCAAGAGTGAGTAAGGGGTGCTAGGACATCCCGGAACTCCAGGGATCAAATGAAAGCTGACCCCGGATTCCTGGAGAGCCCCGAGTAAAGAGTGATGTAATTAATGTGCAGAATGTTACTTTTGGGTGAATTCTGTGTAAATAGGCCATTATTATCACAGGAGTGTACCTTGGCTCTGTTGTCCTTTGCCTATGTGTGTGGGACCTGCACAACCTCAGAACAGCTGGGTCCCACACCCTTAAAAGTCCTTCAACACGCCACCCTGACCTGCCGCTTCTGGGAAACAGTGATTGATGTTTGTTTCAGACCTGCACCCTGGACCCATCGATGCTCACACAAATGAAAGGCTTTCTCTGTTGCCTTTTTAACAACATTTGACATTTATTTATAGGAGTGTTTGGCTTTCACGTGTACCACACGCCTACAGAGGTCAGAAAAGGACATCAGATCCCCTGGAGCTGGAGTTACCACCACACGGGTGCTGGGAACCAGAACTGAGTCCCCTGTGAGGTCAGGGTCTCCACTGCGCATTTCTCCAGCCTCGCCCACTACTTTTTGTTCTCTTCCTGCTCTGGCCTTGGTTTCCTGCTCCTCCGATTATTGTAAAAGCAAGCATGTGAGTTAAAGTGAAGTCATGTGATGAATTGTAGGGATCAAGAACCCCGAAGTGCCAGAGTTTATTCCCAGCCTTTAATCCCAGCACTTCAGAGGCAGAGGCCTGATGGTCTTTGCGACTATGAGGTATCCTCATTTACATAGACAGTTCCAGGCTAGCCAGAGCTAGAGTGGGACAAGCTCAAAACACTGAGGATAAAAATAAGAGGGTTTGCTCCTGGGCATGAAATAGCAAAGCTGACAGGATCAGAAGATGGGGCTCTATGAAAGCGCCAGCGAGCTGCTCTGAGGCGTTGGCTCTAATTGGAACCCCAGAAGGTCCTGAGGGACCCATACAAGGTGCCATTGCCCTTTCACCGGCTCTCCTAACTCATCTCACTGTACCAGACTAAACTGTGAGTATAGCATGTTGTGGAATATTACTTTAACTCTGGAACGGTGAGCTTCATTTGCTCAATTATGTAAAGATGCTGCTATTTCACCTTGCCTGCCTGAGGCACCTGATCGGCCTAGTGAAAATGTGAAGGGCCAATAGCAAGGCAGTAGAGGGATAGTTGGCTGGTGCGCAGAGGAAATAGGTAGGAGGGATCTAGGCTTGTGAGAGAGGAGGTAAGAGAAGTAGGGAGAAAGGAAGGGAGACTCCTGGGGCCAGGCCACAGCCAGTCAGGCGAGGAATAGGACTTACAGAATGGAAGAGAGGTAATAAGCACCAAGGCAAAAATGTAGAAGAGAAACAGGTTAATTTAAGTTAGAAGACTTCATAGGACAAACATAAGATAAGTCTGAGCATTCATAACTGATGATAAGTCTCCGTGTTGTGATTTGGGAGCTGGTTGGTGGCTCAAAACAAAAGGCCTGCAACAAAAATACTGTGTCTCTAAAATGTTCCAGATCCCAGCAGAGACCATGCTGTAGACCAGAAGCTAGGTAAGCGATATGAAGGATTCTAGAGCTGCATGTCGGTAGCTGTCTCCTGAGGGCCAGACTGCCCGCTTTGCCTGCACATCCTTGAAGAAGCAGGCACATTGTCCCCATAGGATCAGAAACCAAATCGTGAGGTCGCTCAACCTATAGCTCTGCACTAACAAAACTCTGAATCCTTCTGACCCGCCTTCCTTTTGTGGAGCTAACAATGGAATTATCTTGATAGGAAGATCCAGTCTACCATGGTTTGTGATGGGAAAAGATCATAGAACCCAATCGATAGTCCACCTACTTCATAAATATTCATAATAATTTATAGAGCCTCTCTGGTCTTGTCCATTAGGCTGCTTACCGCTCAATCTCTTTTCAGAGCACTTTGCTCGCTACCAGGCATTGTCTTAATAAACTAATCAACCTGTCTGTCTCTCGCCTGAATTCATCCCTTCAAGAAAACAAGAATGGAGAGAGAACCCCATGACATCTGACCCATTCACACTTGGAAAGGAGTCTGGGGGAGATGGCTCCCCAGTCATCAGCCTGACCTTGTGGAGAACACAAGAAGAGATGGTCCCTGGGAGAGGAAGCGGCACTGAGAAGACCTGGTGCTTCAGGGCCCACCCCCTGACTTGTTAAAATGCAGATGCCTGCCTCACCCCAGAATGAGGATTCAGGGCTCACCATCCCCTGACTTGCTAAAGTGCAGATGCCTGCCCCACCCCAGAATGAGGATTCAGGCAGAGTGAATGGGACCTGCATCCTTAAATTCCCATGAGATGGTGTTGACACGTGCCTTTAAGCCCAGGACTCAGGATGCCGAGACAGGTGGATGTCCAAAGCCAGGCTGGCCTACATAGTGAGTTTCAGGGCAGCCAGGGCTGCACAGAGAAACCCTGTCTTGAAAAAAATAAAATCCCATAAAGTTATTCTGATGAGGAATATTCTAGAATCATCGATCTAGGTTCTCAATCTATGGGGATGTTGGGTTGAAGGAAGTTGCCTCAGTTCTCACCACCCCTTGCTGTATCATTGGGCCCCTGGGAAGGGCTCAGAAGGCAATGGCAGGGGCTGGAGCTGTCGCACGTTATTCTAGTAGAGGACCCGAGTTCTACACTCAGGACTCAGGGCTCACGACCAGACCACTCCACCTCCGAGAGGATCCAGCACCGCTGGGCCCCTCGGGCTCCTGTACTCACAGACACAACTGAAATTAGAATGTGAGAAGGAAAGGGAAGAGGAGGAGGAAGCAATATAGCATCGCCGAGAGGGTCCTGTCCACCGCAGCACTGTGCAGACGGGAGCCACGCCGTCCCAGAAGGAACCAACGGTCACTTCGCTTGGTGTGGGGACAGGTGTCATCGGATCCCTTTCAATGGAATCTGGCGATCCTGAATTCGCGGTGACCCTCCCCCGTGCCGGTTGTGTTCTGATGAAATGAGAGCAACTGGGCCCAACGTGAAGAAACCCCACCCACGCCAACACTGACGTTTGAGGCACGCCGGGGAGGGGGGGAGGGGGGTAGCAGCTCTTGGGCTTCGCCCCACCCAATGGCAGTGACTGTAAAGGAATGCAGAGGTACCGTGAATGCAGAGTAAGACGGTTCAGCAACACAGTCAGCGCTATCGGAGGATCTAATGAGTACAGTTGCTGTCCCACTGTCACCAGTATGAACAATTGTGGAGAATCAGAGGGGTGCAGAAAGTCAGTCACCACAGCACACAACATGAGGCAGGTGTGGTGTCTGAGGAGCAACGGGGTAGGGCAGAGCACTGTGTGTTCAATCCGCAGTTCAGATGGGTTCCTAGCTCCAGGCAGCAAAGCCCTATTCCTGGCGATGGAGAAGGGTGCGTACCGCCCCCTAGCGGTAGCCCTGACTACTGCCGCAGCTCCTGTGCCCTAATAGCAAGCAGGTTTGGGTACCGCCCCCATCAAAGCGTCCACAGGCTTCTGCTAGGAACCCTTCCCGCTCTGTGAGCCTGATTTCCCCGTGGGAAGAGACAGTGAGACTCTGCAGCATCTCACGACCCTACACTAGGTCCAGCTGCCGGAGACTCTCTTCGGTGTAGGAAGCTGATCTGCTAGGAAGGACCAGGTTCGAGGCCAGCCTGGTCTACAGAGCTAGTTCCAGGACATGTTCCAAAGCCACAGTGAAACCCTGTCTCGAAAAACAACAACAACAACAACAAAAAAAAAAAAAAAAAAAAAGGAAAGACCAGGTTTCAGCAAGAAAAGGCAACTCCAGTCAGGAAGGGCAGGAGGGGCAGCAGAAGGGTCACTGACAGCGGCCCTGTGGCTTGATTGAGTTCGCACTGACAATCACAGGTTCCGGTTCTGGGTGTCATTTTCGGGCGGTTGGGGACTTGAGGGTCATAGCTGGGGGCAGGGCAGTCCAGCCACTTGGGCCCCATGGGCTGGGGGGAATCCGACTCAGATTTGACACTGCCCTTCGCAAAGCGCCAGAAAAGAGTGCCCTTGAAAAAGTAGGTGTCACCTGTAGGGGAGGAGACACCTCAGAGCCTTGGTCCAGGCCTGCCCCAAAGCCACTGCTCCTTTTTTTCCACACCAACTCCCGGGCACGCCTCCTAGTTGTCATCCCTTCTCCATCTTTCTCGTTCCTTTCCCTCCCCCAGAGACTGCAGTTGGCAAATGAGGATTTCCAGGGTTCCCCACACCTGTGTTGCTGACGGTGACGTCGTCTGGGGCGGGCGGCGCCCCCTCCCAACGACTCAGGACACGTGGGTAGCCAGGGTCTAGGCGGGCAGCCTCTTCGTCATACCGCCAGTACTGCTGGCCTCGGATCAGGTAGGTCTTGCCATTGAGAGGCCAAGAAAACACAGCATCCACTTCTTCCCCCGGGGGAAGCCCAAACTCTACCAGTGGCCGCGCTGCGCCCTCCAGCTGTCGGTCCTGGAACACCCAGAAGTGGGGGCCTGGAAGGAGGCAAGTTGGTAACTTGGGCGGGGGATGGGGGGTTCCTTGGACCTGCCCTATCCAGTACCCATGACCCCTACCCACCGCTGAAAAGGATGATTCGGCCATCTAGGGGTCGGGCGTAAGCAGCCTGGATGACCCTCACGTGGGTGGGCAGCCCCTCCCAAAAGCGGTGCAGCCGAGCTGGTCGGGGCGACACCAGCTGTCCTGAGGGTTGGAGGCGCCAGAACCAGGGGCCTGCAGGGAAAGAAAGGAACAAGGCCTAGGGATACACAAGGTCAGAGATCTTGTCCCTTCACTGATGTCCCTCTATCCAACCCAGCGAGTGACTGGGCAGGGGCGGATCCCTCTACATATCAAGCAGATCTATGACCATCATTTTACGACTCGTCTCCCCACACCACGGCTCGATTTAAACGCCAACAATCTCACATCCCGGGAAACTTTGTAGCCTAGGTAGGTTACCTGAAGTACGCAAAAAGCCAATTATGCAGACTCAAGGGCCATCCTGTTTGACTTTACCTTTGAAGAAGAAGGTCTCCCCTCGGATGTTGGCAATAGCATCAAAATTGCCCTCACAGCGATCAGGCACAGGTGTGGAGGGGCTGCAGAGGAATGGCGAGTGGACGGGTTAGGGCTGCCTGTTCCTTGCTTTTGACTAGTCTGGCAAGGACTCTTCCCATCCACAGGTTTTTTTTTTTTTTTTTTTTTTTTTTTTTTTTTTTTTGAGACAGGGTTTCTCTGTAGCTTTGGAGCCTGTCCTNTTTTTTTTTTTTTTTTTTTTTTTTTTTTGAGACAGGGTTTCTCTGTAGCTTTGGAGCCTGTCCTGGAACTAGCTCTTGTAGACCAGGCTGGCTTGAACTCACAGAGATCCTCCTACCTCTGCCTCCCGAGTGCTGTGATTAAAAGCGTGTGTCACTACCTCCCGGCTCCCATCCACATCTTTTGTATGCTTGTATGTGCTCTGCCCACATGTATGCCTGTACCCCAGAAGAGGGCACTAGATCTCATTACAAATGCTTAGGAGCCACCGTGTGGTTGCTGGGGATTGAACTCAGGACCTCTGGAAAACCTTATTTTTTGAGACAAGCTCTCTTGCTGAACCTGGAGTTCATTAATTCAGCTAGGCTGGCATGCTTGTCTCCGCCTTCTTGAGTAATGGGATTACAGACCCAAGCCTCTGACTTTCAGGGCTGTTTCGGGTCTGCATTCGGGTCCTCACACTTGCATGACAGTTGCTTTGCTAAAGACGCAATCTCCCCAACCCTTTTATTATTTTTTAAAATTTTTATTTATGTGTGTGTATACCACCACATGTGTGTGGGTGTCTGAGATCCACAAAGTGTCCTCCGGAGTGGGAGTTACGGGTGGCTGTGGGCAGTCTAGAGTGGGTTCTGGGAACTCAACTTGGGTCTCAGAGAACAGCAAATGCTCTCAAATACTGAGTCATCTCTCCAGCACTTCATGGAGGACAGTGAGCCAGGATGCTGATCACTCAGCTAGTAGGAGACTCACCTGTCAGGGGGCAAGGCTGGAGGCTGTGGAGGTGGAGCCAAGGGTTTCCTTGTGGGCTTATCATATGGAGTATGGGACACTTTCCCTGTGGGGAGAGGCGGGTAGATATGAGTTCCCCGGACGTGCTGTATAGGTCACACAGAAGCTATACCTGGGGCTGGTTCTGGCATCTCCTTCTCATACCATAGAGCTGCTGCAATCCATCACGGTCATCTCGGGACAAGCGGTATTTGCCAGGGTCACCCACTGGGCCCTGGTAGAAGGGCCTCATAATGGAGTCAGGAGCAGAAGAGTGACCAAGGCCTAGAGCGTGGCCAAACTCATGCACTGCTACTGCAAACAGGTCGGTTCCTTCACCGTCTGGGGAGAGAGGACAGGCAGGCGGTGGAGCAAGGCCTTCCCACGCTGGGAAGGGAGCGAGGGACTGAGTCTGCTGGCCAGAAGGAAGACCCAGGAAACCCCGGGGTGAGGCTGCACCTCCTCTGCCCTGCCCCCTCCTGAGTGGCACCCCTATTCCTGTACCCTTCAACCATGCAGCAAATATGTTTGCTGTGACACTGGGACTGGGTAAAAAGACACCAAAGGACACGCGGAAGCTGCCCTCATGCTGCTGTCGCCCTCGCCCAGAAGGGAAAACTGCATATAGAAACTTAGGGTGCACAGCCCTGGGGAACTAAGTACCACCCCCCCAACTCCAGTCTGTGCTTAGAAATTCCCCACTCTGGGAGCTGGAGAGATGGCTCAGCAGGAAAGAACGCCAGCTGCTCTTCCAGAGGTCCTGAGTTCAGTTCCCAGCACCGACATGGTGGCTCACAGCCTGAGGCCCTCTCCTGGCATAAAGGTAGACAGAGCACTCACACACATAAAATAAATAAGTAAATCTCTTTTAAAAAGAAGAAGAGGAAGAAGTGCTCACTCTGCTGGGTGTGGTGGTGCAGGCCTTTGATCTCAGCATTCGGGAGGCAGAGGCAGGAGAATCTCTGTGTGTTTGATGCCAGCCCAGCCTATATTGCAAACTAAAGTCTAGTCAGGACTACATAGAGAAACCACATCTCAAGAAATAAAAGGAAGGAAGAAAATAAAAAGGAAAAGAAGCACCCCCCCTTCCCAGTCTTCACCCCAGGGTCTCTTTCACCCCCTTTCTTTCCATCCCTCCCTGTATCCACATTTCCAGGCCGCTTCACCTCTCTGCCCACCTCTCCAGAGCCCTCACCCCTCCCATGTGCCACCCTTCCCTAACTGAGGGAGAAGTCAGAACTCAGCACTCCCAGACCACAACCCCTGCTCTGGAGCCTCTTCCCGCCACAGTTCCTTCCCTGGGGATTCCACCCAGGTCAGGACAGAGCCTCTCATCGCTTGGCTTCATCGATCTGACTTTAGTGGTTAAGACCCAGAAGACACTAAAAGAGTTAGCAGAGCCAGGCGGTCTACCAGAAAGGCCTTGGTTCCCGAATGTTGCTCCGCCTCATAGATCCTAGCCAGCATTGATGATATTGAGAGTGAGATATGACTGCTCAACTGAAAAGCCACTTGCCCTAACAGGAAAAGGAAGAAAGAAAGAAAGAAAGAAAGAAAGAAAGAAAGAAAGAAAGAAAGAAAGAATTTTTTTTTCTTTTTTGAGACTGGATCCCACTCTGTAGCCCTGGCTAGATTTTCATCCATTGTTCAGGTAACAGGGTTTGACCTTCATGCAATCCTCTTGTCTCTACCTCCTAAGCAAAAGCACTACTGTTATGTGCCACTACACTTGGCACACCGGGTAAATTCTAAAAGCAGCTTTGGCCAGGCAGTGGTGGCGCACGCCTTTAACCCCAGCATTCTTGGGAGGCAGAGGCAGATGGATCTCTGTGAGGTCGAGGCCAGCCTGGTCTACACAGTGAGTTTCTCCGCCTCCCATCATTCCACAGAGGGGAAACAGAGCCATCAAGGTCAGAGACAGAGCTGGCACGGACCCTGAGTGCTGAGCGCCCTGGCTGTGCCTCTGCCTTTCGGCAGGTTCCGTCTTCAGATGAACCTGTTCAAACTACAACTGAACTTCCATGTTGGCTGCAGGTCATCTTATTGCCCTGCATCCTTTTACTGAGAAATCAGAGGAAGTTTGGTGTCTCAATCAGGATGTTCTCTTTCTCCTTCCTTCTCACCTCTCTTGGGGCAACCTGGGGCTTCCGGGCCACGAACCCCTTCCTGCACTGTTCTCATGCTATGCAGGTGGAGAAATTTACATAATCACCCAAACTAACCCTGTGGGAGCCCTGGTGGACCATGTTCAGAGTGCCTGTCTTTCTTGTCTTTGGCCTAGCAGGTGGCTGCTTTGGTCCCCTCAACTTCTTATTCTGGAGTTGAGATGAGACTCGGGTGAGGCCCAGACTCAGTCCCCACTTCCATGTGCCACAACTGGCAGGTGTGCTTCGTGTTTCTCAAGACAGGCAGGGCTGCGGATGTACTTGGTTGGTAGAGAGCGTGCCCAGAATGCATAGAGCCCTGGGTTTGATTCCCAGCACAAGGTAAAATAGCCATAATGGTGCATGCATGTGGGGGAGATGATAGTAGACTGAGCAGGTGCTCAAGGCTATCCTTAGCTGCACAGCAAGTTTGAGACCAGCCTGAGATACATGAGACCCTTTCCCAAGAAAACAAACCCGGGGGCTGGGGTGATGATTCAGCTATTAAGAATGTTTTACGGCTCTTCCAGAGGACCCCACTTTGGCATCCACCTCAAGTGGCTCACGACTGCCTGTAGCTCCAGGTCTAAGGGAGTCCGTACCCTCCTCTGGCACCTGCCCCTATGGGCATATACCCCCACACAGATGGGCATACACATGGCTAAAACCAACAAAAATAAATCTTGAAAATAAGACCGAAAGCAAACCAAACAAAAGGCAGGCAGTGGCGTGTGATGTCATCACTTTTGCTACACATATGCACAGGGACAGATAGCTTCATGGTCCCACACTCGCCTCTTGTCTCCTGCCCATGCCCACTTCTTCCTTTCTGTCCAGGCATCCATGCCCGCCCCCCATTTTTGAGACAGTGTATATAGACTCTGTAGACCAGGCTAGTCTAAGCTCGCAGAGATCCGCCTGCCTGTCTGGCAAGTGCTGGGGTGGAAGGGGTGCTGTCTGTCCAGGCATCCACATCCACCCTTCTTTCTGTTGTCTCAACTGGGAGATCCAAAGCCTAGAACACTCCATTCTGAGATACTCTTTGGTCACGGGGATTCTGGATTTACCAGTTTCTGCGCTTGCTTCCCAGTCAAGCTCCCCAGCCAGTGGTATAAACAGTCTACACTTCCTCTTTTTTCTCACGCCTAAGGACAGTGTAAGATTCTTCTCACACCACGGAGCAAGCAGGCACAAAAAGGTCACTCGTCAGCCAAGGGGGTGGGGGTGGCACATGCCTTTATTCCCAGTACTTCGGAGACAGAGGCAGGCAGATCTCTGTGAGTTCGAGGCCAGCCTGGTCTACAGAGTGAGTTCTAGGACAGCTAGGACTACACAGAGAAACCCTGTCTTGAAAAAAAAAGTCACTTGTTCCCACATAACTAAATCCTGGCCATGTAACTTGCTGGACTTTTCCCTGCCTTGCTGTGCTTGCTGTATCTAATCACTTCCTCTGAACTATTATTCGTCATCTTTCAGCCTGTTTTTCTCCCCACCTCCGGTTTGGGTTGGTTTTTGTAAGTTTGTTTGTTTGTTTTCCAAGGCAACATCTCTTGCTTGCAGGCCTAGATCTCTTTATGTAGATTATTCCCTGGCTGGTCACTTATATCAGCCACCTTGCCTTTGACTCCAAATGTTGGGATGATAGGTATGTACCACCACGCCCAGCTCCCCATCTCTCTTCCCAGCTACCTACTTAACTCCAAGGCTCTCCATTGCTCTGCCTTTGACTTTTGCATTCTATACTTTCTTCCTGGCATCCTTTAATCCCTCCCCACGCTCAGCTCTGAGAGCAGTTGGCAATGAAGTCAGCAACACGGGTGCCAAGGAGTGAAAAGAACACAGACCACTCAGCAAGCGGGCACTTCTTCCCTCATTTCTCAGCTGAGGAAACAGAGAGCAACGAGTGGAGGAACCTGAGCTGATTCATCTTCAAAGCTGACCTGCTTGCACTGGAGACTGCAGCTCTGTGGTCTCCCCAAGCCTGCATCTCTAGCCTTGGTGTGCTGAGGGTACTGCCTGCTGTCACAGTCTGTGACTGGCTGCCAGTGGTGCTCCACACCTGGGCACCTGACCCAACTATCACCTCCCCACTCATCCTACCCTAGCGCAGTAAAAGACTGACTGATACAGAACTGAGAAGAGCTGGCCCCACATCCGTGTTCGGTTCTATTCCCCTCCTGCTATCCTTTCTCCTGAGAACCCTCTCCCTTGACAAACTGCTTAAGAACTTCTATCTGGCTGAATGGTGGAGGCACACACCTTTAATCCCAGCACTCGGGAGACAGAGGCAGGCAGATCTCTGTGAGTTCGAGCCTAGCGTGGTCTACAAGGAAAGTTTCAGGAGAGCCAGGTCTATACAGAGAAACCCTGTCTCGAAAAAACAAAACAAAACAAAAGGATTGTAGCAAGTTTGAGGCCAAGCTGCAGCTACATAGTGAGATGAAGGCCAACCTAGGCTACAGAGTGACCCTGTCTCAAACAAAACAAAACAAAACAAAACAAAGAATGCTGAGCACCAGGTGTCACAGGCCAGATGGGCAAACCTTGTTCTTCTGAAGTGCATAGGTACAGGGGACACTCAAGGAGAGCACACCAGCCAGTGAGCTGAGTGCCTGGTAGCTAGAGGTGGGGAGCTGCTGAGGGGAGATAGAATCAGGAGCATCGATGGCTGGAAAACAGAATTGTGGGTGGCATCAGTGATGATGACGTCACAGGTGAGAGTGGGCTCTGGATTACAAAAGGATGATGTCACAGGCGAGAGTGGGCTCTCGATTACAAAGGGATGACGTCACAGGCGAGAGTGGGCTCTCGATTACAAAGGGTTTGGGAAAGAATTTGAACAACAGGATTCGGGAAGCAATGGGATCACATCAAATAGTTTTGCATCCTAGACATATTCCTGGATGCATGGGGAGGTGGAATCTCGGAGGCAGGGAGTGGCCAGAGTGTCCGGGTAAGAAAACATGGGAACTGCTCTTGGAGGGGCAGATCTGAGGGAAGTCAGAACAGGCCCAGCCCTGGCTGTCCTGGAACTTGCTCTATAGACCAGACTGGCCTCAAACTCCCAGAGATCTGCCTGCCTCTGCCCCCCAGTGCAGGGATTAAAGGTGTGCGCCACCACACCCAGTTCTGGATTCTTGCTATCTGTCTTCAGCTGGTCTCGATTTCGCAATCCTCCTGCCACAGCTTCTCAAGAGCTGAATTACAGATGTGCCGTCACCCTCAGCGCCACCACATCCGGCACATGTGTCTGTTTAAGCAGAAAGAGTCATCACTTCTAGGAAACCTCCCCTGCCCACCAAAGTCAAGCTGAGACTTTCTTCTGCTGTGATTTTTGGCTATCACATCACTGTGCACAGTGGTGACAGTCACCCTTCTGCCTAAATTGACGGGGTTTCAGATTTTACATCACTGCATCTCTGAGCTGGGCACTTGACGAGGCAATGCTTTTGCTTGCTTGCTTTCCATTTTTTTTTTTTTTTTTTTTTTTGGAGACAGGGTTTCTCTGTGTAGCCCTGGTTGTAGACCAGGCTGTCCTTGAACTCACAGAGACCTGCCTTTTTCTGCCTCCCAAGTGCTGGGATCAAAGGTGAGTGCCACCACTGCCTGAGCTGGGCACTTGAAAGGCCTCTGTAGTGGTGATTTTGTATTGATTTGGTTGTGCCTAGTGGACTACCCAAACAGCAGCCCAGATGTAGCTGTGAAGGTGTTTCAGAGATCTAACTAGCATCTGCTCGCACCGAAGAAAGCCACCCCAATGCAGAAGGACCATATCCATCCAGCCCTAGTTACAGACACTGAGGGTTCTAGGAGGGAAGAAATTTTGTCTCAAGACAGAAATCTACCTTGAGTTTTCCTAGTCATTTACAAATTCTGGCCATGATAATTCCCACAATCTCCATGAGCCAACTCCTCAGAGCAAATCTCTTCGAGGACAGCCTGGGATAAACAGTGAGCCCAAAGCCAGTGTGGGCTACAATAATGAGGTCAAATCTCAAAAACAAAAGCAAAACCCTCCTTTTAAATGCTTTTTAGGAGTCTGGGAGGGGCTGGGGACTGGAGAGGCAGTTTAGTGATTAGGAGCACTGGCTGCACTTCCACAGGATCCAGGCTCGACTCCCAGAAACCACATGATCGATCACACCATATTCAATGCCAGTTCCTCATCCTCTTCTGGCCTCAGAGGCACCAGGCAGTGCACCTGGTACACAGACATACATGCAGATAAAACACCCATATACATAGAATTAAAATTAAATCAACTTGCCGGGCGGTGGTGGCGCATGCCTTTAATCCCAGCACTTGGGAGGCAGAGGCAGGCAGATCTCTGGGAGTTCAAGACCAGCCTGGTCTACAAGAACTAGTTCCAGGACGGGCTCCAAAACCACAGAGAAACCCTGTCTCGAAAAAACAAAAAAAAATTAAATCAACTTAAAAAGTAATTTTTTTTTGATTTTCTGCAATGCAAGCTCCATGGCTAGACTCACCATGTAGAGCAGGCTAACTTCAAATTCATAGATAGCCACCTGCCACTGTCACCTGAGTGCTGGGATTAAAGCTGTGTGTTACCATGTTGGGCCATGTGTGGGGTGTGTGTGTGTGTGTGTGTGTGTGTTCTTAGCCCATACATGCTGGACAAGCAGCACACCACTGTAGTACATGCCTCCAGCTTCTCTGGGGGATCCCTGACCGACACAGCTTTCACCAATCAATTAACTTAAACCTAGTTCTTCAGCACAGAGAGATACAAAGAGGGAACCACTCTGAAGATGGAAACTTTTACCTTGTGACCCAAAAGTCCAGGTCTCCTCATCATCGAAGTGAGTGTCTCCAGAGATGGGGTGCTCTCCAGGGAAGAAGGCATGAGCCAGGGTGCCACCGGGTCCATCAAAGGGGTAACTGTCTTGGTGGTAGCCCCGGGAGAAATGGATAAGGATGTCAGGCTCCTGACGCTGAGAATCCACCTCCTGGAAGGTAAGGCCTGACTCAACAGCCCAGACAGCCAGGGCGTAACTCATGAGGGCCCGCACGGTTGACTGGCTCAACTGGTAGCTCTGGGGGAAGGACTGGATACTGAGGAGAGAAGAGGAGAGCCCGTGGCTGTGGAGGTACCGGCCAGCCAGGCAAGTCTGGGACCTGGTCAGCAGGTCAAGGGGAAGCAGAGGAACCAAGACCTACCTCCATGTCAGGGTGCGCTTCTTCCATACACTGCCGCTCAGAGCATAGCGACGGCGGCGCCTGACCAGCCCAGCAGCCCCCAGAATATCAGGCAGGGAGCAGCGGGGCTTGTGCATGGCAGCTATTGTTTCTGTGTCTGTGGGAGACAGGCGTGGCGAGTGATAGGACAGTCCATCATCACGGTACCCACTAACTAAGAAATTGACTCAATAGAGTTGAAAAGTTAGCTCAACACTTGAAGTCACTGGCTGCTCTTCTAGAGGGACCTGAGTTCAAGTCTCAGCACCCACCTGGTGGCTTACAATAGTCTGTAACTCCAGTTTCAGGGGACCTGACACCCTCTTCTCACCTCTATGAGGCATAGACAGACACACAGGCCAAACATCCGAACACATAAAATAAAAATAACTAAATGTTTAAAAAAAAAAAAAAACAAATGGCTCGAACCCAGACAGTCCACTGGGAAAGCTAGCTCAAGCCAGGCGCCCTCTCTACCTGACCGTGGGTGGACTGGCCACCGTAGGAGGCACTTACAGGCTTAAGCTGGGTCTCTTGTACCCCTTCCCTGGCCCCAGCTGGCAGATGCTGAAGGAAGGTACCCCAAAAGTGGAAGGGGTTGTATTCGTATGTCTATAGGGTACGCAGTGCACCTGGGAGTGGAGACCAGAGGGCAACCTTGGTGCCCTTCCTGGGCTGCCAACCTTGGGTTTGCTTGCTTGCTTCATTGACTTTGGTTTTTTGAGACAGGATCTCTCACATGGTCCAGAACTCCCCAATTAGGTTAGGTTAGACTGGATCTGCATCTCAGCCTCCACAGGGCTGGGATCACAAGGCCACTCCACCAGGCCCCTTTTCAGCTGGGTTCTAGAGCCCAAACTCAAGTCTTCAAGCTTGCAAGGTGAACTCTTTACCAACTAGGTCCTCTCCTCTTTCCTTTAAGACCAGAATCCAAACGACTGTGCTCTCCCCTTAACGCTGTCCGTCACTCTTTTTTTTTTTTTCTCTCTCTCTCTCTCCTGGTTTTTCAAAAAAAAGGGTTCCTCTGTGTAATTCTGACTGTCCTGGAACTTGCTCTGTAGGCCAGGCTGGCCGCGAACTTGAACTCAAGAGATCTGCCTGCCTCTGCCTCCCAAATGCTGGGGTTAAAGGCGAGCACCACCACCATCCCACCTGGCTTAAGTCCTCATGGGATGCTGATCAAAGTCTGAAGACCAGCAGGGGTCTTTAGTCTGCAGCACCTTGCCATCCCTTCTCACATTAGGCCCATCTGTAACCCCCCTTTCTAGCACCTCCCCTTTTCCAGGAGTCATTTCAGCTTCAAGTGAGGTCAAACTGCATCTCACTGGTAGCAATAGCAAACAGTAACCAAGAACATAGTGACGTCATACTCTGTTCTGGGCTAAGAAGGAACAGGGAGGGAGGGGTTTTTTCCTTGAAGATTCTCCAAGTTCCCTCTGTCTTTCTATTTAACTCCACAGGCAAGCCCTTGACTCTACCTTCAAAATATACTCTCTGCCACATCCCCACCCCTACTCCCCAGCACCACCTGCAAAAGGCTCCTTCTGGTTCTCCACCCACCCTCCACTCCTCATCAACAGACAAAAGAAGCTTAAGATCAAACCAGAACCGAGCAATATGGCATGGCCACTGTTTCCCAACGACCCATTCAGTGAAGCTAAAACAGGAAGACTGCGTGTTCAAGAGCAGCCTAAGCAACACAGAGAAGAACACCTGCCCCCACAAAAACAAAATCCTGAAAGTCAGATGAAGTTGACTCCCTCCTTCCAGCCCTGCTCCCCTGGTTTCTTATTATACTTGGAACAAACCTCTTTCAAGGTAACCTAATCACGCCCTTGCCTAAGCCCCTCTGCCCTTCACTGCAGGCTGATAAACTGTGCCTGCCGCAGTTCTTCTGCAGTTACGGGGCCATTTCCTCCCACATGGTCCTGTGGCTGCGTCCTCCTTTTTGTGATCTCAGCTTATAAGCTCACACGACACCTTTCCGAGTGGCCTGCCCAGCTAGGTGCAGACTCAGGCTGAGGCAGGAGACTCTCAAGTTTGAGGTTCTTGGTCTGTTTCTTTCTCCCTAATAATGCCAGCTCCAGAGAGTGTGGACCAGATCTGTTCCAGCCCTGCTGACAAAGCCAGGACAGGATAGCTGGATGCCCGCAGACCTCCAAGGTCTGCAGCGTTCCCTGCAGTTTAAAGGCAGAGGCAGGACTGCCCCGTGCCTTGGTGGCCTACCTACCCATTTGACCTGTCTCAGGCAGGCCGGCAAATCTCTGCATGACTTTGATCGCATCCTGCAGCTTCTCAAGGCTCTGCAGCTGGGCTTGGGAAGGATCAGCCGGCGGCAGGTAGCCATAGCGAGTCAGCCAGTCCTGGGGCATAGGAGAGGAATGGTAAAACCCTAAGGCAATGGGGCTTTCCCTTCTCACCGTTATTTGAAAAGTCCAACCCTCTAGGGAATCCAGAGCCAGAGCTCCTAGACCTGGATGATAGAACCCACCTCCCTTATACATACAGCCAGGGTCCCCACGCCCCAGCTCTGGGTTTGTCAGTCTTGATAGACGCAGCAGGTGAGGCCCCAGCTTCCCAATTTGGCTCCTTTCCACAATTCTGAATCCCAGTCACCAAACCTCCAGATAGAGCCAGTAATCCAGGGGCCCAAGAGTCCATCCCCAGACACTCTTCAGGACATTTGAATCCAGCCCCCTCTTTCCTTCAGACCCAGGAGTCCGCCCTACCCCTTTCCTTTTACAGGCTATGATCCCAGGAGCCAGCGGACCCGAGCTCACCACGCCCAGGCTCACGTCCTGCGCCCTGGGAGTTCCGTGCACAGGCTGAAGCAGAAGAACCAACAGTAGCACCAGTAACCAGAGATCGAGTGCCTGCAGCCTCATGGCGCGTTCAGCTTGGTCCGAGGGGACACTCTCGAAGGGGCCCCGACTCCGTCCGCCCTGGGGGTCTGGAGGTACCCGGCGAAGATCAAGGGAGCCGACACAGGGTAGTGGAGATGGGCAGAAGAGATCCGGGATCCTAGGAGACACAGCAGGGGCTGACAGGCGACTGCCGAAAGTCGAGGTGGGGCTGGGGTCCTGGGAGCGTGGAGAAGGCACAGGAAAGGACAGAGGTCCGATAAAGAGGTCCACTACGGGGACCTCTCCTGTCCCCCGGCCCCCAAGTGCGGTCCCGGCCTGGGTGCTGCGCCAACTGCCCCACCTGCAAGTGAAAGCCTGGATGGGGCGGGGCTCACCGCAATAAGTGCTTAGGGCGCGGCGGGGAAGTAGTCCAATCTTCAATGTCCAGCACGAAGGGGAGGACCAGGGGTTCAAACCCGCTCCCGCCCCCCGCGCTGGTCCTCACTGGGCTGCAGGGACTGACTCTCCGGCGAGCTCAAGGACTAGAGGTGGAGCAAGTGGTCTGATCTGTCGTCTCATCCACAGCCTCCGTCAAAAGTTTCTGTTCCCAGATACGTGGGTTTCAGCTTCTGCTTCGTAGGATCGTGAGCCGGGAAGAGGATAGCCGGAGCTCTCCTCCACCCACGCATCCTGTTGCCCTGCCGGCAGGCAGCTCTGAAGATGCTTCCTTCACCGCAGGATCCCAGCCCGGGCCAGATGTGCTCAGCGTGATTGCCCGGTCCATTCATTGTTCAAACCAGCCTAAAAGGCTCTGCTCAGAGCACCCGGCGCTGGCTTCTCTAGACCCCAAACTCGGCTGTTCCCGCCTCGTGGTTTTCTCCCCAGGTACTAGGCATTTAAACCCCAAACCTGCACAAAGAGGAGATAGCAACAGATGGAAGAGGCCATCCTTGGGGAAAGGGCACGACCTGGGGACCAGCAGAGGCCCCCCTCCCGCGCCCACCTCCAGCCAGAGGACTCTAGCGAGGAGACTAGACGCGTGGAGGACAAATGGAAGGAAAGCGGTCAGTGGACAGCGTGTTGACGCTGGGCATTAGGAGCAGCAGGCGGAGGACCATTTGCATTTCAGACAAAACAAATAACTGGACAGGATGAGCGAGCTGCAGATGTAAACTAAAACACTGGTATCCTGTATTCTGCAGAGCCGTGGACAAATATCAGACTGGGTGACTCACACAGAAATTCATTTCTCACAGTCCTAGAAGGTCAAAGAGACCGCACAGTGGGTTTCCCCTGAGGCCTCTGGCCATAGAGAGGGTTGTTATCTTTTCAGAGGTCACTGTCTGCTTGTATGGCAGCCTTGCTCTGTCTTCCCCTTGTGGGTACACCAGTCGTTTGGTTTACCATAACCAACTTTTTTCTTTGTTTTTTAGTTTGGTTTTTTTTTTCTTTTGCACTTTTTTCTCTCATACATTACATCCTGATGGCAGTTCCCTCCCTCCACTCCTCCCACCTCTCTCCTTCCCTCTCCCCATCCACCCCTCCTTCTGTTCCCTTTAACAAACAAAACAAAACAAAAACAAAAACAGGGCTGGAGAGATGGCTCAGTGGTTAAGAGAACTGCCTGCTCTTCCAAGGGTCCTGAGTTCAATTCCCAGCAACCACATGGTGGCTCACAACTATCTGTAATGAGGTCTGGTGCCCTCTTCTGGCCTGCAGACATACACACAGACAGAATATTGTATACATAATAAAATAAATAAATATTAAAAAAAAAACAAAAACAAAGAACTAGCCTCCAATGGATATCCCCCTAATAAATTACAATTAACCAGGTGGTGGTGGTGGCCCAGGCCTTTAATTTTAATCCCAGCATTTGGGAGGCAGAGTTAGGAGGATTTCTGGGTGTGAGGTCAACCTGTACTCCAGAGCGAGTTCCAGCACAGCCAGGGTTACAAAGAGAAACTTTGTCTCTAAAACAAAAAAAAAAAAAAAAACGCAGAACCTCACTCTGCAGCTCGGGACTCTGTACTAGACCCTAGCTCACTGAGCTCATGGTAATCCCCTTGCCTCAACCGCTAGAGAGGCTGTGGCAAGAGTTCTTTGAAACTGCCCAGGGCTTTCCAGCTTTAAATCTCTCCAGAGTGAGGGAACATAAGGTCGCAGCTTGCTTAGACGTATGGAAGGCACATTTTAAAGCCATTGGCAAGTCAACACTATTTTGTGGTTGTGAGCCTAGCCATTTCTCCAGCCTGCAAGGGGGTTCAGAGGCAGGTCAGCATCGGGCTGCACCCCTGTGCTCCCAATGCTTGTCAAAGTCAGGGATGGAGAGCTGACTCAGCAATTAAGGGCACTGGCTGCTCTTCCAGAGGACAGGGTTCAATTCTCAGCACCACACTGTGGCTCACAACTGACTGTAACTCCAGTCCAAGAGAACCCAACACCTTCTGGCCTCCTTGGGCAACACACCCACATGGTGCACAGATGACATGCAGGCAAAGCACCTAGTAACATACACATAGAAACAATTGAGAAGACATGTAAGAGGTCAGGGTCATCTTCACAACATCAAAGAATGAGACCAGCATGGGAAACATCAAGTCGTGTCCAAAAACAAAACAGAAAAACAAAGAGGCTCGGTGGCAGTCTATGCTTTTGATTCCATCCCCAGCACTGTGAGTTCAAGGGCAGCCTTGTCTGCATAGTGAGTTCCAAGCTAGCCAGGGCTAAATAGTAAGAACCCTGTTTCAAGCCAGGCAGTGGTGATGCACGCCTTTAACCCCAACACTCCAGGAGGTAGAGGCAGGTGGATCTCTGGAGTTCCAGGCCAGCCTGGTCTACAGAGCAAGTTCCAAGACAACCAGAACTATATAGTAAGATCCTGCCCCCCCAAAAAAACAAGAACAAGTGCCGTGATGGTGATGGCGCATGCTTTTAATCCCAGCACTCAGGAGGCAGAGACAAGCAGATCTCTGTGAGTTCGAGGTCAGCCTGGTCTACAGAGTGAGTTCCAAGACAACCAGAACTATACAGCAAAACCCTGTCTCAAAAAAACAAAAAATAAAACACTGTTTAAAAAAAAAACAAACAAACAAACAAATAGCTAGGCACAACAAGCAGGAGAGGCATCCCTGTGGTTTTTTAGGCTAACCTGATCTACGCAGCAAGTTCCAGGCCATCCAGGACTGCACGACTGAGACTTAGTCTTAAAACAAAACACAACAAAAAGAAAAGGAGAGGGCTGGAGAGATGGCTCAGTGGTTAAGAGCATTGCCTGCTCTTCCAAAGGCTCTGAGTTCAATTCCCAGCACCACATAGTGACTCACAACCATCTGTAATGAGGTCTGGTGCCCTCTTCTGGCCTGCAAACATACATACAGATAGACTATTGTATACATAATAAATAAATATTTAAAAAAAAAAAAAAAGAAAAGGAGACAGGAAAGGTGCTGAGGTCCAGATGGCAGAGGGCTTGCTTGGTGTTCAGGAAGCTGGGAATTCCATCCCAGCAGGGACTACAATGAACATGGTAACACTCCCCCATCATCAACTTAGTACGTAGGGAGGGATAGAAGACTCAAAGTTCAAGGCCATCCTCAGCTATGTAGTGAGCAAGAGGCCAGCCTGGTCTACATGAGACCCAACCTCAAAAACAAGCAACGGCGATAGTGGTGCATACCTTTAATCCCAGCACTTGGGAGGCAGGGGCAGGTGGATCTCTGTGAGTTCAAGGCCAACCTGGTCTACAGAGTGAATCCCAGGACAGCTAGGGCTACACAGAGAAAACAGGTCTCAAAAAACTAAGCAAAACAAAACAAAACAAAACAAGCCACAAACAAACAATAAAATCCAATGGAGTCCGAATCCTTGCTACCGGTGAGAGCCAGAAACTGCTCAGGAGCTAGTTTGCAGCTGATATTAGACAGAGCTGACGAGTCTAGCCACCGTGAAGATGAAAGATAGCTGCAACCCCTTGTCACTTAGGAGATGCTATCTAATCTCCCCATCCTGGGCTGATCTAGCCAGGCAGCCCAGACACCAGGTGTGGGTGTGAAGAAACTTTCCACTGAATTCACCCCCCTCCAGCGGCAGGGCTCTGCCAACTTCACACCTGTGTGAGAGATTTAGGAACTGTTGATCTAGTGGTGTGACTCTATGGAGTGCTTACCTAGCTTGTGAAAGGCCTTGGTCCATCCCCCCCCCCCCCAAAAAAAAAAAAAGCTGTTAAGCATCTAGGTTGAAGGTAATTCGTAATTATTACCCAGCAAGAGTTCCTGGAGCCCTCCACCCAGTAACTCCACCCTTGTGTATAAGACAGAGTGGAACTCCCTCCCGGGTGTCCATAGAGATGCTCAGGCAGACCAGGCTGGGCTCAAATTCGCTACATACCGAGGATGCCTTCTGACGGGCTACCATGTCTGGTTTTATGCTGTTCTTTAGACAGGATCTAGTGCATTAGTTAAAATGCCACATTCCTAGACCTAGATGTGTTCACGTTATTGAAAATATGAAGAACCCAGCACTCAGGAGGCAGCGGGAGGCAGATCCCAGTGAGTTTGAAGCAAGTCTGATCTGCATAGTGAGTTCCAGGCTAGTGAGATCCCTGTCCCCAAAAAAAAAAAAAAAAAAAAAGAAAAGAAGAGAGGGGAGGAGGGGAGAGGAGAGGGGAGGAGAAGAGAGGGGAGGAGGGGGGAGGAGAGGAGAGGAGAGGAGAGGAGAGGAGAGGAGAGGAGAGGAGAGGAGAGGAGAGGAGAGGAGAGGAGAGAAGAGAAGAGAAGAGAAGAGAAAAGAAAAGAAAAGAAAAGAAAAGAAAAGAAAAGAAAAGAAAAGAAAAGAAAAGAAACTGAGAGCGAACTGCAGCTGGATGGTAGTGGTGCACACTTGTCCTCAGGAGAGACGAGCTAAAGTAGACAATAGTCTAGCCAGAATGGAAATGTGCATTGGTCTATGCAGTGTTCGCAGTCTGAGAGGAAGTGGTGAGCATCCATTACACTCTTCCACAAGCTCTTTAATTGAAGGATTTTCAAACCTAGTGATAGTGAATGTCAGAGCATCCTAGTATCTTAAGAAGCCAGCCTGAGCTAGGGAAGAGACAGCTCATTTAGTAAAGTGCTTGTAGAATTCCACATCTATAACCTCATTGCTGGAGAGTAGGCAGAGATAAGCATATCCCCGAGGCACACTGGCCTGCCAGCCTAGCTGTACCTGTTAACTCCAGGCTTAGCGAGAGATCTTGTTACAAAAAAACAAAGACGAAGCCTGGGGTGGTGGCGCAGGACTTTAATCCTAGCCCTTGGGAGGCAGAGGCAGGTGGATCTCTGTGAGTTCAAAGCCAGCCTGGTCTACAGAATGAGTTCCAGGCCAGCCAGAGGTACACAGTGAGACACCTCTTTCAAAAACAAAACAAAACAAAACAAACAAGCAAAATGCAAATGAAAGAAAAGATGAAGGGCTGGCTTCTGTAGGTACCACCTGCATGCATGTGCACACACATATGCACTCATGCACATAAGTCAAATAATAAAATGTTTTAAAAATAAAGATAAAGAAGGGTTGAAGAAAGCCATGCAACACCAACCTCTGGCCTCCGTATGTATGCTCACACATGTGCATATGTGTATGTATGTATGTATGTATGTATGTGTGTGTGTATATATATATATGAACACACCACAAAAACATTCTTACACAATTCACACACACACACACACACACAGTGTCAAACCCAAAGGCCCACATCCTATCTATGACTTCCTTTTAAAAAAACTTTTTATTTATGTGTATGAGTGGTTTGCCTGTATTCGTTCATGTGCACCATGTGTCTCTGGTTCCCAAGAACGCCAGAAGAGGCCGTGAGATCGCCTAGAACTGAAACTGCAGAGAGATGCGGGCCACCATGTGGGTCTGAGAAGTGAATCCTCTGCAAGAGCAGCTGTGGCGGACCGTGACTTTAACTAGGCAAAGACGGTTACATCTGTTTAATTACGTGAAGAGGCGTTGCACTTGTTTCCCCTTGCCTGCCTAAGGCACCTGATTGGTTTAATAAAAAGCTGAACAGGCAACAGCTAGGGAGAAGAGAGATGGGCTGGCGGGCAGAGAGAATAAGTAGGAGGAGAAATCTAGGCAAAGGAGAGAAGGAGGAGGAGAGAACGAGGAAGAAAGAGAGGGACTCCCGGGCCCAGAAGCCAGGAAGCCACTAGCCAGACCCAAGAAGCAGTGCAACTAAGATAAAGAGAAGGAAAGCAAAAAGCCCTGAGGCCAAATGCAGATAAAGAGAAACAGGTTAAGTTACAAGAGCTACCGAGAAATGAGCCTAAGTCTGCCAAGCATTCATAACCATGGCATGGTTTGGGAGCTGGTTGGTGGCCCAAAAGAAAAAGCCAGGTACTAGCAGCAATTACTCTTCAACCACTGAGCCATCTCTCCAGCCCCAAATCTACTTTCTTTTATTTTTATTTTAAAGTTAACTAACTTTATTTTGTGTGCATTGGTGTGAAGCTGTCAGATCCCCTAACAACTGGATCTTCAGACAGTTGTGAGCTGTCATGTGGGTGCTGGGAATTGAACCCGGGTCCTTTGGAAGAGCAGTCAGTGCTCTTAACCACTGAACCATCTCTCCAGCCCCCAAATCTTTCTTTGGAGGCAATGTGGAAAAGCCATGAAAACAGTGGTTCAGCAGCCAGGGGTTTGACCCTGACCAGTCTTGGGGGAGCTCCCTAAAGGATGCAATTCAGTGAGTAGCGTACTTACTTAGCATGCACGGAGCCCTGGGTTCATCCTCAGCATCACGTAAAATGAGTGCAGTGGTACAGGTACAAGCCTGTAATCCCAGCACTCAGATATGAGCAGATGTCAGAAGTTCAAAGCCAACATCAGCTAAAAACAAAACCAAAAACACTTAAGGGCTGTGATGTGGTTCCACGTTAGACATTCCAGCACTCTGGAGGCTTTAGTTCAGTGTCTTCATGGAAAATCAAAGGTTAAAAGGAAAAAAAAACTTTCAGATTTTAAATTTGGCCTTGCATGGTGATTCACACCTTTAGTCTCAGTATTCAGGAGGCAGAGGCAGGTGGATCTCTGAGTTTGAAGCCAGCCTGATCTACAGAGCCAGTTCCAAGATAGCCAGGGCTATACAAAAAAAAAAAAAAGTCTCAAAAAACCAAACAAGCATTTAACTTATATATTAATCCTTGTGATAAGAGAATTGTATCCCCTGGAATATTTGAAGAAGCCCTGTGTCCAGAGACCTAAGCATGTGACTTTATTTGGAACTAGGATTTTTGCGATGACTCTAAGGATCTTCTCACAAGACTATGCTGGATTAGACAGGCTGTACCTCCAGTGACTGACATCCTTGTCGATGGTGGTTTGAGTCATAGAAACACAGAGGGCAAGGCCATGAGGAACCTGGGCGGAAAGGTGAAAGGCAAGAAGTGGGGAACATTTCTCAAACCCTTGAGGCTGGGAGAAAACAGGTGCACTTGCTCTGGAAACCGCAAAGGTGGCACGGATGGTGGACTTCATTCTCCGGAACTGTGAAAAAGCATGTTGCTCTTGTTAAATCATAGTCTGTGACAATTTGCTTTATCGGTCCTGAGAAACTAAAATCACAACCTCAATAGGTTGACTTTTGTTTGTTTTCTTGACTTTCGGGATAGGGTTTTGTTGTTGCTATTGTGTTTGAGACAGACTCTCATGTAGCACAGGCTGGCCTCGGACTAGCTAAGGAGCCTGAGATGACCCCAAACACCCAACCTTCCTGTCTGCACATCTCTTGAATGCTGGGATTATAGGCGTTTACTTCAATGCTCGGCTAAGGCAAAATCTTGATATATAGTCCAGGCTGGCCTGGAACTTACTATGTAGTTCAGGCTATTCCAACTAATGGAAATCCTCCCGGCTTCAGCGTCAGGAGTGCTGGGATCGCAGGCCTCCACCCTCACACTTAGCCAGCTTGTTTTAACTGGGGGTGGATTTTGGAAACATTCTTATTTATGCATTTTGAGTGCATCTGGTGAGGTGCTAGGGCGCCACAGTACAAGTGTGGAGGTTGGAAAACAGCTTACAGAAGTCGGTTCTCTCCGTCCACCATGTAGGTCCTAGGGCTTGAACTCAGGTAGTCAGACTTAATGGCAGGTGTGGAGCCATCTCACCAGACCTTGAAAACAATATTTAAAAAAAAAAAAAGCAGCAAGTTGAGCAGAGCTGGGTTTCTCTTCTGACCTCTATGGGCTCCTGCACACTTGTGGTGCACATACCTGCACTCAGGCACACACACGCTTTACAGTGAGTGCTGAGGGCCATGGAGGGTAAGCAGGCCTTAGGGGGTGCCTCTGAGGAAGACACAGGCAAGGAACACTTGGCAGAGCAGAAACGGCGGCCATCACAGGCAGTGCTGATACGCGTTTTCCTGGGGAAGGAAAGAAGTAACCAGAGATCACAGTGCTCTTTCTCCTCTCTCTGTGTCTCCCCCACCCCTTGAACTCATATTGCTGAAGCTGCTCTCGAACCCCCGATGCTCCTGATGCTACCTTCCATGTGTTAGGACTTCAGGATGTGGTACTACACACAGCGTTTTCTCAGAGTATTATAAGTATTATAAGAGTATTATATTTTATATCTGCAAAAGAGAAAGAAAACTTTTGATGACCTAACAGAACTAGAAAAGGCCCTTATGAAAAAGAAATGAAAACCTGTATTCCACCTAAACGGGAAATGAAAAAGAATCTGAATGGCCCACAGTGGCTTTCTTCTTTTCTCTTTTCATCTGACCAGGCTCTCATGTAGCCCAGGCATGACTTCCTACTTCTCTCCCAGTGCTGGGATCACAGGCTGCACCACCATGCCTGGTTTATGTGGTATTAGGAATTGTATTTAGAGCCTCGGATGTTAGATGAGCACTTTAAGCACTGAGCTATAGCCCCAGTTGTTTTCTGTTTTGTTTTTCAATTATGAGACAAGATTTCATAACGTAGTCCAGGTTGGCTTGGAACTCACTCTATAGCCCAGGCTGGTGTCAGACTCCCAGCAATCCCCTTGCGTCAGAGTGCTGGAATCACACCTGGCCTCCCTTGGCTTCTTTCTGTTTTGAATATCACCCAAAACCCAGAGGAGAAGCTAAGTCTGATGGTATGAGCCTGTAATCCTAGTACTTGGGAGGTTGAGGCAGGAGGATCAGGATTTGGAGCCAACCTGGGTTACATAGTGAGTACCTGTCTCCAAATATTTTTTCCTGGTTTGGGGATATTTTATTTAGATAAAGATGTGTAGCATGGGGCTGGAGAGATGGCTCAGTGGTTAAGAGCACCCGCTGCTCTTCTAGAGGACCCGGGTTCAATTCCCAGCACCCACATGGCAGCTCACAACTGTCTGTAATTCCAAGATCTGATACTCACAGACATACATGCAGGAAAACCACCCATGCACATAAAATAAAAGAAAAAGAAAAAAAAAAGATGTGTAGCATGCCAAAAGCAGGAGCCTTCCATGACATGTGAAGAGGCAGGGGGCTTAGGTAAGACCACCTGCCTTCAAAGGACCATCCAATGAAGAACCTAGAAAACTCTTGGATCCTTGTCACCAAAGGAAGGGGGAGGAAGAAGCTGGGGATTCACTGTTACTGGGGTGGGGTTAGCCGGCAACAAGATTCTGGCTACCCTAGGTGGTGGCTGGCCTGGAGCAGGCAAGGGACATTATTCTAAATCACCAACGCAGGGTTTCCCAGACTCCAGTGCTTGCTCCCTGGAGAACAGAGGGCTGAAGAGCTGGAGGGTGGGCTCTGGGTAGGTATGCCGGAGGGTTCTGCTTTCCGGAGATACTTATGCCTACTTCTGCATTGCAGGTGTAGAAACCGAGCCAGGGGCTCTTCCTCCTGCTTCAGGAAGCTCTCTGGGTTTGTGTCCCCAAAAGGCCCAAGTCAGGAAACCACCGGATTCAGCAAGATGCTCCTTACCCAAGTTCTAGATGTCCTCATAGTGGTGGCCCAGCTTTGACAACAAGGGAGTGACCGAGGACCTAACCTTGGGCACAGGTCCCTATTCTAGGCTCCGAAGCATGGTCTTCAGAATTCCAGGCCTCCCTCACCTAGAGCTGGCAGTGCTGCCCCATGGCATCCCTCTCACAGCAGGTGATGGCAGGTACATGACATCCAAGGGACTCCAGAGCTAATGTCTTCATACTCTTCTGGAGGAGGTGGCCCTGTGCCCACGGAGGCACACGGAGAATGACGGAAAAACTAGGCGATAATTGCATCACAAGCGCCTACCCACCTGGTACTTTGAACTTAGACCCATTTTGGATGGAATTATCCCAAGTCGAAAGGAGCTGAAGATGAACTGGGTTAGCAGCTGTGTTGGGTGTGGTCTGTGTGGTCCAGCAATGGCTGTCTCACACTGGACAAGCCTGGGAGGTACTGAATGTCTCAGCAGTCCCGGTCTGGCACTGAAGACCTGGAATATTCCTGGAGAACTGCTGGTCTGCAGTCTACACTGGAATCCAGAAGTCGGTTCTCATATTGGTGAAGGAATGCTTCAGCAACAGGATAGATGAACCTGCCGTGGAGAGTGGGGACAAGCAGACCAAAAGCAAAGTTTCTTCTTCTTCCATGCCCTTTTGTTTTTGTTTTGAGACAGGGGCTCACTTCATAACTCTGGCTGTACTGAAACTCACTATGTAGACCTGGCTGGTCTCATACTCCCAGAGATCTGCCTGCCAACTGCTGGAATTCCTCAAAATACTCAACTCACTCCAACACAGAATTTTCCTGTGTAACAGCTCTGGCTGTCCTGGAACTCAATTTGTGGTCCAGGCTGATCTCAAACTCAGAGATGTGCCTGCCTCTACAGGAATCTGCTACCAAGCCCAGGCTCAAAACACTTTGTTGTTGGGGTTTCTGTCCCACCTGGTCCCTGAAGTCATTAAGTCCCAAAGAAATCACACAGAAGTCTACATTAGTTATAAACTGATTGGCCCAGTATCTCAGGCTTCTTATTAACTATTACAACTTATATTAGCCCATTATTCTTATCTGTGTTAGCCACATGGCTCAGTACCTTATTAAGTGGGGTAGTCACATCTTGCTTCTTCTATGGCTGGAACAGGACTGCAGACTAGGACTTCCTTCTTCCCAGAATTCTCCTGTTCTCATTGACCTGCCTCTACCTCCTATCTGGTTGCCCCGCCTGGCTACTGGCCAATCAGCATTTATTTAAAATATAATTGACAGAATCCAGACCATTGTCCCACACCAGTTGTTGTTTGAGACAGGGTTTCTCTGTAGCTTTAGAGCCTGTCCTGGAACTCACTCTGTAGACCAGGCTGGCCTCAGAATCACAGAGATCCACCTGCCTCTGCATCTCAAGTGCTGGGATGTGCCACCACCGCCCAACTCAAAATGCTTTTTTTTATATAATTTATTTATTTGTATTTTATATACATTGGTGTTTTTGTCTGCATGTATGTCTGTGTGAGGTGTTAGATCCCCTGGAGCAGGAATTACAGACAGTTGTAAGCTACCATGCGGTTGCTGGGAATTGAGCTCGGGTCCTCTGGAAGAGCAGTCAGTGCTTCATCTCTCCAGCCCCCAAAATGCTTTTCTAAAAAGGGTGCTGGCAATAGTATCCCAATAGTCAAGACTTTTTTTTTTTTTTAAGTCAAGGGCACTTGCCCACTATTTGCAAGACCCTGGATCTAATCTCTGGTACTGAAAAAACAAATAAACCAAAACAAAACCCTGCTAAACTGAAGAGAACACTGGAAAAGAATATTATTGTACATTGAGTTAAATAACCTGGAATAGAAAATTAGAAGGGGGGGCAAAGGATCAAAGAGCAAGAGAATGATGAAGAAGATGAAGGATGCCTTGGTTCCAGGAGAATTTTCTCCTTGTCTATAGAGCATCTCTCCCATCCCAAACACAGCAAACTATTTTCTCCTGCCCAGTGTTTTGAGATTGAGTCTCCTGCTTGTAGTCCAGGATGGTCTTCCTTCTTCTCTTTCTTTCTTCATCTCTCTTTCTTCCCCCTTCTCTCTCTCTCTCTCTCTCTCTCTCTCTCTCTCTCTCTCTCTCTCTCTCTTTTAGCTCTGTAGACCAGGCTGACCTCAAACTCACAGAGATCCTCCTGCCTCTGCCTCCCGAGTGCTGGGATTAAAGGCGTGCGCCACCACCGCCCGGCATAATTCCTTTTTTCTAAGGAAGAAAATGAGAGGCAAGGCTTAAGAAGCTTGTTTGTCTTGGGTTTTGAGCCAGCATCTTGCCTTGTAGCTCAGGCTGGACTCAAGATCACCATTCTCCAGCCTTGGCCTCCTACATGCAGGCTCTGAAGCAATTCTTGTTGACCTGCAGAATAAACGAGCTATATATAGGAGCAGCATGTCTTTCATCTAGTTTTGCTATAGCCTATATGATATCACTATAGTACTAAATGCTACTTTGTAGTTGCTAAAAAGCATTGTAGCTATTTTCTTGACATTCTGAAAGCTTCTGCATAATTTAAAAAAATAAATTAACAGTGTGCTAAGTATGAAATATTTCATACAAAGCTTTTAAGTCCTCCCCACATATGCCTATTGTTCATAGACTTCATACATGGCATAAAAGCCCAAAGGCACTGTGGTTTGGAACCAAGCCCTTCCTGCCCTTTTGCCTGTGTGAAAGAGAAGGGAGGACTCTAAGGTTGTTCTCCTGGCCTCTAGATGCCCAGCACAACTAGGTCAAGGTACTGTAACATCTGGGAAGGCTTCCGCAAGAAGGAGACTCCCTCCCTCCACTCCTAGCCATGGCTCACTAGGGGCTAGTTAGATAGAGAGGAGATGGGAATAGGTGTGGAAGCCAGACACAGGCCTCCTGATGCCTGGCTGGCTTGGGAGCCCCACTGAAGAGCACGGGAGAGCTGTTGAATGGTTCCTCATATCCAGCATCTCCAGGGCCTCCCTGGGGACACTTTGTCCCTACTGCCCATCGTCCTCCACATAAGTAGTGAAAAGGAGATGGGACTGGACGTCTCCAGGTGTAGGGTGACCTACAGCTAGGTGCAGAGCTGGAAACTAGATACAAATTCCCAAACCCCTGCTGTTCTGGAGAGGAAAGCAGGATGATTGGGTGTCCACAGCCAGTGCTGGTGACACAGAAAGACTCCATTCTAGTCGGTGCTAGACAATCTGGCGCGAGGGTCTGTATGTGCCTACAAACAATCGGCTTTACCCCTCACATCTGGGTTCCTCACCTAGGACTGGGATGACCTCATAGGTTTGTCCTGGGGGTGGAAAACAATGGAACACAGGGGTGAGTCACCAAGCGCAGTTGTCACTCACATTGACTCTTCACACTCGGGCCAGCCAGGAGCTGCCGCTGCCCCTCCTTACAGATAAGGAAACTGAGGTCATCTGAACGGCACAGGCACACACACCTCTGGCCAATAGCCAAACTGGAATTAGAACTGAAGCCACGTGATGTCAGCACCCAGGAACCAAGCTCCTTTGCTCTCTTGTTTTATTGGTTTGTTTCCAGTTTATAGGTCTACACCCCTCCCACGTCTTGGGTGTGCTGTGAACCTCCCAGAGTTTCATCCCGTCCAGATGAACTCAGCACCTGCCTGATTGGAGAGCCCTGCATGGTGCGCTGGCTTGGGTCCAAGTGGCTGGCCATTGGTTTCCTTTTTCCTTTTCTTTCTTTCTTTTTCTTTTTCTTTTTTTTTCTTTTTTTGTTCTTGGTATTTTGGACTTTTGTTTGTTTTTTTCTCTATGAAGTCCTGGTTGTTCTGGAACTTGTTCTGTAGACCAGGCTGGCCTTGAATTCACAGAGATCCTCCTGCCTCTGCCTCCTGAGGGCTGGGACTAAAGGCCTGAGTCACCACTGCCTGGGCACTTTGCTTGATTTTCAAAGGGGTCAGGTGGCCCGACCAAGGAGAGGACGCATTGTCTTCAGCTCTCCAACGCCCATCAGCTTGCTCTTACAGGTCCTGGGGAGGGGGCCACAAATGACTTTCTTGAAAGAAGGTCAGACAGTTTTCAATCTCTAGCTCCTTTCCAAAGACTTGTGTCCCACATACTCTCTGCTGGTAGTAAACCTGTCTCGTCCCCAGCACCCAGGAGTGCCAGCCCCTGAACTACCTCTTCCAGTAGTCCTTGTGTCCCGTGTCCCTTTCCCCATAAGCTAGAGTTTCAACACACGCACACACAGAGAGGCAGGGGGAGATCCACCTACCTATGCCCTGAGTGCTGGGATTAAAGGCATGCACCACCACTGCCTAGTCTATCTCCTAATCTTTAGATCCAAGTCCTCTAACTTTCCAAGACTCAGGTGTCCTAAATGCTAGCCAGAGACACGCAGAGCAAATAATAAAATGGCTAGCCGGAAAAGATGATTAGGAGGAAGCGTTCCCGGGTAGAAGAAAGTGGAGGCCGTGGGTTCTATTCCAGTCTATCTCTCCCTCCTGCCTCCATGGCTCTCTCTCTCCCAGCTGAAATCCTGGTAGTAGCTTCAAATCATCCCACAGAAACTGGCAAATGTAACAAGCTGTGGTTTTTGTTCTCCCCAGAGACTGTTGTTAAACAGTTGCCAGCAGACCATTTTCCCAGAGACAGGGTTCCTCTACGTTGCAGTCCTGGCTGTCATAAAGCTTGCTCTGTAGACCAGGCTGGCCTCGAACTCACAGAGATACGCCTGCCTCTGCCTCTGAGTGCTGAGATTAAAGGCGTGCGCCACCACTGCTCAGTTCTGTTTGTCCTCTTTATGTGTTCTGGAATTTCTGTCTTGTGTGTCTCCTCAGAAGGCCATGGTGTCTGAAGAGAATTATGAGAAACCACAGAGTCAAGGCTGGGGTCCTACTTTGTGGGCTGGTCCTACATCACCTGCCTTGGATCCTATCCCTCCATGCATGGCTGCTGGCCTTGCTGGAACATGGGGCCCAACTCTGCAGAATGAAAGAACTGAGACCCCCATATTTGGAGCCATATGGACTCAGGTGTGCTCAGAGGCAAACCACCGTAGGTGCCCGGTCATCAGTACCTTGTATGAAGCATGGAACGTAAGAAAGAATAAGTTGCTAGAGCTGGGGCTATAGTCAGTATGTAGAGAAATTATCTAGCACACGCCAGGCCCTGGGTTCAAACCCCAGCCCAGCATACAGTGAGTGTGTGATGGTGCAGGCCTCACGCCTGCCAACCTAGCCCCCAGGAGGCGGAGCCAGAAACACCTGCAGCTCAAGTCATTCTCTACTCTTTAGTGAGTTTGAGGCCATCCTGTGATACACGAGACTCTGCCACCGCCATCCAAAAAGATGCTAATGTCACATGTTCACTGTTCATAATTGTGGTGGTGTGAATTAAAATAGCTCCCATAGACTCACACATTTGAATGCTTTGTCCCCAGTACGTGGAACTGTTTGGGAAGGGTTGGGAGGGGTAATCTTGTTGGTGCCATTGGGGTGGGCTTGAGATTTCAAAGCCCACACCAGACCTCTCTCTCTCTCTCTCTCTCTCTCTCTCTCTCTCTCTCTCTCGCCTGTCTGCCTGCTGTCATGTTTTTTGCCATGATGATCATGGACGCTCAACCTCTGGAGCCAGGAGCCCCCAAATTAAATGCTTTCTTCTATAAGTTGCCTTGGTCATGATGCTTTATCGCAGCAATAGAGAAGTAACTAAGACAATAACCAACTTGTGCGCCAAACAAAGCCAGTGGTTTCCCTGAACCTCAGCTTGCACCTCTATAAAACAGACCGTCAGTAGCTGTTGCTTCTTTAGGATGTCACAAAGGTAAGCAATTTCTATAAAAGAGCTTTTTTAGTGGAGGGCTTACCGGGTTATTCTTATTAATAATTCTCTATCTCAAAGGCAAGCATGAAGAGTAAGAAGTTGACTTCTATGATCAGCCTATGATCTGCACGTAGTAAATGTTCAATCACTGTTCCCAGTAGAAGCAAGATGGGCCTTTAAGAGGATGGAGGTGACTTTCCTTTGACAAGGTCTTGGCCATTCCCACCACCAGGGGGCGTCCCCGCCCCTCCCGCGGCACCGCCCCCTCACCTGTGCAAACCTGCACCTGGCGCCGCCTCCGGAAGAGGACATCGGGGATCAGGGGAACTTCGGAGGGAGCCCGGCGGCGACAGGTGAGAGCCTAGGGGGCGCAGAGGGCGGGTCAACCAGACTTTTGGCAAGGTTGGGGAAGACCGGTCATCCGGGCAGGATGAGGGAGGGAGCGCAGGAATGGCCTCTAGGGACTCTGGAAAAAGCTCCGGGAAGCCAGAACACAAGCAGCAAAGAGAGTGGTGGTCAGGCACTGGGTACCCAAAGCAGGAGTCCCCACTGCGGGGGACCCTGGGTCTGGGTCTGGCACAGCTGGACTGTAGGGACTTCTGTAACACCTGGGACTTTCGGGCCCAGCTGTACCTGACACCTGTCGAGAGGAGGGGGACAGGTGTGCATGCGCTCTGGGGTAAATAGGGAGCGGGTACCCTCCCAGAGGTTGACATGAAGAAGCCAGGGTGTCAGGCCTTTCCTCCTGAGCCCCTGAGCCCCTGTCCCTGGGCGGACCTCGCAGAGCACTGGGCTCCCATCCCCAGGGGCGGGCCGGGAAGTAAACAGAAACCCGAAGTGGCGGCGGCGGTGTGCTGGCTGGCACAACCAGTTACCTCGCCCTACGCTGGGTCAGCGCCAAGGCCCAGGGAAATTGGGGGTCTGGGGATGAGGGCTCCTAAATCAGGAGGGGTAGAGGCAGGAAATCCTGGGTCTTGCTTAAAATAAAGACCTAAGAGACTCCACTGGGAATTCAGGAGAGAGGGACACTGACAAAGCTGAGCAAGTCTAAAACACCTGGGTCCTGAGAAAGTAGAACCAGGATATAGGAAGGCAAAGGGCTCGAGATTCTGGAAGGGCCAGGAGTTGGATCCTTGTGGCTAAACCATCAAGGCACACCTGGGTTCCTAATGGTGAGCGAGCCCTGCGCTCTTAGGAGAAGGAGCTGTTTTCTTCATGTAGCTGAGTCTGTGTGAACCAGAATTCTAGGTAGTGCCCAGGAAGTGAGGGACTGGGAAGAGGAGCAGGAAATGTCAGAGAGTAACTTGTAGCACCAGGGTGCAGGGGCAAAAGCTTCCTGAAGGCAAAGACCATGTGACAAAGGCAGAAGGTAGGAGTCTGAAGGCAAGATGGTTGATTTCATGCTGCTTCCTGCCTCAGTTTACCCTGAGGTCATTAACGGAGTTGAGCAGCCATCATGGGTCATTAACCTTTGTTGGTTCAAGGAGGCCCTGGCTGCAAGATTGGGAGGCTTAGATGTTTGCCACCAGGGGCCCAGTCCCGGGGCTGCCGCAGGGTGGCAGGATCCACAACAAACTGTCTCCACAGATGCTCACGTACCATGGACTCCCCTGGTGGGCCAAGCTTCTCTTCTGGGCTGCTCTCAGGGGGTGCATCTCCTAGTGGTGATGAAGGATTCTTCCCGTTCGTGCTGGAGCGCCGAGACTCCTTCCTGGGAGGGGGCCCAGGGCCAGAGGAACCAGAGGACCTGGCCCTACAGCTGCAACAGAAAGAGAAGGACCTGCTGTTGGCCGCTGAACTCGGCAAGATGCTTCTGGAACGCAATGAGGAGCTTCGGAGGCAGCTAGAAACGCTGAACACTCAGCACTTGGAGCGTGAAGAAGTAAGCTGGCCTCTGCGGCAGACGGAGGGTGGGCAGGGCTGGAGTGGACAGGGAGAAGAGCCAGAGCATGGGGAGGATAAAAGGGCAGAGTGATGCCTCTCAAACCAATCTGAGCAGGGAAACCAGGATAGTGCCAGCCTGTAGTCCCAGCACTCTAGAGGCTGAGGAAGGCTCTGTCCAAAAAGAAAAAGAACCAGGCGTGGTGACACATGCTTTTAATCCCAGCATTTGGAAGGCAGAGGCAGACAGATCTCTGTGGTGGCCTGTTCTATTCTGCATAGTGAGACCCTGTCTAAAAAAGAAAAAGAGAAAAAAAGGAAAGAAAGAAAGGAAAGGGAAGGGAAGGAAAGGAAAGGAAAAAAGAAGAAAAGAAAAGCAAGCACGCACATGCACACATTCATTTTAAAAAGAAAAGTGGATCTGGATAATGGTGGCGCATGCCTTTAATCCCAGCACTGGGGAGGCAGAGGCAGACAGATCTCTGTGAGTTCGAGACCAGCCTGGTCTACAAAGGGAGTTCCAGGACAGCCAGAGCTATTACACACAGAAATCCTGTCTCAAAACTAGAAAGAAAAAGAAGTAGACTGGGGTTGAGGTAAGTTGGTAGAATTCTTGCCAAGTAAACACAAAGCCCTGAGTTTGGACTCCAGCAACACATAAATTCAGTCATGGTGGGGTCTGTAAACTAGCCCTTGGGAAGTGGAAGCAGGAAGTTCAGAAGGGTTCAAGGCCATCCTGTTAGAATCCAACCTGGACTACATGAGACCCTAAAAAAGAAACTAGACTGGAGGTATAATTCTGTAGTGAAGTTTTTTTTTTTTTTTTAACACGTACAAGGCCTTGGGTTTGGTACCCAGCACAGCAATAAATAAGTAATCTCAGGGTTAATGTAATGGCACACACCTTTAATCCCAGCACCCATGAGGCAGGGACAGGCAGGTATCAGTAAAGCCAAGCTGGTCTCCGTAAGTCCCAGGCTATATAGAACTATATAGTGAGACCCTGTCTCAATGACATAAATAAAGGACAGACAAGATCCCTGTCTGGCTGTGTGGCCCTGGGCAAGCTGTTGGCCCTCTAAATCTAAAGGCTAGCTCATCAGCCATCCACCGTGAACTCAGACTCTGGGAGCCGCTCCCTGCCTTCACCCTGCTAAATGCCCCCCACGTATATTCTTTTCATTCTTGTCCATTCCTGGGTTGTAGGATGGGGTCTCACTCTGTCAGCCACTCTCACCCTGGGGCTCACATCTGTAGTTGTAAGCACCTTCATGGACCCCTGTTGTAGACCTGGATTCCTGCCCCAAGCTGACCTTGGTAGACAACTGCCCCCACCCTTTCCACCAGGCCACCGACCAGCATTTGCATAGGAAGGGTGCTCAGGACCCTGTGCACACCTGTAAGCCAGGTTCTGAATTCCCCAGCCCATCTTTCGTTCTCTCTCTAGCTCCAGCAGGTGGCAGCCCTCACGTCTCTGCCTCAAGCTCTACAACATCCCCACAGTGGCCCCAGGTGTCCCAGACTCTGTGACTTGGAAAACAGTGAACAGAAAAAGTGCAAGCGGACCGGGTGTGGTGGCACACACCTTTAATCCCAGCGCTCAGATGGCAGGGGCAGAGGGATCTCTGAGTTCGAGGCTAGCCTGGCAAAATTACAGGACAGCTAAGGATGTTACACAGAGAAACTCTGTCTCAAAAAAAAAATTTTTTTTTTTAAAAACCCCATTACTTTATTTCTGTATCAGCTTTCCCATCGAAGTCAAAATGAAACTGAAATTCCTCCCTGTGGCCTAAAAGTCCTGGAACTGCTGTCCTCTGGTGTCAGCGACATCTTTCTTCTGACAGGGTCTTTTTCAGTTCCTTAAGTGACTCAGTCCCGCTCCCTTAGGGCCTTTACATTTTCCTGCCTGCCCCACTTTGGAGTCAGGTTTGCTACACAGCTCAGGGCTGGCCTTGAACTCACCATCCTCCCACCTCAGTCTCCCAAATGCTGAGATTACAGATGTGTGCACAGATGTGTGTCATTGCTCATGGCTAGCACTTGCTGTTCCACTACAACCCTCTTTCTGATTGGCTTCCCTTGTCTTGCAGGGGCCAATGCAATGTCAGTCCCTTCTTAAATGACTCCCCCCCAGCTCCTCCTCCTCATTTCCCTGAGTTCCTCTCTGAAACTGCCTGATTCAGGCATGTGCCCATTTACCTGGACCCTCTGGCAGTGAACGTGAACTTGCTGGTCTCCCTCAACTCTTAATAGCCAGACCCTAGATTAAGAGGAACGCAGGAAATATTGAATAGGGCTGATGTATGACAGTAGGGATCGATGGACAAGGGATTTGAAGATGTTAAAGGGACTTGCAGATATTAAAAAGACTTGTTGAGGGGCTGGAGAGATGACTCAGTGGTTAAGAGCACTGACTGCTCTTCCGGAAGTCCTGAGTTCAACTCCCAGCAACCACATGGTGGCTCACAACCATCTGTAATGAGATCTGGTGCCCTCTACTGTCATGCAAGCATTGCAAATAGAGCACTCATATACATAAAATACATGAATCAATTTTTAAGAGTTTTTTTTTAAGACTTGTTAAAACCACATAACAGTAGCAGAGCTAAGCACCGGGCAGGAAAATTGGATCCCGAAGCCGCCCAGGGCTTTGTTGCTCTAGCAATATTGAGTAAGAGTTTGACTACCTAGATTGCCTGCACAACTAGCTTCAGACTCTGTTTCCTCCTCTAAGGATGTTGATGCTCCCTCTAGTGGGTGAAATTAAGTAATACAGACAGAGAACCAGCTAAACACCTGGCTGGAACACCTGCTAATAATTGTAACAACTGTAGTCAGAGTCACCTGGCCCATCCCGTGCCTTCCTGCTTTGAAGGTCTGGAGACAGTGCCCCCCCCCCCGCGTCCCTCCCCCCCCCCCCCCCCCCCCCCCCGTGTGCTGGTCCAACAGGTTTGGAGGAGGGCAGATAGAGGGGTGGGGCTCTGAGTGGGACAGCCCAGTATTAATTAGAGGGGAGCCGGGCAGAGGGGCTGGGCCAAGCCGGCCTACAGAAGTTCTTGGAGACTGCGAAGTGGGAGGCCATGGGCCGGGGCTTAAATTCTACCAGGCTCAGGCGCCAAAAACGCCGCTTACGACTTCGGGTCCAGAAGCCCAGGCGGCAGCAGGAGGTGAGTGGGCATCAGAGTTGTGACTCTCACCCCTGTCTGGCCTGGAACCTTCTTTCTAGCTCTCTCGGTGTCATTTACTCTTACCGACTCCCCTTTTTTGCTTTCTTGTCTGTCCTAGACAGACTGGCCTCTTTTGATCTGGGTGATCCTCCCTCCATCCTGGACTCTGAGTTTGTGCCAATTCAGGTGACTTCCTGTCCTTCCCCTCCCCCACAGAAGCTGCAGCAGGAGAATCATGAGCTCCGCCGTGGACTGGCAGCCCGTGGTGCTGAGTGGGAGGCCAGAGCTGTGGAGCTGGAGGGAGACGTGGAAGCCCTGCGGGCCCAGCTTGGGGAACAGCGGTCAGAGCAGCAGGACAGTGGCCGAGAACGGGCAAGGGCCCTCAGTGAACTCAGCGAGCAAAACCTCAGACTCAGCCAGCAGCTGGCCCAGGTAGAATGACCCTGACCCCTGGAGAGGTGGGACCTGATGTCCTCAGTAGGGGACAAGTTAGTGGGCAGGCTGGGTTAGTCTTGAACCCAGACCATCGGATGGCTCCATTGTCAGTTCCCCCTCCCCAGGCCTCTAGGACGGAGCAGGAACTGCAGCGGGAGCTGGACACCCTTCGCGGACAGTGTCAGACTCAAGCCCTGGCAGGGGCAGAGCTGAGAACTCGGCTGGAGAGTCTGCAGGCGGAGGTAGTAGCAGCTGCATTTCTCTGAGACTAGCCAGACAGCCCCCCACCTCTGCCTCAACTTTGACATCTGTCCCCAGAACCAGATGCTGCAGGATCGCCGGCAGGACCTGGAGACCCAGATCCGAGGCCTTCGTGAAGAAGTGGACAAAGGCCAAAGCAGACTACAGACCACCCACGAGGAGCTGCTGCTGCTTCGTCGAGAGAGGAAAGAGCACAAACTAGAGGTGATCAGAGGGGTGGGATGGGGGCAGCCAGCTAGGCCCTTGACAATGCCTCAGGACTTTCTGGGAGATGTGATCAGTTAAATGACCAAGAGCAGAAGCAACCAGACTTCAAGGGCAAATGAGAACCAAGAAAGAGTATTGAGCAAGGGAAACGCACTCTTAAAGTGCATCAGAGCCTGGCAGATGGAAGGCCAGGAAGAGGACTGAGGTCAGAGTTCAGGACAGAAATACCTGGTCTGGGGCTGTGGACTTGACGAGAGAGAGTAAGAAGAGAGGGCAGCGTGAGTTCAGATATCGGCTTCTCAGCCCCACCCTCATCAGTTCCCCCACTTGTGAGATGGGGTGGCATCGTAAACCTCAAAGGACTGGTAGGGTGAGACTCAGGAGAGATCAATAAACGCTTGATCAAAGCAATTGGTGAATTAGAGTAAGGCTGTGCAGGGGAGGGGACCTGATGACCTGATGGGGCCAGGCCTGGGGCAGAGGATGATGCCAGGCACTCCCTGCTTTATAGGTAAGGAAATTGGTGCCTGCAGAGGGGAGGTGTATTCCAGGTTGTTCTGTGATTCAGGAGAGGGGGCAGGTCTAGTTCACCGGGGTGCTGCCCTGGCATTGCTCGGCCCTCGGGCGCCCCCTGCGGGCCCACCGCAGAGCGCAGGTTTGATGCTGACAGTTGGAATGATCTGTGTGATCTGCAGCTGGAACGCGCTCGCTTCGAGGCTGGCGAGGCGCTGAGCACACTGCGGAGGTTGCAGCGGCGGGTCTCAGAGCTGGAGGAGGAGTCGCGACTCCAGGACGCCGAAGTGTCGGGTGCCTCCCTGCAGACCGAGCTTGCCCACAGTCTTGACAGCGACCAAGACCAGAATGTCAATGAGTGTGAAGGAGCCCAAGTGAGTTTCAGCTTACCAGCCTCGTATTGGTTAGAATAACCAATGAGGGGCGCAGACTCTGCCCCCCTTTCCCCGGAAGTTCCACGCAGTACTGATTAATTCCTTTGGCCTATAGATTATCTTGTCCCCGGAGATACAAGAGGCATCCAGTCCCCAGCCTTCAATTCAGGAAGAGAGCTTGGAACCCCCCAAGAAGAGAGCATCCCTGAGCCCAGTGGAGATTCTGGAGCAGAAGGAGGCGGAAGTGGCCAGGCTGCAGGATGAGGTTGGAGAGGGCATGGTACTGGATGCAAAGGCCCACGATGTCCCGTTCCTTCTCATCTCCACTGTCTAGCCCACTCCTCAGTGAACCTGTAGTTGCTTCCTGAGCTGGCCTGTACCTCCAGGAAGCCTTCTGGGCTCCACTCCCTAAACGTCTCCCTTCATCCCTCCTGTTGAAAGCTTACCCTACCCCCGTCCCAGTCCGAAGCAGACTTAGTTGCCTGCGGTGTTTATGGAGCAGGCACAGGTCGGGAGGGCAACGTTGTCCTACAAGGCTCATTCATGTACCAGTCTACCTTCTTTCCTGGCCTGCAGATCGTCCTGCACCGCACAGAGCTACAGACCCTACGGGATGAGCTGCAGCGACAGAAGGAGCTGAGGGCGCAGGACAATCCCGAGGAAGCCCTGAGCTGTGCGCTCGCTGACCGGGATGAAGCAGTGAACAAGTGAGCCTGGCAATCTCACCCACTGCCTCGGCAGGGCTTGTTCTCTGGTCCTTTCTGGGCCCGGTTTCCACCGCCCTGACAAGAGTAGAACTTCCATTTTAACTCAGAAGCTTCAGCCTTCCTTAATTTTGGTGTTAGTACCCCCTCCTCCGCGACTTTCACCAGGTCTAAGAATACCCAGTGCCCTCAGACCACATTCTCTACCCCTTCCACTCCTAGGGCCCTGAAGCTATCCCTGGAGCTCAATCGTGTCTCGCTAGAGCGGGACTCTTTGTCCCGGGAACTGCTGCGAGCCATCCGCCAGAAGGTGGCGCTGACACAGGAGCTTGAGGCTTGGCAGGTGAGAGGGCGGGGCCCGAGTAGGACTGGTGGACCAGCATCCTGACCTGACCCCACCCCTGCTCTAACCTATACCCACCCTGCTCCGCCTCCTGCAGGACGACATGCAGGTGGTGATTGGACAGCAGGTGCGCTCCCAGCGCCAGAAGGAGCTCAGTGAGGCTGCCGCAGCTCGAAGACGCACGAAGACTGGCTTTTCATTGCGCCTGGGATCAGGGCAGAATGGAGGCTTTCTAAGCAACCTCTTCCGAAGGACCTGAGGGCTGGGCGGCAGGGCTACCTTTTCTGGCCCTCGGGCTCACTTTCCTCTTACCAGCCAATGGAACCACTGGGCCTGAATAACTTCCAAGTAAGGCCATTGTCTTCCTTCCCCCAAGAGGTGGACAGAGGCACTTCGGGAGCAGGGGCCAGCTTTGAGGCAGGAGGCCCACAGGGTGGCAGGGCAGAGCTGTTTATTTTTCGAAATCTATATAGGTCTATCTTTTCTAAGCTTCAGCTCCTGCCCTATCTGTGTGACAGGGTTGGGGATGGGCATTGATATGTAAGGATAAGTCAGAGTAATATATACATCACTACATTTACTTGGTCTCCATTCTTGGGTAGAAAATGCAAACAAGAAAAGCCTAAAACTTTATTTTGACAGAAAAAAAAAAAAAAAAGCTGAGCTCAGTGGCTCACGGGCCCAAATCTCAGCACTTCCGCAATAGATAGGAGTGCTCAAGGTCTGAGACCAAGCTGAGCCACAGTGAGTTCCAGGCCAGCCTGGGCTAACATAAAGCAACCCCCATCCCAAAACACAAACAGTGAACTCCAGCTCCTGAGACGGAGGATCCTGATGTCAGAAAGACATGGAGAAGGCGCGGTAGCCCAGGTTGGTGAAGACATCCACTCGACAGCTATTGCCTGAAGCAGTCAGGACCTAAAAGCCAGGAAGACATGGCTGACCCACCCATCCCATAGGCCCCTTGAGATTCCCACATCCAGTCCAAGACCCACCTTGCACTCTGGGGCTGCTGGTTGCTGGTTGAGGCTTAGGCTGAGCAGCCCTGGGGAAGAAGCAGGCACCTGGGCCTTAAGCTCCCCACTCAGCTGCCAGTGGTTGACACAAGAGCCCTGGCCAGCAGACAGGATCTGTGGAGGACAAAGAGGAGTTCAGGGGTCAGGTCTAAGCAGGGGCACTGCACAGGGTGACAGAATCAAGACAGAGGGTCTCACCAGGTCCTGGTAGAAGGTGACATGCTTCTGCGGTGCCCGAATGGGAAAGACAGTGGTGGGCGTGGAAGACCTGAGGTGCCAGAGGGTGAGGGCTGGGCCGCCTCCACAGACCTAGGCAGAAAGGCAGCAGGCCCCAGTCATTGTGAGTCATGGACTTTAGTGGCCACTCAACCCCACACTGCCCAGCTCACCATCCAGTCTGAGTCAGTAGCCAAACATCCAATCCAGCGCCCATTGTGGGGCCTCGAGCACTCCTGGGAAGGAGAGAGGAGGTGAGGACACTGGAGGATGGAGAATTAAGGAGACAAGGGCGTGGGTCTCTCCTCACCTCATGCTTATAGACTTCAATGGTCTGAACCTCTTTGGCTATACGGAGATCTGTGTGGAAATAAAACCACCAGGACTCTTGATGAGCCACAACGCCCCACCCCCACTTATCCTTTTTTATTTTTAATCAATCTATCTATCTATCTATCTATCTATCTATCTATCTATCTATCTATCTATCTATCTATCTATCTATCTATCTATCTATTTTGGAGACAGAGTCTCTACATAGCCCTGGTTAACCTGGAACTCACTCTGTACACTAAGCTGGCCTCTAACTCAGAGGTGCTCCTGCCTCTGCCTCCCAAGTGCTGGGGTTAAAGGTGTGCGCCACCACTGCTTACTTTCTTACTAAGTGGACGTTTCCTTACCCCAAAGCCGCACAGCTCCATCCTCACCACCAGACAGCACCTCAGGGCTGCGGTCCCTCAGTGCCAGGCAGTGGATGTAGTCTGTGTGGCCCCGAAGGGCCCGCTGCAGGGAAAAGGGAAGGCTCAGAGGGAGACCCAGGAAGCATACAACGTTTGGCCCCGACCTGCCCTGGCTGCAGACCCTCACTCACTGTGAAGGTCCCAGTTTCCAGGTCCATAGTGTGCAGCTGGCAATCTCCCCCGGCTAGAATCAGTGAATTCTCCTGTGGGGAAGCAGTCAGTGTCCGTCAGGGCAGAGAAAGTGTAGAGGAGCAATGTTTGGCCTAGAATGGTCACAAGGAACTCAGACCTTGGGGACAAGCAGCAAGGCGTTGATTTCAGGTACTTCCAGGCTGGTCCTAGGTGGAGGAGGAGAAGCATCAGAATCACATAGGTAGTGTCTGACCTCACATGCCCTCTGTCAACATGGTCCCCGCTCACCTGTATGGTGGCTGACGACGCCACAGTTCCTTACAGCCCTTCAGAGAAACACAGGAGGAAACACTGAATGAGCCCCAAACTTCCCCAGGCGGGGACGCCCAGCCTGTCCCCAGGCTCCAGACTTACCTTCTTGAGGATTTCCGCCCAAAGCCAGCCCTTCACTTCCCCATCGCCAGCACTAAGGAGATGCCGATCCGTGGAGACCATGCTATAGACAGGCCCATCGTGGGCTAAAGAGACACAGAAAATGTTAATGAGCTCTGTGTCCCCATCTCTATCCTGAGGTCTCCTGAACCACACCCAACAGCTATACCCACCGTGGAAGGTCACCATGGGTTTTTTGCTTTCTTCTTTGGCCTCTGAACTCAAGGCAGCAGACAAACTGAAAGAAAAGTGGGGAGGGAGGAGCCAAGAGTCAAGCAGGGAGCATTAATCTCAGAAGGCACCAGTGCTCGGGCTCATGTGTGGTGGGAATTGGGGGAGGGGGTACCTGAAGATGGCAATCTGCCCATAATTGTTGCCAGCTGCCAGGAACTTCCCACAGGGTGAGACACTCTGGGAGTAGATGGTCATGTGCAGTCGCTGCAGGGCCTGAAAGATCTCAGCCTGTGGGAAGAGGGCAGATGAGGAAAGTCTGGGATGCTGGGGCCTCATCCTACAGACTCCAGCCCTTCTCAGTCACAACCACAGGTAGCACCCCATACAACAGCGGGTCCAGGACAGTGCGAAAGGGAGAACTGAGGCACAGTGCTCAGGACTTACAGCAAGCACCAAGCCTCTCCTGTCAGCTGACCTAACAGGGAAGTCTGTTATAACGAGGTAAACTAGGGAATATAAGAGCTTTGTAAAGTGGGGTAGTGCACAACGGTGATCCCAGCACTTGCCAGGTGCAGGTAGGAGGGTCAGTGGTAATTCAAGATTATCCTCAGCTATATAGTGAATTCAAGGGTAACCTGGGCTACATGAGATAGTCTCCCATACACACACACATCTGAGGGTGTAATTGAGTTGTGAGAGCACTTGATTAGCATGCACCAAGCCTTAGGCTCACTCCCCAGCCCTGCACACTGCATAAAGCAAGCACACACCTGTGGCCTGTGCTCCCAGCACTGAGGAGGTGCAGGCAGGAGGACTTCCTCCACTCCAAGACAAACTCCAGGCCAGCCTGAAATATGTCGGCCCTGTCTCAAAAAACTAAGTGAATAAAAATAATAAATCTTTAAAAAACGGTGTGTGGGGATGTGTCTGGGAGATGGCTCAGCAGGTAAGTGTGCACTGCAGAGGACTGCCCCCAGAACCCACCGGCAGATCACAACCATCTGGAACTCTAGTTCCAGCAGATCTGACGTCACGTCACCCCTCCCCCAGAAAGGTTCCTTTATAGACCAGGCTGGTCTCAAACTCACAGAGATCCGCCTGCCTCTGCCTCCCGAGTGCTGGGATTAAAGGCGTGCGCCACCATCGCCCTTTTTTTTAATTATTTACTTTTATTTTATGTACGTTGGTGTTTTGCCTGCATGTGTGTCTGTATAAGGGTATTCAATCCTCTGGAGCTACAGACAGCTGTAAGCTGCCATGCGGGTGCTGGGACTTGAACCTGGGTCCTCTGGAAGAGCAATCAATGCTCTTAACTGCTGAGCCATCTCTCCAACCCCCAGAAAGGGTCTCATAAAAAGCCCTCTTGCTGGGCTGGAGAGATGGCTCAGAGGTTAAGGGCACTGAGTGCTCTTCCTGAGGTCCTGAGTTCAATTCCCAGCAACCACATGGTGGCTCACAACCATCTGTAATGAGATCTGGTGCCCTCTCTGGCGAGTAGGTATATATGAAGACAGAACACTGTATACATAATAAATAAAAATATTAAAAAAAAAAAAAGCCCTCTTGCTGTGGAAGCAATCCTGTCTCACATCAACAGAATCCTAAGTTATTTAGATGCCATGTTCTACAGATCTTTGAAGTGACTGAAGGTTACCTTTCTATGCAGAATACAATCTGTCTGTATCTAAAGAGCCTAATTAGTCTGACTAACAAATATGAATGACTATTGACCTATAATACTTAATACCTATATAACTTAAAGATTAAGACTTCATATCAGAATATTAAACAATCTTTAAACAACTGTGCAGTAAAACAGGACAATGACATCAAAATGTAAACAATGTATCAATGTATAAATATCTTGATCAGAGGTAGAAATATATAATGCAATATGATAAATATATCCTAAAATTGTATCAATATACAAAATGTCTTAGAGGTAGAAACATGCATGCATACAATATGACAAAATAACTTTGCATAGGTGTACAAATATTGTAAACAGAAATAACAAATATAATTTGAACTTGTATCAATATACAAGAAATTATACTAGTGTGAATTGTCCATAATAGGTCACAATTTATTACTCACTATTATTATTATTATTATTAGTGTGACTAAGTTCACACTAAATTACCTATTATCCCACGCATCCTCTTTTTCCTAGAACTCACTATGTAGATCAAGCTGGCCTACTGGATTACAGGCATTTGTAAACCTACTCCTATATGGGTGTTGGGAACTGAACTTGATACCTCTGGAAGAGCAGCAAGTGCTTTTAACCACTTGGCCATCTCTCCGGCCCCCTGTGACGCCTCTTCTGGCCTCTGAGAATACCATAAGCACACATAGCACATATACAACATGTAGGCAAAACACTTATAGACATAAAACAATGAATAAATCTTACAAGAAAATAAGTGGGCTTAGTGTGGTGGCGCATGCCTTTAATCCCAGCACTTGAGAGGAAGAGGCAGGCGGATCTCTGAGTTCCAGTCCAGCCCGATCCAAAAGAAAAAGATAAAGTGGCCCTTGAAGCTGAAGGTAACTACTCAATTGGTAGACCATGCTCTCTCTTCTCTTTGTTTTTGTTTTGGGGGTGTGTGTGGGGAAACAGGGCTTCTCTGTGTAGTCCTGGCTGTCCTGAAACTCACTCTGTAGACCAGCCAGGCTGGCCTTGAACTCAAGAAATCCATCTGCCTCTCTCTGCCGCCCAAGTTCTGGGATTAAAGGGATGCACTGCCACCCCCAGTTCGTGCTCTTTTTAAAGATTTATTTTAATTATGTGCATATGTGTGTGAAGGGAGTGTGTGCAAGAGAGTACAGGTGTCCACAGAGGCCAGAGGACTCAAATCCCCTGGAGCTGGAGATATAAGCAATTACAAGCTTTGGAACTTGAGTGCTGGGAACCAAACTTGGGTCCTCTCCTATCTCTCCAACCGCTAAAGCCCATTCTTTCCCAAAGTCCCGTGTTTGAGCACCAGCACTGTATATATTGGGCATTAGGGCACACCCGCTAGCCCATAAGACTCGGGAGATAAAGGCGGGAGGAACAAGATCATTCTCCATTATATAGGAAAGTTCAAAGAAAGCTGGAGATACATAAGACTATCTCACAAACTATAAGCAGGTCTTGGGCTGGAGTGTAACTAAACAATGGAGCATGTTCTTACCATGCCCAAGGCCCTGGGTTTAAAAAAAAAAAAAAAGGCTCATGAATGATGACTTTTTCTTTTAAGACAGGGTCTCACTATGTAGCCCTGGATAACCGGGAACTCTCTGTGCAGCAGGTTAATTCCTAACTCAGAGATCCGCCTGCCTCTGCCTCCCCTGTGCTGGGATTAAACGTGTGAGGCACCACATCCAATGGTGCTAAATTTTTTTAAAGTGTAAATTTTTTTGTATAGTGTAAAATGTACTGACATCTAATCTCTATGACTCTCCCTACTAGATCCCAAAGATCGGGGATCACTATTTTGTGGGTCAGAGTCCGAGTTCCACAAACCACCTACCTACACTGGGCATCCTGGAGTATTCCTTGGCTACCCGGTGAGGGCAAGACTACAAACCCCAGAAGGCACTGTGCGCACACTCGACTCACCTGACCCAGAGGCACCGGGGACGGTGCGGCGTGCTCCATCTTCGGAACTACAACTCCCAGAGGGCTCTACGCGCGACACAACCTCGCGACGCTCGACAGAACCTTTCGAATCCCTACGTGCCTGAGAGTGGCTCTTCTCGTTGCGCCCCAGGACCTGGCACTGCCTGCCGTTCAACAACTAAGGCGGCAGGCCCGTATGGTCTCGAACCACCGAAACCTGGGAGAGCTCCGCGAAGTACCCTTACGCTAAATAACGTCTGGGACTGTCCAGCTACCGCCGGATCCCCTCCCCCATCCCGCCGGCCCGTCCCGCCTTCTAACCTCGCGCTGCTCGCCTTCCACGCCTGCGTCGTACGTCTTCGGTGCGCACGCCGGTGGCCCCGCCCCTCGCGCTGTACCACGCCCTCACAGGCTCCGCCTCTGCTGCCTGGATCCCACCCCTCTATCTGCAGGACCCTGAAACGTAATGATCCTACAACAGCCCCTGGAGCGAGGCCCCCCAAGTCGGGACCCACGGGCCACCACTGGGGTGGCTCGCGGCCTGGACGCCAGGTGCGTAAGCAGTCCCTGGGTGGGCCGGACTAACGGAGGGCAAGAGCTTTTGCTGGGGACCCAGGGCCGGTCAGGGTGATCCTGGGAAGTGAGGCGAGGTGATGCAGGAAACCGTGGTGCTCGAGCTTGTGTTGGAGCTGGGAAGCCACGGTCTGAATTTCCGAGGTAGCCTGGTGGATGACGGCCTGGGAGAGGAAGGTGGCTTAGGCCACACAGACCAGACTGATTCTGGAATCCTGGCTTACTTTGCAAGCTCAGGAGGGCAGATCTTCGGGAAGGGGCCAAGAGAGTGGGCTACACCTGGCTCGGTTTCCCGGCTCCCCTCTCCTTGGAGCTGTGCCCATGAGCACGGAGACCCCTGGAGAAGGAGCTTTAAGTTTGGGGGCAGATGGGTCCCCTGAGATGTCACCTTTGGCCCTCCTCATCAGTTTGCCTCCACCCTCAACATCCCTGCTCTGTTCCTCTCTGGTCTTTCCCCAGGGAGCCCTTGCACAAGCAGTTTCTTTCCGAGGAGAACATGGCCACCCACTTCTCTCGACTCAGCCTACATAATGACCACCCCTACTGCAGTCCCCCTGTGACTTTCCCCCAGGTCCTGCCACCACTCAGGTAGGCACCTCCCCTTGCGGGGCCTTCTAGAGGATCCCGTGCAGTCGTCAGGGCCCCTCCTCATACCCTGCCTCATCCCGCTATTTTTAGCTTCTAGCCAACTTCTGTGCTGTTTTCCATCTTTGGCTCCAGGGGACCTGGACCTGGTAGGAGGTGGCTCTGCCAGGCCAGCCTCTGCCCCATAGTTTCACTGTCTTTTTTTCTTCTTTCAGGAGCTCTTGCCCAGAGCTGCTTCTGTGGCGCTATCCTGGGAGCCTGATCCCTGAGGCCCTCAGGCTACTGAGGCTGGGGGATACCCCCAGTCCCTTCTACCCTGCATCCCCATCTGGGGACATCATGGAGCTCTAAGTGCTGACGGCCAGTGTCCCTCCCCACCTTGTTCCCGGACAACAAAGACCAGCAACCACCCCCCAACTCCCCCAGAAGGAAGAGATCCTTCCCCCTGTAACAGGAGAGATGATACTGAACTCAGAGAAACCCTAAATGGGAGGGGCAGCAGCTTGGGAAGGGGAAAGTGTCACCCTATTTAGAGAATAAAGATTTCTGAGCAGTTGAAGGTTTCTCAACAGCCTTTGTGGAGGGTGGAGTGCTGGATGCTGGGGTTTCCTCCTCAAAATCTTCCCTGGAAAACGGTGAGGGCAAGCCAGGTCCTGGCAGGCCGGGCTCCAGGCATTGAGAATGTGTGAGTCAGAGCCTCACCCCCCCGCCCCCGCAGTGGCCGACTGACTCCCTCCCTTCCTCCAGTTCTGGGGAGTCAAGCTAGGGATCAGGCCATATTCCAAACCATTTAAAGTTAAAGATTCTTTTATTAATAAATTCTCCCTCCCCACCAAACTTTATCCCCAAAATAAATATTCCCCCCCCCTTTTAGGGGATGGGTTGTGTGTGTGTTTGTGTTAGGGCCAGCCCTCCCAGAGGGCCAGCCTCCTTAGTGTTAGGAACAGGTCCTTAAATCTGACCCACTTCCAGGGCTGAAACTCAGTGTTAGTTGAATTTTAGCCCATCGGAGTGGGTGGGACCTAGTGTGTCTGTCCCTCAAGTCAGTCAGGCCTCCAGGACTTGGGGAGAGCAAAAGACCCCCTTGTGCAAATGCTGCAGTTCCTTAGTATTGTGTCGCTTTGTGACCCAGCTTACGGCTCTCTGCCCTGGAACCAGAGACAGGGCAATCTAGACACCTTGGAAGACTCCCCTGAGCCCTAAGCCCAGTCTTTGGAGGTGAATCACCACCTCACCCCACCCCCTTGTGGTTGGAAGAGTCTGGCTAGGGTTGTGTCTGGAAGGCCAGACTGGCTCCAGAATGAATGAACGGACGAAGAGTGGGACCCAGCGCGAGTGCTCCTCACTGGATCAGTGCCACACCTGGGCAGCCCTCTCCACCAGTCTCCTCTATGGGGGCTGGAAGATAAGAAGTGGGGTTGTCATGATTAGGGGACATTTAGGGAAGTGATGGGGGAGGTGGGAGGAGTGAGGGTGGGGAGGTCACTTACTAGTAAACTTTTCTCTCCGTCGGCACCGTCTCCAGACCAGGAAACCAGAAAGCAGCGCCAAAACCAAGGCCAGACTAAGAGCGCCTCCCAAAATGGGCCAGAGCAGCCTGAAGGGAGCGGGAGGTGCCGCTGCGCCTAGTGGCCAGGACTCAAATCAGATCTTGCCCTTGGGAAGCCAGTCCGCCCTCAAGGGAGTCTCAAGCTTTGTCCCACACAGTGTTCCCCTACCTGATAGAAGCCCCTTCCCCGTCAGTCTTCCCTGACTTCCGAGGTCCTTTTCGACGCCCCAGCAACCCTCTACCCACTTCTAGGATCCGCTTGCCACCGGCCCCGCCCCCACTCACATCCCAAGCAGAAGTCGCTGTGCGGTCGCGATGGACATGAAGCGCAGTCCATACACTTGTCGAGATCCGCGCTCCAGGAGCTGCCGCTAGAGCATGGGGCGGTGCCTGGGGAGGGGGCTGCAAGTCAGAAGCTGGCGGCTGGGCGCGGCTATTCTGGGGGCTGAGGTCAGGGTCAGTCGGCTCAAATAACGTGAGTCACCATCGCCCCCCCACACCCCCGCATTCCTCACAGGTGACCGCACCGCCTGACCAAGACACGGCAGTGCGGGAGGGGGTCCGGTAGCGCGCGACTGGGGGGGGGGGGGTGATATCCTCCCCCCCACCGCCAGTGTGACTCACTCCTGGGCACTGGGCCCGACCCCAGTCCCTCCTCCCGCATAACTGGGCATTGAAGTCACCGGATGGAAGGGGCACCCCCACATGGTATAGAGGGCAAAGACCCCAGTACCCCTTCGTGATTCTTAGCTATCGGGACTGGTCAGATTCCATCACAGACCGGGGTGAGGGCATGCCCACTTCACAAAACAAACGTCCTTCCCTCAAAGTTTACTTTCTCTCTCTACTCTGGCTCGAACTTTTGAGACAGAAGACCCCGCACCTGATTGGACAGGTAGCGAATCTGAGACTCGGATTGTGGATAAAGATTGGAGTGGATTGAGATCTTCCCCACTTGAAACACACTACCTAAAGACCATGGATCCCAGAACCCCATGTCTACCCGGTTCCACTCAGATCTCCAGGCACTCAAATTCCATTCCTGACCGCCCCAAAGTCCGAGGTTCACCGTCCTCTGAGCCAAGCATACCTGGTGCTTGTTCCCCGGCCGCGGCGCGTATCAGAACCAACCCGAGTCCCAACACGAGGATCTGCAGCAGAGGCCGCGGCCAACCCGGAGCCATGATTGCCGGTCCCGCTGCAACAGCAGTCTGTTTCCCACTATCCGCGGGCCAAGACTCAGGGCTGGGGCCCCGCCCCGCCCCCGCCTTCCGGGGCGGAGCCCTTGCCTTTGCCCGCCCCAATATCCACTCTGAGCTCTGCGTGCCGAGAGCAAGCAGTCCGCTAACGAGCCATTCATTCAACACAGTCCCTTCGAGTGTCTAGGACGTCGCGAAGACGTTTACCCTGATCCACCCTCTGCGAGCCTTAGTCCCAAGGGTGTGGAGCGGGGAAAATCAGCTATAAGACAATTACAAAAAAAAAAAAATAAGTAAAAAGAAATTATCTATTATTTTTCAATTCTGGGGTGGAACCACCAGGCAAGCAACTGAGCTCTGCGCACACAGCCTTTATGTTCGCTTGCTTTGTTTTTTTTTTTTTTTTTTTGGTTTTTTTTTTTTTTTTTTTTTTTTTTTTTTTTTTTTTTTTTTTTTTTTTTTGAGACAGGGTCTCATACTGTATCCCAGACTAGCCTCAAACTCAAAACAATTCTGTCTCCGCCTCCCAAGTGCTTGATTGCTGGCAGGCGCCTCCATATCCATACTTCTTTGGTTTCTTTGGTTTTGTTAGGCAGGATCTCGCTTTGTAGCCCAGGCTAGTCTCTATCTCCGAATTCCCCTGTATCAGTAAACAGCACTACGTTTGTAGTATGTGCGAGTTTTTGCACGCTACATTATTTTTTTAAAAAATATTTATTTTATCTTTGTGTACGTGTGTGCGCCACATGTGTATGAGTGTCCCTGGCGTCCAGAGAGGGCAACGGATCTCCTAAAGATGTAATTACAGGTGCTTATAAGCTGGGTGCAAAAAAAAAAAAAAGAAAGAAAGAAAGAAAAAGAAAAAAACCGGTGACCTGGAAGAGCAGAAAGGCTCATAACTGGTGAGTCATCTTCCCAGACCCACAAGCTGCTTTCTTAAGGGCCTCGAGGGTATAACAAAACGAGATGGCTCAGCGGTTAAGGAGGCCTGTTGCCAAGCCTGTCAATCTGGAGTTCGATCCCCGGGGCCGGTAGAGAAGACCAGAACCATTGCTAGCCTTCTTTTGATCACAGGTACGCAGTATGACAGCCACACACCGCCCCCCCCCCCGCCATGTGCCCTTTAATTTGTACCTTAGGACTTACATGCAGACGGACTATGAAAAGTTGAGTGAATTCTCAAGTCACAACTCCAGTCGCTGAACTCAGCGGGTAGCAGGTGTTGACTTTGGAGTCGCCAGTAACTAAGACACCCTGCCGAGAAACGCACACTGGCTGCCGTCGTGGGGGGGGGGGGAGTCCTGCCCCTCCCAGAGGGAGGTGGTCCAGTGACGTAATTGCGACTTTAAGACCCCTTGCCTCCGCCCTCGTCCCTACTTTCGACTTGGGAATCTTTGCAGTCTCTCGCAGGTGAGCCTGGGGCAAGTGTGGAGATACGCTAGCCGGGGATGAGCCAGGGTGCGTGCGGGCGTGTGCAGAGAGCTGGAACTTCGATCCTAGCGGCAGCCACTTGGGTTCTCAAGTCCCTAGGTAGAAAGTGGTGCCTCGAGCCCCGCGAGGTGATCGAGTCCCCGCGGCCCTGGAAAAGTTAAGCGCCCCTCCCCCTCCCTGGGACAAAGGCACCGAAACCCGGGACGCCCCTCCTCCACCTGCTTGGCTTCTCTGGGGCGGGACTCCCCTCCCCCTCACCTGCAGGCGCGGACCCAGCTTCGGGCGCCGCCATTAAGCCCCTCCTGGTCGCGCACTTCTAGGCTTGATAGATAACCAGCCAGCCCCGGGTGGCCGAGCCTTACAGACGCCCTCGGACAAAGCTGAGAGAGTACTCGGTAAGTGGAAAGGGACAGAGATGAGAAGAGGCGGATGTCTCTCCAGATCTTGACACGGGTCTCCAGGGTGAGACTGCAAGGGAGAGGTGTCGAAAAGGGCCTATGCCGTTCTTAGGTGCAAGGTGCACACTTAGAACCCAGGGTAATGGGGAGCCACAGCCTGGAGCCGAACAGAACTGATTCCCTCAGCGCCAACATTACGTGAAGTGCGACGTGAAGGACACAGGTGCAGCCTGTCACAGAAGGCACTGGGGGTCTTGAATTTTAGCTCCTTGGGAGGCTGTGTTCAGAGAGGGAAGGAAGCATGGCCTTTGGTGTAAAATTCAAAAGAATGCTCCCATCTTTAGGGCTTGCACCTTGACCCTTAGAGGTGGAGGCTGGACCGAGAATTGGCTGGTAGCCTAGAAAAATCTGCTTTTGGGTGAAGAAAGGGTTTGTTTTTCCTCCTCTCTCTTGCCCTCCAGGGCGTGCTGAGCCTGGCGTGGAAGGGCCTCCAGCCACTCCCAGCTATTGGGAAGAGGTACCTGGAGTGTGGGGGAGGGCTAGGCCTGGGATTTCAAGGAATTAGATCCACCTGAAGTGGAGCCTGGAGCGGAGCTGGGGGTTTCCTTTTGAGCCTGGGTGATAGGAGGAAGCTTGAGATCTCACCTGAGGGCTGAAGTGATAAGGTTGGACCTGAAACTTGTAGTTAGAGCCCAACCGTCCCAAAATTACACCCCTGACATTACATTTCACCCTCTTTGTGACACTCTGCTCACCTGATAAACTGTACCTGAGGATGCCTCTCAGTTTGTAGAGGGCTTGCCTGGCCCTGAGTTCGGTCACCAGCGCTGCCATTATCTAGGTGAGGCCTTACAGGTAAACACCTGTTACCCAGCACTCCTTGAAAGCAGGAGGGTCAGAAGTTCAAGGTCATCCTCAGCTAGCTGGTGCTACCTTAGACCCTGTCTCAAATAAAATAAGTGTCCGAGATCACTGCACTGGCCCGCGTTTAAGGTTTGTCCTGTCACCTGTACAAAAAAGCAACAGGATTTCGTGCTTTGCCCATCACAGACTAGGAAAAAATTAAATTCTTGTTTTACTTTTTTTTTTGTTTTTTTTTTTTTGTTTTTGTTTTTTTGTTTTTCGAGACAGGGTTTCTCTGTGGTTTTAGAGCCTGTCCTGGAACTAGCTCTGTAGACCAGGCTGGTCTCAAACTCCCAGAGATCCGACTGACTCTGCCTCCGGAGTGCTGGGATTAAAGGCGTGCGCCACCACCGCCCGGCCTTGTTTTACTTTTGATTGGCCCAGGAAGTGTATCTAACCCACACTGCAGGACAGAGTAACCAACTGCCAAGGTACTTGTTGGTATCGCAGCTGGCAAGATACAGAACATCTGGGCCTGCCACACTTTTAACACTCCTATTTTCATCTTTCCACGCTACACAGCCCCTCAACCTCATCATGGCCTCTGCCGGTCTGCAAATCTTGGGGATCATCCTGACCCTGCTTGGCTGGGTCAACGCCCTGGTGTCTTGTGCTCTACCCATGTGGAAGGTGACAGCCTTCATCGGCAACAGCATCGTTGTGGCCCAGATGGTGTGGGAGGGGCTGTGGATGTCCTGTGTGGTCCAGAGCACTGGCCAGATGCAGTGCAAGGTGTACGACTCACTGCTGGCGCTGCCCCAGGACCTACAAGCCGCTAGAGCCCTCTGTGTCATCACCCTCCTCGTCGTCCTGATTGGCCTGCTGGTCTACCTCGCGGGAGCCAAATGCACTACCTGTGTGGAAGACAAGAATTCCAAGTCTCGGCTGGTGCTCATCTCCGGGATCACCTTTGTCATCTCCGGTGTCCTGACCCTTATTCCTGTCTCCTGGACTGCCCATTCTGTCATCCAGGACTTCTATAACCCCTTGGTAGCTGATGCTCAAAAGCGGGAGCTGGGGGCCTCCCTCTATCTGGGCTGGGCAGCCTCGGGCCTTTTGCTGCTGGGTGGAGGGCTGTTGTGCTGTGCCTGCTCCTCTGGGGGGCCCCGGGGACCTGGCCATTACATGGCCCGTTATTCTACATCTGCCCCACATTCGGCCATTCGGGGACCCTCTGAATACCCCACCAAGAATTATGTCTGATGCTTACTGGGGAGTGAGGCTTTACTGGCCAGGGAACCTTAGGACCCTGAGCTGAGCCATCAAGAGACAATGCCTAGGAGTTTTGGGTTGTTTTTCTTGTTTTTCTTTTGCAGTAGCGGATACTGAACCTGGGGGCCCCACAAGTTTGGGGGGCAAGCACTCTACCGATGAGCTGTATGATACCCTGCCCCTAGGGTTGGCTCTGTTTTTGAGACAGGTTCTGGTTTTCCTGCCTCAACCAGTCCAGACTCTGTTGGCATTTTGGTCGTGCATCGGGAGGGGTGACACTTTTAGTCTGTGTCTTTATTCACTCTGGGAATCTTCTGTGGAACCTGTTTTGAGGCCACATGTGAATCTGGCCTTTGTGAACCCCAAGATGGCCTGTTCCAAGAGTCCCCAGTCCTGGAAGGGCAGGTGATAAGTTACCAAAGAATTTTCTACTCCAAGTCTTCCAACCTTTGGCCCCTACATCCCCTTACCAAAGTTACCATGATCTCCCCCAGATCAGGTCCCAGCTGTGTGGTAGACCCTCCACCACCGTTTCTCTAACCTTGCACATTTCCCTGCCCACACATTTTACTAAATAAAACATGGTTTTTATAATGTGCCTTTGATGTCACTTGGTATTTGGTACAAGCGTAACTAGAGGGAGGTGGCAGTTCCATAATCAATTCCAAGCTTTTCTGGCTCAGACCCCATATTATAAGCCAGTAAGCTTGCTGGCTGGAACCTGGAGCACCCCGCACCCCCGTGCCTTTCCACAGATCAGAGGAAGCGCAGTTACAATGTGCTTTTATTCCCAGCTCAAGTTGGGGAGTGAGTAGGGCACCAAGCAGCTTGGACTCAGGCAGCGGTTGGGCTGTTAGGTCACAGTGCGCATCTTATTTTGAAGGCAAGGAGGCTGAGGTCCAGGTTCTTGGGGTAAGGCAGAACTCAACAGAGACTAAGTCAGTTCAGGAGAGGAGACCACAGCAATACCCTGGGAGTCAGGGAAGGGCCAGGGTACCCAGTAGCTTTGGCGCATTCACAAGGTTACAACCACTGCAAAGGGCTGGCTCAAGACGGACCAGCTGAGATTCTCCTAGAGCCAAGTCTTAACCAAACAAAGAAGTGAGCGGCGCATGAGTTGATGAGAGATGCAAGGGCACAGCCCAGTGCCTGGGCATAAGGCTGCCCGTTCCAGCTTCTGGGGGAAGCCTCAGACATAGTCCCTCTTATCCAGTCCTGAAGCACCCGAACGGGAGGGGATGGAGTAGCCCAGCCTGGGTCCACGGGGCCGCTCGAAATGGGACGGGGGACACGTGCAGCAGAGCAGCCCTCCACCCAGCATGAGCAGTGCTGCCGCTGCCCAGCCCAGGTAGAGGGAGGCCCCCAACTCTCTCTTGAGGGCTTCAGCCACCAGTGGGTTATAGAAATCCTGGATGATGGCATGGGCTGTCCAGCAGACAGGGATGAGCACCAGGATGCCCGAGAGGAGAAGGAGGACCCCTGCAGTGAGCACAATTCGGGCCTTGGCACCTTCATCCTCCACGCATGTGGTGCACTGGGCACCCGTGATGGCCACCAGCAGGCCCAGCAAAGCCAGCAGGAGGGCAACAACACAGAGGGCTCTGGCAGCCTGCAGGTCCTGGGGCAGCGCCAGCAGCGAGTCGTACACCTTGCACTGCATCTGGCCAGTGCTCTGGACCACACAGGACATCCACAGCCCCTCCCACACCACCTGGGCCACAACGATGCTGTTGCCGATGAAGGCAGTCACCTTCCACAGTGGCAGGGCACAGGACACCAGGGTCCCTAGCCAGCCTAGCACTGCCAGGGTCATGCCAAGGAGTTCAAGACCAGTTGAAGCCATCTGCTCCTCGGGTCTTCTCAGCTCTCAGCCTGAATCACGTACTCGACAGAGTTGGGGGCGCGGAGTCCGAGTTCGGGTGGGTCTCACTGCTCAGGAGGTGAATCTGTTGCTCACAGGCCAGGACAGACCTCACATCGGCGGGCCTCGCACATCTGATACTCACTGAATACCAAGACGTCCTTAGGTCTTGCTCAGCAGGATCAGGATCGCTTGTGGCCCATCAGAGACCCTCCAAACCTGCCATGGACTCAGAACAGCCGCGGTCCTCTCTGCTGGCTGCTCCCGTCCTCTCTCGGTTGAAGTCCTCTCGGCCGGTACACTGCTTGTCTCAAAACAGAACTGTGAGGTGTCACCTGGGGCGTCTGAGGGCGCTGGTTGCAGGCGGGGTTTTAAGGCCTAGGTAGGGGAGGAGCCGGGCAAGGGACCTAGAGGCTACCATTGGGTAACAGAACCAGGGCAGTGGTGAAAAGGGGGTGGGATGGGGGCCCTCGGGTTTAGGGTAGGGTGCCAAGACCAAGTGGAAACCCGGGGTCAAAGGAATTCCGGGAAGACAGGACGCACAGAAAAGGGACGAGAGGAGCCAATTTATTGGCTTGGAACAGAGAAATGGGCCGATGAGTTCTCAGCCTCAGCCTGCGCCCTCTTTGCCACCTGTCTGATTCACTCTGTGGGGAAAATATGCCCCCATTATCCATCATCGTACCCCTCTCCACCCCCACCCTTTCAGGACTCTCTGGAATCCGATCTGTCTCCAGTCTCAGTTCAATAACCCCCGGCAGCTCCTAGGGGAGAGGCCCCGCCTACAGTTTCCCAGACAACAGGTGCCTGGCGCCCAGCTCAGGTGGCATTACCAAGGCAACGGCCTAGAAAACTACTCCCCCCCCCCCCATACACACACGCATACGATTCTACCTCGGCTCAGGTGTTCCCATTCCACCCCCATTGCCGAAACTAGGGGGCTGAGCCGAGCGGCTGGAAGTCCCTAGTGGCCTGGTGATAAAGAGCCCGTTGTGGCGATGGGGAGGGGTAGAAAGGGGCCTGGGGCAAGAAGGGACAAGGAGGGGACTCTGGGATAGGGACTTCTGATAGTTACATGAATAGCCAGCCAAGCCCAGACACTACGGAGGTGGGCAAAGGGGTCAGGTCCCTGAGCCCTGACTTCCGGTCCCTTAGCGTCTCCATTCACAGAATGCTGCCTGATTTCAGCTTAAATTCTGATCCTACCGGGGTGACTAGGGAGGACTAAGTGTCTTAACCTCTTTGGGCCGGAGACTGAGTTGAGAAAACTTAGATTCTGCATTCCACAAGGGACCACAATCCTGCCAATATGTGCACATTTCAGAGAGGTCATGGGAGTCATGAGCAATGCCCTTCTGCAGGCTAAGAACTTCTGAGGCCTTTTTCTTTCTTTCTTTCTTTCCTTCTTTCTTTCTTTCTTTCTTTCTTTCTTTCTCTTCCTTCCTTCCTTCCTTCCTTCCTTCCTTCCTTCCTTCCTTTCTTTCTTTCTTTTTTTCATTTTGGACAGAGTTATAGCCTTGACTGGCTGGGACCTTACTGAGATCTGCCTGCCTCTGTCTCCTGAGTCCTAAGAGTAAGGTGTGTACCACCATGCTCAACTTCTGAGGACTATTAGGGTAAAAAAAGAAAGAAAGGAAGAAAGAAAGAAAGAAAGAAAGAAAGAAAGAAAGAAAAAAAGAGGCCAGGCCAGCAACCTGAACCCCAGGTGTTTTGCCTGCATGTATATCTGCACATGTGTTCCTGTTGCCTGTAAAGGCCAGAAGAGAACATTAGATTCCCTATAACTAGCATTACAGGTGGTTGTGAGCCACCAGGTAGGTACTGGGAATCAAACCTGGAAAGAGTGGTCTTAACCACTGAACAATCTCTCCGGCCACAGTCCAGAGGTGTTTCAAGCCAAGCAGTAGTGGAACATGCCTTTAATCCCAGCACTCCTGAGACAGAGGCAGGCAGACGCTGTGAGTTCAAGGCTAATCTGGTGTGTGTGTGTGTGTGTGTGTGTGTGTGAGAGAGAGAGAGAGAGAGAGAGAGAGAGAGAGAGAGAGAGAGAGAGAGAAAGGAATAATGAATACACCCAATGTCAACAGACTTCCACATGTGTGCAAGCATCCACAGGCAAGTACAACTTTGCATGCGCACACAAACGGATTGGACATAATAGCTTATGCCAATCTCAGCACTGCAGACTCTGACACAGTAGAGGATCACCAAGAGTTCAAAGCCAATCTGGGTTACACAGTGAAACTCTGTCTTTTAAAAGAAAGATGAGAAAAGCCAGGCATTGTGGTGCATGCCTTTAATCCCAGCACTTGGGAGGCATAGACAGGCCAGCCTGCACTACAGAGCTAGTTCTAGGACAGCAATGTCTACACAGAGAAATCCAGTCTCAAAAAACCAAAACAAAACAAAAAAAACCAAGTAAACAAACAAACAAAAGGAAAAAAAGGGGCCTGGTATGGTGACATATACCAATACCTCCAATCCTGGATCCTATATATACTCAGCTGCACCCACATACACATAAATCTTTGGGGGGGGTTGCTTTTGTTTTTGTTTTTTTTTTGAGACAGGATTTCCCTGCGTAGCTTTAGAGCCTGTCCTGGAACTAGCTCTGTAGTCCAGGCTGGCCTTGAGCTTACAGAGAGCTGCCTGCCTCTGACTCCCGAGTGCTGGTCCCTGGCCACATAAAACTTTTAAGCAAGAAAAGGAGTATGTATTAGCAAGGCTACATGATAATATATTATGAAAATGTCTCCTAGACACCTGTGGTATTGGAGAGTAAATGCTATGCACTAATAAAAGGGAGGTGATGGAGGTGAGGTGTGACTCAGGTAGGGAACGTGTTCCTGATGCACACCAGGCCCTGGGTTCCATTTCCAGCACTGAGAAAAAGACCAGGGTATAGACAATCCCTTCCATTTTTTTTTTTCCTTCAGAGAAGTAAGGGGCTTCTCAAGAGATAGTTTAGGACAACCTCAACCTCTTTTTTTTTCTTTCTTTCCAAGACAGGGTTTCTCTGTGTAACAGCCCTGGCTGTCCTGGATCTCTCTTTGTAGACCAGGCTGGCCTTGAACTCACACACCTGCCTCCCTTTGCCTCTGGGGCTCTGAGATTAAAAGCGCGTGCTACCACACCCAAGAGGACAACCTCTTCCTCTTATAGAATAAACACTGAACTGAGCAGGACTGGAAGGTATGCACACTTGCGTGCATGCGCTCGACACGCGCGCACACGCGCGCACACACACACACACACACACACACACACTTAGGGATTTAGGTGTTCCCCTACTATGTTTTTAGGCCTTTACAAAGTTGTTTGTTTCTTGGTTTTTGGTCTTTTGAGACAGGGTTTCTCTGTGTAGCCCCAACTGTCCTGGAATTTGCTCTATAAATCAGGCTGGCCTTGAACTCACAGAGATCCGCCTCTGCCTCCCAAGTGTTGGGATTAAAGGCATGGGCCTCCAGGCTAAAGTTTTTCTTAGTTACTACGCCTACACCACTGTGTGTGTGTGTGTGTGTGTGTGTGTGTGTGTGTGCGCGCGCGCGCGCGCGCGCGTGCTTGTGTAAGGATAACTCGCAGGAGTAGTTCTCTTTCTATCATCTGGGGCATGGAGATGGAGCTCAGGTAGTGATGTTTGGCAGCAAGAACCTTTTACCAGCTTAGGCATCTCAATGCTCACTGTCTATGAAGCTGGGTATTGGAACCCAGGGTGTGGTGCGCTCATTACTTCTGTGACCTCCAAAATTTGAGAACCTTTCTCACCAAATGAACAGACTAAGGCCCATGTTAGTCACCTGGTCTGGAAAGTGGGCTAAGGCCACCCATCTACCTCTCTCTGCTGAGATGCCTTCTCAGAGTTTTAGAAGGTTCTTTTCTGCCCTGCGTGGTGGTGCACACCTTCAATCTCGGCACTCCAAAGGCAGAGGCAGAGACAGGTGAATCCCTGAGTTGGAGACTAGCTTGGTCTACAGAGCAAGTTTCAGGACAGCCAGGGCTACACAGAGAAACCCTGTCTAAAATAAAATAAAATAAGAATCCTAATTTTGTGGGAAGGAGTATGTGTGGATATGTGCTCATGAGTGCTGTGCCTGCAGAAGCCAGAGGCATCAGCTCCCTGGAAGCAGAGTTACAGGTGGTTGTGAGCCAATCGGCATATGTGCTGGGAACAGAACTGCTTCTCAGAACACTCAGAACTCTTTCCAGCCTCCAAGCTGATACAGTCTTGCTAAATTTTACTTACTTGTGTAGGCTGTGTGTATGTGAGCACCCGGGTATCACTGCATGTGGGAGGAGGTCAGAGGGCAATTTGCAGTGGTTGGTGCTGCTCTTCTTCCTCCTCACGGTCCCAGGAGTTAGATGGTCAGGCTAGTTGGCAAGTACATTTTTACACACCGAGCCATTTGGTGGCCGACGGAGATGGTTTTTCTGCGGTCTCCAAGTCAGAACTGGGAGACTCTTTAGATCAATGGCCAGTTTCCAGCACTCTGCAGATGGGGTCAGACCTGCCCAGCTCATCTGCCTCCTGGGGCAGGGATTTCACAGTAGGTTATGAGGGAGTGGCTGCAAAGCAAGGCTAATGGAGCCCAGCCTGCCTAGAGACTCCCTCTGAAGCCTTCCAGGGGCCTCCAGGAATCTGGTCACACAGGTTTGGTTAGGTGTCTGAGACTGTTGCAAGCTTGGGTCTAGGGGCCACCAACTCTACCCTCTGCAGCCCTAAGCCTGGAGTGTCTTCCCCAGCAGTAGACAAAGTCTAACCTTTGGGTGTTGGAGGCAAACTCACCATGGTTGGTTGGCCCTGGATATTTTGAGTTTGAGGACTAAGTTCTACATCCAAGATTGGGAGAGTTGGCTAACCTATGGAAGGCTTTGCCAGGTAGCCCACCATTGCTACAGATAGTTCTAGACCCCCTGACAGAGTTGTGTGTGGTAGTACACAACCCATTAAGGGTTAGCATTCTCAGCTGGGCAGTGGCATTGCAAACTGTATTCCCAGAGGCAGAGGCAGAGGCAGATATGTGTGAGTTCAAGGCCAGCCTGGTCTACAGAGTACAGAGTGAGTTTTGGGACAGCCAGTGCTGTTCGGCAGAGAAATTCATCTCAAAAACAAACAAAGAAACAAACAAAAGACGAAAGAAAGAAAAAGAGAGAGAGAGAGAGAGAGAGAGAGAGAGAGAGAGAGAGAGAGAGAAAGAAAGAAAGATGAAAACAGTAAGCATTCTTTCTCAGAGAACAGAGGTCAAAAGGTCCCCAATTTCTCGGTGGCCCCAAAGTGTGGGGTGCTCCCTATCTTCTATCTAGAAACATAGCACGGAGCACCCATGCTGCCCGGGACTCATCAACCACAGGGAAGTATGTGTTGCAGACAGGGACGCACCTCCCCTTGTGGTTGGACTGGTCCTCAAGCGGCTCAGGCAGCAAGTCTTCCACTGATTCTAACACAAGCTCCATTCAGGTCTGGGGGGGGGGACAGTAAATGTGGGGAAGAACCCCCACATTCCAGAAGCCTGAAGGACTGGGTGCTGCTCCTTGGGGGACTCTAGGCCAGGCTGCAAAAGTCTGCTTACAAGGAAGCCCTTGGCTTTCCTGGAGGCTTCCTGGGTAGTCCTAGAGTTGCCTTATCTCTTATCTATCTGAGACCAGGAAAGTCAGTTGAGTCCTGGGAACTAAAAGGTTAAAGTTTGGACCTCTGGACTGGAACACAGTAACACTGATGTGGAGAGGTAGGGCCCCTTTAAGCAGTTACCATCTCAATGAGACTTTAACAGGTCCTCCAGAATCCCCAGCCCCCTTCTCCTCAGACTAGGAAGGGTATGAGGAATTTTCCCCTATGCTCTAATTGCTTGAGGAAACGGAGGTGTGCCCCATCCCCCATCCCATCTAAAGTAACTAAACAACATTCTTTGTCTGGGCTGAGTTCATCATGAGCCAGGATTCAGTTTATCTGAATGTGGCCTAGGTGGGTTCATTTGCTCTCCTAGAAGGGGACCTCAGGCTACAACCCCCATTGCCTTTGGAGGAGCCTGAGGGCCCACCTGGCTTTCTACAACCCCCATTGCCTTTGGAGGAGCCTGAGGGCCCACCTGGCTTTATGGTTAGAGGAGCCAGTTCCTTAGCTCCTGAGCCTTCAATGCCTCCTAAAACAAGACTGAAGAGCCTGAATTCTCAGCAGCTCACTAGTCACTTACTATAGATAGGAAACAAGCCCAGAGCACTAAAAAGGCTAGGCTGTGTATACATACAGGCCACAGAAAACACCTGATTTCTAGTCTGCCGCTCCCTCAACAGGGCAGGAAAGCAGGCCTCTGAGCGCCCGTTCATCAGCAGGGGTGGTGGACTGTAAGGTGGCTCCTTTCCCCTGCCACCCTTACACCCCCTGGGGAGGTCCCTAAGACCTGTCCATTCTCTGGACGGAACCTCCCTCCTATGTACGAACGTGCATGTGTGTGCGCACTAGATTTTGTGTGAAGCAGCTTAGTGCTGGGGTCCCTGCTGTGGAAAACCTTACCGAGCAGTAGCCCAGGCTCCCACCCCCATGCCGTCTCAGACAAAGGTGTTCTGTCAGGAGCAGTGTAGTTTCACTTGCACACCTGGATAGGTCACAACCACGGACTGGGTAACAATTAACTTTATTATCAGTTTTGATCAGCTTTCAACCTCCAGCACACAGCTCTCCAGTTTGGTGCGCTCCCACAAGAGTTAGCTGTCTTTAAAAGATACGTTCACTGTCCCTCCTGATACTTCCTGCTTCTGAGCAGGGAAAAGAGCTGGACACATGAGAGAGGGAAGGCATCAAGCTAAGGAACAAAGAAGCAGAGAGACAGTCACTGGGAAGACAGGCATACATTCTTCCTGAGCGGTGTTAGTGTGTCAGCTGCTGTCCACAGGCTCATGCACCATTCAGGGCCCCAAGTCAGTGAAGGACAGGATCTAGAAAAGTCTTCTGGGACAGAAGGAAGGCGGGACCGGCATGGCCTAAGCCAGGCTTGGTAACATAATCCTGCAACCCAGCTACTCCAAGTTCAAAGGTAGCCTGGTCGACGGAGAAGGCTTAGACTGTATGAACTGGATTTTTTTTTAAAGGTCTCATCATATAGTCCTGGCTAGTCCAGAACTCACTCTGTAGACCAGGCTGGCTATCAACTCAGAAATCCACTCGCCTCTGCCTCCCAAGTGCTGGGATTAAAGGCGAGCGCCACCACATCCGGCTGATAAATTATTTTTGCAAACATGATTCAATGAAGGATCTCAATATGAAGTCAACCTGGCTTCAAGAAAGGCAATGATAGAAGTCCTTTCCTAGCACCAGAGGACAAGCAAGGTCCTGCCGAGGAAGGCAAAAGCCAGAGCCGGTCTCTGGCTGCTATTGACACTGTCAGGTCTTTTTTAGGCCTCTGGCCACCAGCACTGTTAAGAGAACAAATTCCTATTGTCCCAGGCCTTTAGTGTGCATAATTCCTTATGGAACCTAATAAATTGATCTTTTTGCTGACGGGACCTGGGCTCTCAGAGGTCCCCCAAGGTCAAGGCTGGCTTCCTGACACCACCACTCCTGAGTGGCTGAAGAGCTCTGCCATCCACTTGGTTACCTGAGCCCAGGCGACCTGTGGAACAAAGAGAACATTATATTAAGTTGTACTGGCTGCACAGAAACCGGTGTGGGGGTGAGAGGCCTGAAAGGCAGGAGAGAGGAGTTTCTACTCAGGAATCTACCTGGAGCTCTCTTTCCCCATGGGGATGACTTCCTCTTGCCCAGTATCAATTGTCCATCATCACCCCTTGGGGGTTGGGGGACCCTGGGATCTATTTCAGTTTGACTCATAAGGCTTGGGAGTTTCCAAAGGTAAGCGAGGAAGGTCTTAGCCTTGCACACACCCTGGACAAGGGACAGCGTGCCATTCTGGACACTGGCTGCAGCGTCTGAAATTCTGTTTTCAAAACCCAACTTGGTGGCTGCGAACTATTACACCTGCACTCAGAAGGCTGACAGGTTAATCGAATTGCTGAGTTCAAGAGGTCTTGTCTCAAAAAAGAATCAAACTGTTGCTGTCATCCTTTTGACCGGGGTTTCTTCCTTAGGCAACAGCTACTTTTATCAGCACTTAGATGAGTTTTGTTCTCAAATATCCAAGGGAGACGCTGCAAGACTGGAGGGCCAGAGAAGGGGTGGCAAAAGTCCCTAATCTTTTTTTTTTTTTTTTTTTTTTGAGACAGGGTTTTTCTGTGTAGCTTTAGAGCCTGTCCTGGAACTAGATCTGTAGATCATGATGGCCTCTAACTCACAGAGATCCACCTGCCTCTACCTCCAGAGTGCTGGAATTAAAGGTGCCACCACCACGCGGCTTTTTTTTTTTAAGTGTTTTGAGACAGGGTCTCACTAAGTAACAAAGGCTGACCTTTGATTCGTGATCCCCTGCTTAAGCATCCCTAATGTTGGGGTTACAGGAGTGTGTCACTAGCCCCATCTGACTTCCCTCATCTTAAACTGAAGGTCAGGTTTCTCTCTTTCTTCCCAAGCCTTGGCTGCAGTCCTGGCTCTCTTCTCTTGTCCCCAACCGAGGTCTGGCCCGGTCTTCCGAACCTGCCTACCGGTGTCCAGGCACGGACTCACCCACTTGTAGCCCAGCGGGGCCAGGCGATCAGCAGGGTGGCGATAGGTAGAAGTAGGGCGGCGGGGGCGGGGGCGGGGGCGGCAGCGGCGGGGGAAAGGCAGGGAGCGGCCAGGGCTCACGGGGCAGCGGCGGCGCCAGCAGGGTGAAGGGCGAGGGCCGCGTGGGCAGCGGTGGCAGCGGCTGCGGGGGAGATTCGGCGATCAGCGGGGGCCGGCCGCGGGCGCCCACGGGCCCCGGGATGGCAGCGATAGCTGCCTCGGGAAGCGGCGGCAGCGGCAGGTGCGCAGGCGGCGGCGCGGGTGCGGGCAGGCGCGGCAGGTCCTGCAAGGCGAGCGCGGCTGGGGGCGGCGCGGGCGCGCAGACCTCGGGCGGCAGCTCCGGCAGCGCCAGGTGGACCCCGGGGCCCCAGGGCGCCAGCAGCTCCGGGCGCAACGGGAGTGCGGGCAGCGGCGGTAGCTCGGCCAGAGCAAGAGCCGAGGGCGGCGGCGGTCCTGAGCTCAAGCCGGGAGGTAACCCGGGCAGCGGAGGGTGCGGCAGGGACGATGCGGGCGGTGGGGTGGGCGGCAGGGACGCGCGGGCACGGCTCAGCCGGGAGTGCACGCGGCCGCGCCGCGGGTGCGAGCGGGAGCGGGAGCGGGAGCGGGGCCACCGCGCCGCCAGCTTGGCCGCCGCTGCCACCCCAGGGCCCAGTGAGCGATGCCCGCAGCCTGGGAACGAGATCCAGGAGCCCGCTGAGGTCCGCCCAGCCAATTGGAGTTGCCTGCAACACGTTCCAGCCAAACACGAGCTGGTGCGCTTACAGCCTGGGCACCCCAACCAATCACGGTATCCCGCGGTGCCTCCTTCGCCTCCCGCTATCCTTCGAGTGAATACGCGCTCTGGGCGCCCCCTCCTGGCCCGATGGTGCTCTGAGGCCATGCCCCACCAGTATAGAATGTGCCACAGCAATTATTGCTATTTATCAGTGGTGACTCTGGATTGATGCATATTTTCATCACATTTTCTTTTTTGAGACAAAACGTCCCAGGCTGGTGTCAATACGTAGCAAAGTATGGCGTCCCACTTATGATCCTCCTACTTGCACCTCTTAAATCTGAGATTACAGACCACGACCATATAGAAGGAATATCACAATTCAAAAAACAAAGTTTTGGGCGTACTAGATGACGACAACGCCTACTAGTTGTCTCTAAACCTGACGACTAGAGTTCCGGAGACCCACAAAATGGGAAGAGAGAAGCAATTCTTATTAGCTGTCTCTGACCCCCCCAAACCCATGACACAAACACACACACAGTAAATAAAATATTCTGATGCAATGTTTTGGGTTGAGTACGCAAAGTACTTTCCGTATCATGCATGAGGTCCTGATTCCAGTCCTCAGCCTTACATAAATCAGGTGTAATGTCTCTAACTCAGGGGAGATGGAGGCAGGGGGGGATCAGAAGATGCTCAAGGTCACCCTCCACCACGTAGCCAAGTTCAAGGCTAGTCTGAGGTAGATGAGATGGGGGGGGGGGCAATATGCATTATATACGTTAAAGTTGCCAATAATTGTAAGTGACAAGCAGGTGAGATTCTGTTAAAGAAAAAATAAATAGTGGTTCAAGCCTGTAATTCTAGCATCCGGGAGGTGGTGGCCGGAGAACCAGGAGATCAAGGCCAGACTCAGACATAGCAAGTTTAAGGCTACCTTGGACTACCTGACATTCTGCCCCATACATGAAATGAAGCAAAGAGGAAAAAGGAAAAAAAAAAAAAGACAAAAGGGTTAATCTCTTCAAAACTGGTATTGGAGGACACTGGATAGATGGCTCCGTGGTTAAGAGCACCCCCCCCTCTCTCTGTTTTCTCTGTAGCTTTGGAGCCTGTCCTGGAATTTAGAGGGCACCACCACCATCTAATGCATTTGTTTCTCTTGCAGAAGACCAGGGTTTGATTCCCAGCAACTGTAAGGTGCCTCATAGTCATCCGTAACTTCAGTTCTATGGGATCAAGTGCCCTCTTTCAACATACATACATTTGGACAAGGCAGTCAGCACATATAAAATAAGATTTAAAAATTAAGAAAATTTGGAGGGGCCAGGCGGTGGTGGCTCACGCCTTTAATCCCAGCACTTGGGAGGCAGAGGCAGGCGGATCTCTGTGAGTTCGAGACCAGCCTGGTCTACAAGAGTTAGTTCCAGGACAGGCTCCAAAACCACAGAGAAACCCTGTCTTGAAAAACAAAACAAACCAAAAAAAATTTGGAGGGGCTGGCGAGATGGCTCAGTGGTTAAGAGCACTGACTGCTCTTCCAGAGGACCCAGGTTCAATTCCCAGCACCCACATGTCAGCTTGCAGCTGTCTGTAACTCGAGTTCAAGATAATCTGATATCATTATACCAATGCACATGAAATAAAGCTAAAATAAAGCTTTTTAAAAATAAATAAACAAAAATAAAAAATTAAAAGAAAATTTGGATGCCAGGCCACGGTGATGCACACACCTTTAATCCCAGCACTCGGGAGGCAGAGGCAGGCAGATCTCTCTGAGTTCAAGCCCAACCTGGTCTACAGAGGGAATTCTAGGTTAGCCAAGGCTGCACAGAGAGACCCTGTCTTGAAAGCAAGCAAACAAACAAAATTTAAAAAAAATAATAATTTGGGGCTGGAGAGATGGCTCAGTGGTTAAGAGCATTGCCTGCTCTTCCAAAGGTCCTGAGTTCAATTCCCAGCAACCACATGGTGGCTCACAACCATCTGTAATGAGATCTGGTGCCCTCTTCTGGCCTGCAGGCATACATGCAGACAGAATATTGTATACATAATAAATAAATAAATATTTTTTAAAAAATAATAATAATAATTTGGAATTGGAATAGTAGAGCTTTTTTGTGGGGGGGGTTCGAGACAGGGTTTCTCTGTAGCTTTGGAGCCTTCCTGGAACTAGCTCTGTAGACCAGGCTGGTCTTGAACTCACAGAGATCCGCCTGCCTCTGCCTCCCGAGTGCTGGGATTAAAGGCATGCGCCACCATCGCCCAGCTAATAGTAGAGCTTTTATTAGTGACACCAGAAGGTTCTAGGGTTAATGGGCTGGGTGGCCCAGGGAGAGTGGCTGCAACAGTGTGCATCCCTAGCGTGTTCAAGACCCTGGACTCCATCTCCAGCGTGGGATATGGGGTATCGTCTATGGACCTCCCTGAGAGCTGCCACTGGGAGCAGGTGGTGTAGGCTCACAATCCTGCTCTCCAGCAAGGAGGAAAGCCTTGTGAAGTAGAACATATAGTGAGATGAGGAGAATCTGGGAGATAACCCTTGGAGGGCTGGGCTCAACTTCTTAACCTCATTCTGAACCTTTCCTTGGAGGCCTGTGTGTCCATATTTGCAGCTCCAAGAGGAGGAAATGAAAACACCCAGCAGCATGAGCTAACATGGGGTAAGGACGAGTGACTGGCTTTAAGAAATATTTGGAAGTGTTCTGTAATCTGCCAAAGTAAGGATTTCAAGAGGCCTTGGCTGCTGGGGAAGGCATTGTGGGACCTGTGCCCTCACACTATTTAGAGGTCAATAGACTCAAGTAGATAGTATTTTTAATTGAGGTGATTTTTTATTTACTTATTTTTGTTGTTATTGTTCTGGTGCCTGAATCCACACACTTGAACTCTGTGACTGAGCTATATCCCTGGTCCCTGGTGTCTGTAATTGTTTGAGATAGCTAATTTAGTTCATCAAGTTTGTAAGCCGTTCTAAAGTATCTGTACTTTAATGATCATTAGTCAAAGAATGTGAAAGTAAATTCTATAACTAAATTATTAATTCAGTGACATCTATAAGGAAAAACACTGTTTTAATTATAAACCGATCGGCCTATTAGCTCAGGTTTCTTATTACTCTTATAACTTATATTAGCCCGTAATTCTTGTCTATGTTAGCCATGTGGCTTGGTACCTTTTTCCGTGAGGCAGTCACATCTTGCTTCCTCTGAGGCTGGGTCACGACTCGGAAAAAATACCTTTTTTTTAAAAAAGAACGTAAGCAGTTTTAATGAAAACTATGTATAAACGCCCCCACGTCTGTATCTTCTCAGTCATTTCTTCCGTGTATTTACCCTTCTCCTTCCCTACTTTTCAGGACCTGGCTTTCCTTGCCTCTGCCTCCCGAGTGCTGGGGTTAAAGGCGTGCGCCACCACCGCCTGGCTCCAGGATCATCCTGCGGTCTTTGTTGTCCGGCTTTATCCTGGTAATACCCACCGTGCTGGGTGGATGCCCACATGGACAGTTGTGACATTAGCCTTTCCTAGCTGCACCTGTTCAATGTAGGTGACATATCTCTTCCTGTATACTTGGACCACTTTGCCAATCTGCTGGCCTTTGTAGTGACCTTGGACAACCTGAGCTTCATCATCCTTTCTACTGGGCACAGATCAAACACTGTGCTTCTGTCTCAGCTCTTTGGGAAGAGGGGAAGACACGATCTTCCCTCAAACGTGAGAAGGTACACTGAAATGCCGTCTGTGGCTCTTGCTTCGGTCAGAAGTCACAAAGGGATTGAAATTCATTTGGGCGGCTGCGATCCCAGGAGAAAATGTTTTTGAGCCTGGTGTGGTTGCTCCTACCTGGAATCCCACCATTTGAGAAATGGAAGCAGGGCCGGGCAGTGGTGGCACACGCCTTTAATCCCAGCACGTGGGAGGCAGAGGCAGGCAGATCTCTGTGAGTTCTAGACCAGCCTGGTCTACAAGAGCTAGTTCCAGGACAGGCTCCAAAACCACAGAGAAACCCTGTCTCGAAAAACCAAAGAGAGAGAGAGAGAGAGAGAGAGAGAGAGAGAGAGAGAGAGAGAGAGAGAAGCAGGAAGATCAGAAGTTCAAAACCAGCCTCAGCTATATAGCAAATTAGAGGCCAGCTTCTAATTCATGTAACTGGGTTACATAAGATCCTGTCTCCAAATGGCTTGGCAGCCAAAAGTACTTGCCATATAAGCCTGACATGTAACCAGGCTTTAAGGACTCGAACCCACAGAAGAAGGGGAGAACTACCTCCCAAAAGTTGTCTTCCAGCCTCTGCTTTATGGTACACACGCACTGACAATCACACAATATAATACACATGCAAAATAATAGTAAGTTAAATTAAACTAGAAAACATGATATTTTTATTTTTAATTTTAATTATTATTTTATGTGCATTGGATGTGTCTGTATACTATGTGCATGCAGTACCCTTGGGGGCCAGAAGAGGGAGTTAAATCGCTGGTATTCCAGACGGCAGTGAGCCGATTTGTGAGTGCTAAGAATTGAAATCTGGTCCTCTAGAAGGGCAGCCAAATGCTCTTAGCTGAATCATTTCTCCAGACCCCACCTTAGTTTTTGAGATAGGGTCACCACCTGTAGTAGCCTGTGCTCGGCCTTGAACTCTGAATTCTCCTGGTCAGTTTCTCACCTTGCTTCTACCTTTCAAGGTTAGAGTACAGCCACCACACCCAGCGTCTTTAACAACTTGAGGTGAATGATTACAAATTAAAACAAGTTCTAAAGTGTTCTTTTGCGTGGCAAACACTCCCTAAATTCTAGACCCCCGGGACCCTATTCAGGGGCAGTCTTTCTTCCCCAGTGCTGGAGGCCAAACCCAGGGTCTTGAACGTGACAGGGACTTGCCACTGAGGAACACACCCAGCCAAAAGACCCCTAAACTGGATGTGTTTTCCCGAGATTGGAGACAGTCTGGTTTGTTGTCATGTCTTCCATTTGAGTAGAGCGTCTGGCAAAGTCCATTGTCACCTGATGAGCGGTGAGTCAGGCTGTGCCACCCTCATCAAATCAGCACTTCTCCATGACACAGATGGAGGCAACAAAGAATCACACGGCTTTATTGATACTTCAGTCCAGAGGACACCACAGGCAGGGCAGTGTCCTGGGCAAGTCTTGAGATCCCCGGCTGTGCTCCCCCAGCCATGATCTAATGCAGAGACCCTTGGGGCGGGCAGGGGTCAAGCTCCGTGCTCAGCATTTCCCAGAAGGGCAGTGTCCTGGGGAGAGGCAGAACAGCATCTCGGGCATTGGGGGTGTCTCTGAGGTCATCACTCAGCAGTCTAAGGGCCATGGAGTCTACTATCCCTGCCAAGGACTGGGGACACCTGGAGAGATGACAGTGGTGGCCCCTGAATGGAGCCAGTGGCCCACCATGACTCCTCTCACCTCTGTAACGGTTTCCTAGCTGGCTCTTGGTATCAGCCTTCACTTCAGGACCCCCTGCAACACAGACCACAAGACAGGGGCTTGTGGGACCCCAGGGGACTTCTGCCTACCCCGCTCCTGCACCCCAGACTTGTAGAGATGCTCACTCACCAAAATGTTCCAGTCCCAGCTCTGGCCCCAGGTGCCCATAGGGTCCTGGGAAAGAAGGGTTAGGGTAGCCAACTTACACAGCCCTGGGTCCCCTTCCTTTCCTCCAAATCTCAGCACAGCGTTCAGGCTGGGCTCAGGGCCTCCCTGAATTAGCTTTATGTTTTCCTTTTCAGTCCCTCTTATACCTCAGCCATGGGTATGCTCCCTCCTTCCCTACACACAGCTGTGGGTGAGGCCTGGACTCAGGGCCTGATACCGCCTACCCACCCTCATTCACACACCCCATTTACCTGCTTGGTTCCCAAGGCCTGCATATCCATAGCCTGGCTTCATTCCAGCCCCCCAGGGCTGGAGGGCTGGCCAGGGGGAGCCCTGCAGGGCTTCAGCCTGACCTGCAGGGGGAGAACTAGTATGGGTACACTATCCCACAGAAATGGGCATTCAGGAGGTCCCTGTCCCTCTCTGGCTCTGGAACCCTCTTGACTGCCCTTGCTGGATCATCATCATCATCATCATCATCATTATGATCATGTTACCATTTCTCTGTAGGGTTGGAACTGTTGTCTTAGGATACAGACGAGTCTCCTCCCCAAATCCTGCAAAAGATCCGTTATTTATTCCTACCCAGCTCCTGGTTATGGTCCATCCCCTTCCTCACTGTATCTGGTACCCTGGGTCCAACTCACCATTCCTAAAACTACTGGCTATGGGGAACCCTGGAGAATGAAAGAGAAGGTTTAGTGAGGGTGGTAATAAGTCTAGCTTCCTGCCCCACGTCTCAGCCCCCACACCCATCCCCTCCTCAGACACCTGACTGCAGGATCTCAGGGAAAATTCCAGCTTCCAGAGCTCCATTTCCATAATGGAAACCTGCAGGAGAAAGATTGGAGCAGGGAGGGCCAGGGCAGGGCAGCCAGATAGTTAGCTCTCAGCAAGGAGATACAGATTGAAGAGGCAGAGCCCCAACCCCATCCCACCCCTACCCCTGGTAGCGCAGGCATGGAATTTCAGCTACTTGGGAGACCTAGGGAAGAGAACCAAAATCTCAAGGTCGGCCTGGGCTACACCAGTCCCTGTCTCCAAACAGAAAGGCAAGGCTGCTGAGATGGCTCAGCCAATAAAGCACTTGCCGCCTACTCTGCACGCCTGATGTGCTGACTTCAGTTCCCAGAAGCCGCATAAAGGTGGGAAGAACTGACTACATAAAGCTGTCCTCTGGTGCTGGGCAGTCGTGGCATGCGCCTTTAATCCCAGTACTCGGGAGACAGGTCAGCCAAAAGATTCCATCCTCCTGGCTCCCTCATCTACCTCCTCATCCAGCCTTCCCCAGTTCTGCTTTCCTGGTGCTTCTCCAGAAGGCTTCCCTGACTTCCCTCCTGGGCAACTTCTAAAGCTGCTTTCTCCCCAACTTCCTTCTGACTGTCACCGTACCCACCTCAGACAGGGTCACAACAGTCACTGGCCACCACCGTGGAGGAGTGGAGGTTGGATGAATAAGAAATAGAACAGTGGTGGCACATGCCTGTAAGCCCAGCACTCTAGAGGCAGAGGGGCAGAGGCAGGCAGATTGCTATGAATTCTGACCAGTCAAGGCGACACTGTGAGATTCTGTCTTAGAGAGGGAGAGAGAGAGACAGAGAGAGACAGAGATACAGAGAGCAGAGACAGAGAGCAGAGAGAGAGACAGAGAGCAGAGACAGAGAGAGACAGAGAGACAAAGAGAGAGACAGAGAGACAGAAAGCAAAGACAGAGAGAGAGAGAGCCGGAAATAAGAAGTCTGTCCATGAGACAGTTGCTTGAGGGCTTACCAACTTTCTGCAGCTTGAGGCCGTGGAAGCCTGAGGGAAAAGAGACTGTGGGTCAGAAATGACCCTGGCCTTTCCCTCCCTTCTTCTGGAACACAGAGGAAAGAGATGGAGGAAGGGAAGGGGCAGAGAAACATCATTCTCACCGGGTTCTGCTTCAGCTCCATAGCCATTGAAGGCCTGGTAACCTGTGAAAAGGGTGGAGGCTAGTGATGGAGGGTGGAGACCGCAGATCTCCTAAGGGACATATGCTGACATTAGGAGCCTTGAGGAAGTAGCAGGAACTGCCCTGCTTACACAGAACAGAGTCAAAGAACTTAGAAACGGCAAGAGACTTTGAGGTAGACTGCAGGGGGGTCTTCCTGGCTTTAGGGTATCGAGGCAGCTCGACCATAATGATGGTGGGAGGACCTGATACCCGAGAGAGACAGGAATAGAGAAGCTGAGGGTTTGTCCCTCTGAGATTCAGGACTTGGAGACAGACAGACTCGCACCTGCTTTCTGAGGCTTCGGTCCCCACTGGGTGGCAGGGGTTGGTGCTAGAATGAGGGACACAGAAATGAGCCCTGAGCAGGGTCTCTCAGAACTTCAGCCAGGCCCAGCCCCTCCGGGCGTCACAGTCACGTGCCTCCTGGCGCCTCCCTACCCCCAGGCTCCACACTGACCTGGAAATTTACTATTCTGCACTGGGGGTAGGAGCTGCAATTTCAGGCTACCTCCTTTGTCTGCAGGGACTCCTGGAGTGGGGGACCTGGGGAGGAGCTGTGGTGAGGCCACCCTACCACTGCAGGGACCTAATGAGGGAGAGCGGGAGGCAAAGTGTGAGGAGCTGGCTCCGGGTGGCTCTTCACCCTGTACCACTCGGGACACCTGGGTCAGGACAAGCCATGGTTTGCAGTGGCTTCCAGGACATTCACAGCACTCCCAGAGACATCTACCTGGCGAGACAGCCAAGTTCTGTGGGCCGTACTGCTCAGAGGCATAGGGTAGCTAAGCCAGGCAAAGGGCGCTTGCTGTCAGCCCACCCAACCCCTCCACCTCCCAGCCATGCCCTCTGACCCCTCTCCTGACCAGACTGGAGTACTCACCTGGCTGGGCTGCCATTCCATGTCCATTGCTGTAAACTGGGGAGGGAACGCAGTAAATGAAGGGCAGGCTGGGGCGGGCCTGCAGGGGAGGCAGGGGAGGACGGAAGGTGGGAGGGGGGTTCTCACTTGCCTGTCTTTGGAGGTTTCATTGCCCCTCCCAGGCCTGGTGGAGACAGAGAACTGATCACATACACACACCCTTCCCTCCCCCCCTACCCCACCCACCTTCATCCCTCCCCACCTCTGCCGCCCCCGACACTCACCTGTGAAGACCCCTAGCCTGTTCTCGGGCATGTACCCTGGGAGGAAAGCAGGCTATGAGAACTGGGCTACCACTGGGTGTGGGAATTACAAGGGAGGCAGCAAGAGGGACCGAAAGGGCCTCACCTAGCTTCAGAAGGTTTCCAGGCCTGAGGTGAGATAAACAGAGCATGGGGACCCCACCCATGGGGACCGCCCCGCCCCTGCCCTTCCGAGGACCATCTGTGCCTGAGGTGCCTTCTTCCCCTTTCTGTGCCCCTTACCTGGCTGTGGTCCTTTGCCTTGGACGGTTCTAGTTCCCAGCCCATTTCTGTACCCTGTGGAGACAAATGGGGTTACCCCTCCTCCGAAGACCTTTCTCTGATCTGTGTCTAGCATCTGAGCTACGCATCTATGCCTCCTCCCCTTCCTGGTCCGTAGTTGATGGGAACTGCAGGGTCTAGTGGGCAGAGAGATGGAGGACAGGTTTTGCAGAAGCCAGGGGTCCTTCAGGTAGGTCCTAGTGAATATCTATCCACTGCTTCCTCTGTTCGACTTTTCCAGCCCCTCGCTCCCTACCCCCCAACCCCCTAGGACCTGCTTATTGCCGCTCTGAACTGGGAGGAAGATGGAACTAGCGTTAGAGAGGAAGGGACTTGGGCCTCCCCTTTAGTCAGGCCAGAAGCTAGAGACTCCTTTGGACCTGCAGACCTGACGGGGGACAGTGACTGGACACCAAATACAAACTCCCTTACCCAGTTGGATTCCATGCCCATGTCCATTCTGAAATCCTGGGGATACAGATGGAGGGGGGCATTAAAGAGGGAGGGAAGTTTGGTGGGGGGAAGTGGGGCAGATAGGTGGAAATTCAGACTAGAGCTGGCCGCACCTGGCTTCTGGGGCTTCGTGTCTGTTCCATAGTCTGAAAGAGATACAGGGTACAGGTGAGGGATGCTGGGTCCCCTGCCTCTGGGCCTCATAAGCCTACCCTGCTCCTACCTTGTCTGTAGCCATTTTGAGCAGCAGGGCCTATGGGAGGACAGGGAAGATGCTATAGGTAAGCCGTGGAAGAAGAGGCCAGAATGAGGGGCCCCTTAGCGCCTCTAACCTCCCTCCCTGGCTTCATAATCCCCAGCATTCCTACTGATTTATATATTTCCTTCATAGGACCTAAGGCCGGACTCCTTGAAGACAGGCCTAGGAGACCCCCTTCCCACCATGAGCTGAGGGGCTAGGGTGGTGAGGACAGAGATAGGAGAAAGAACATGGGCTATCCTCACCTGGCTTCTGAGGCTTCCCGCCTACTCTTACATTTGGCAAGAGACAGAAAGGGTCTGACCGGAGTCCCCTCAACCCTCTGTCCTCCTGAAATCTGTCCCTAATCCTCCTCCCCATCTGTCCAGTTTCCCAACATCACTGTAAGACACATGCCCAGGAGACCACACCTGACAGGGCATCTGGTCCATTTCCATTCCTATAACCTGGGGAGAAAGGGGATGGGGTGAGACAGGACCTCCAGAGGAGGGGCCAGGGGGAATAAGGGCTATCCCCTCCTCTGGACTCCCAAGTCTCCAGCCAGGAGGCTTCATACCCCTCCCAGGTGAAGGAAGACACAGAATCTAAGCCTCCAGTTAGGCTCTTTAAGAGGCCGGCCTGTCTGTGCTGTAGGTGTTCATCTTTCCTGTCCCAGTCCATTGTCACAGAGAGGGAGGCACAGGGGCATGGCCGGGGGCCCTGTGCTGGCTGGCTTTGTCAACTGGACACAAGCCTGAAGTTTCTGGGAAGAGGGACTCTGAACTGAGAAATGTGTCAGATTGATCTGTGGAGCATTTTCCTGATGGAGATGGAGGGCCCAGCTCACTGTGGGCGGGGCTATGCTGTGAGAAAGCGAGAAAGCAGGCTGAGGAAGCCAAGAGAAGCAAGCCAATAATCAGTGCCCCTCCATGGCCTCTGCCTTAGTTCTTGTCCTGTCTGCCCTTCATGATGGACTGTGACCAGGACATCTAAGCCTAAATAAAATCTTTCCAAGGGGAAAAAAAAAAAAAAAAAANCAAACTCTGACTGTGCTGGGATTAAAGGCGTGCTCCACCACCGTCCAGCTTGGTGTTTTTTTTTTTTTTTTTTTTTTTTTTTTTTTTTTTTTTTTTTTTTTTTTTTTTTTGATTTTGCGAGACAGGGTATCTCTGTCCTGGAACTAGCTTTTTTTTTTTTTAAACATTTCTTTTTTTATTATTTATTTATTTATTATGTATACAATATTCTGTATGTATGCCTGCAGGCCAGAAGAGAGCACCAGACCCCATTACAGATGGTTGTGAGCCACCATGTGGTTGCTGGGAATTTAACTCAGGACCTTTGGAAGAGCAGGCAATGCTCTTAACCTCTGAGCCATCTCTCCAGCGTCATCTTTCTGTTTTTTTTGAGACAGGATTTCTCTGTGTAACAGCCTGGCTATCCCGGCACTCACTCTGTAAACCAGGCTGGCCTTGAACTCACTGAGAACCACCTGCCTCTGTCTCCAAAGTACTGGAATTAAAGACCTGCGCCACCACCGTGCCACTGCCCACCCTGGTCGTGGTGTTTTATCACAGTAATAGAAACCCAAACTAAGGCAGGGACAGACCTAAAGTAGATAGTACTCACCTGGCTTCTGGGGTTTCCTGCCACCTCCAAAACCTGTAGGAGACACACACATCTGAGGAACCCTGCTTGCTCACCCCTGTCCCATACACACACTGTATAAAAGTCTGCCAGTCCCTTTGGGACCCCCACCTGCCTACACCAAATCCATTCTGGGCTGCCAGACCTGTGTGAAGGGGGAAGTGTAGGATGTGGGGTTCGACTGAGGTGGAGGTGCAACTTTTCTCTTGTACAAAACTAGAAATCTAGAGTCCTAGAAGCCTGCTCTCAGCACTGCCTCAATTCTCTACCAACTCTGGCCCTCTGAGGCCTGGGAGGGGAGCACAGAAGGACACCCCAGATGTGGGTCCCTCAGGTCTTATCTCACCTGACTGGGCTCCCAGTCCATTACCATAACCCTGGAGGGATAAGTGAAGGTGGAGACAATTCAAGAGGGAGCACTATTATGGTGGAGATGGTTCAAGAGGGAGCACTATTATGGTGGAGATGGTTCAAGAGGGAGCACTATTATGGTGGAGATGGTTCAAGAGGGAGCACTGTTATGGAGATGGTTTAAGAGGGAGCACTATCATTGGCAGGAGACAAAATCATTGGCAGGAGTGAGTACCACCTACCTTATGGGGTTTTGCAGGCGATCCAAAGCATGAGAGAGAAATGGGGACCAGTCAGAACTCCAGGAATGCCTCTCTTAGAACCCTAGTACCTTGGTTGTAACTCCTCCCAGGTTTTTGGTGCCTTACCTGGCTGGGCTGCAGGTCCAATTCCGTTCCCATTGCCAAATCCTGGCAGACAGTGGTAGAGAGTAAGGGGAGGCCAGGCTATGCAGAGGTGAGTGGGCCGCACAGGGACACTGGGGCAGGGAAGACCTCACCTGACTTTGGAGGTTTCATGCCCACTCTGATAGCTAAGAAAGAAATAGGGACTAGGTAAGGAATTAAGAGTTCCTCAGAACCCCAACCCTAGCACACACCCCAATTCCTTCATCCCCTCCTATACCTGGTCCGTGTCCATTTTGAGCTGGAGGACCTGTGGCAACGGGCAAAGTGAACAAGGGGCAAAGGCCCTCAGTCAGCCCCCACTTCAAAGTCATGCAAAAAAAAAAAAAAAAAAAAAAAAAAAAAAACCAGGGTTCCTGAGGACTTGCCCAACCCTCCTCCTCACTGGCTGGCCCTATCCTCTGAAGTCTGAGAGGGAAGGTGGGCTGTGGGCATGCAGACTGCCCCTAAGACAGCCCAACACCCTCACCTGGCTGGGCTCCCAGGACAAGTCCATTCCAGTTGCCAAATCCTGGAGGCAAAGAAAAGTGTGAATGAAGGGGAATTCAGGGCCCAGGGAGAGACTAGCAGAGGAACAGGTCAGGACAAGGCTCACCTGGCTTCTGGGGTTTCACACCTCCATAGTCTGGAGGAGAGACAAAGATCAAGGTGAGGGACCTGGGATTCCCATTTGGGGGCCTCCCAAGGAGCCCAGCCTACCTGGTCTATAGTCATTCTGAGGTGCAGGACCTAGTAGGGGAAAAGAAAGAGACTAAATATCAGGCTTCTTCCTGAAATTCTACCCAAGGCCTGGAGCTCCAGACAGCTGTGCAAGGGTCCTAGCGTGAGTCAATGCTGTGTGCTCTCTCCTGACACCTTCCTGACACCCACCCTGAGGCAGCCAATCCTGTGGCCCCTGAGTATCCGCAATGCTCATGGCAGTACTTCCCGGATTCTGTCCCCAGGTCTGCCTCTGGCAATCCCTCACTCCTGCCCCTTGTCTGTCCTCTGCTGCTCAGTCTCTTTCCTGGTTCCTTTCTTCTGCTCATGTTCTGGAAAGTGATGGTTCTGTCTTCCGCGATGTGCCTTTAACCTCCTTTAGGTCTTGCCCCTCGAAAGCTCTCGATGCCATCTTTCTCCTTTATCCACACTATCTTCTGCGTTCTTGGCCCCTCAGCCATTTCTAGGGCCCGCAACCTTTTTCTGTGGACGTCTCTACCATGCTCCTCCGGTCTCCACCAGTTTATAGTGAACCACAGCAAACTCCCCAGTTTCTACTTCCTCTGTTCTGGAATGCTCAGGGTGGCTCTCGTGACAACCTCAGTACCGCGCCAATGTCCTGTCTGTTTTCCCATCATGCCTTGGGCTCCACACCTGACCAGCCCGGAATGGGTGTGGTTTGTTGGATGAGCGGTTGCTGTGTGAGGCTAAGTCTGAAAGCAAACAGGTGGGTCTCACCTGGCTTCTGGGGTTTTAGTCCTTCTCCAAGGCCTGGGGAAGGAGAGAGACTTTTAGACTCCACCTTTGCACTCCCACCCAGGCGTGCTTGAAAAATCACAGTGCTTCACCTGGCTGGGCTCCAGTTCCTGGGATAGCCTCGGCACCCTGCCCATTTCCATTCCCAAGTCCTGGGGAAACAGTGAAAGAAAATGATATCGGGGGTCAGGAGAAATGCAGGGGTGTAAGCCCAAGGATGGGCACCGCAAGAGCTCATCTGGTTTCTGGGGTTCTCCAACCCCTCCAAAGCCTGGAAGAGACGCGTAAGGGAGGTACCCTCATTTCTGGGCTCCCTTCTTTCCTCAGCCTGGGACACCCTGCTTCTGTCCTCTTTTTACCTGCTCCAAAGCCATTCTGAGCTGCAGGACCTGACCAGGGGGTAGAGGGAGCTGGCATAGGAGGTGCGGATGCACTTGAATGGGTGCGGAGCGGACACTGGTCAGCTCCTGGCTCCATCTGCCGGTCCATGGACCTGTTCTTGACCCTTTAAATTCCTTCCCGGTTGGATCTTTACTTCTTTTTTGTTTGTTTGATTTGAGACAGGGTCTCCTGTGTAGCCCTAACTGGTCTGGAACTCTTTATGTAGAGTAGGCTGGAGAGCTCATGGTCACGTCTCTGCCTCTTGAGTGCTGGGATTAAAGGCCCTCATCATTAGCCAGGCAGTGTGACACAAGCCTTCAAGTCCAGCACTCAGGAGGCAGAGGCAGGTGGAATTCTGAGTTTGAGGAAAGCTTGGTCTACAGAGTGAGTTCTAAGATAGCCTGGGCTACACACACACACACACACACACACACACACACACACACACACACGGGCCTTATCACTAAGCTCAGTTTTGTCGGTTTTGTTTTGTATTAGAAACAATGTTACCTGTATCAGGCTGGCCCCTAAGTTACCATTAGCCTAGGGTGACCTTGATAAAGGGTCTCTACCTCCCAAATCCTAGGATTACTTGTGTCACCATGCCCTGTTTTCAAGTTTTGTTTTGTTTTTCTCTGTTAGTTGTTGTTTGATTGGTTGGATTTTCAAGACAGGATTTCTTTGTGTCATCTGGGCTGTCCTGGAACTAGTTCTGTAGACCAGGCTGGGCTTGAACTCATAGAAATCCACCTGCATCTGCTTCAGAGTGCTGAGATTAGCGGCGTGAGCAACCACCACCTGACGATGCTGTTTTTTGAGGCAGGATTTAGCTTTGTAGCTCAGTCTAGCCTGGAATTCACTGTCCTCCCAAGCTGACCTGGAACTCTTGTTGCTCCTGGCCTCCTGAGCACTGGAATTACAGGCTTGAGCCACCATGCCCTACAGGAGTTTTGGGTCTTGGTCCATAAAGTGAACTCTCCTGTCTGTGTATAGTTGAACTTGGGCTACATTGGTGTCCATGGGGCTCAGCACCAGGTCTGGCTCAAGGACACATTTGGGAGATTGGTTAAATGAGTGTGACCTCCTAAAAACCTTGCCTTAGGGTCCCCAGGTGAGCCCCCCACTTGCCTCTCCACCAGTGCACTTACCTGGCTGAGCCCCCAGACTGTTTCCATTGCCAAATCCTAAAGGGAAAAATTGGATGTAGTCCGAGAGTTTGAGGAGTAGAAAAAGAAGGTCACAGGTGGGTGGGGACAGAGTCAAGAGGACGGTGGGAAGAACAGGTAGGTGCCTGCTCACCTGGTTTCTCAGTCTTTGTAACCGCTCCCAAGCCTGGGGAAGACCCAGGGAAACTAAGCCACATGCAGACCCCACACTGCTCAGCTTATCCCAGAAATCAACTTTCTTGTTTCTTTTCTTTTCTTTTCTTTTCTTTTCTTTTTTTACTAGAGATTAAATGTGAGGCCCTGTGCACACTGGGGAAATGCCCTACCATTGAACCATATCCTAGATCATCTTTTACTTTTATTTATTTTAATCTATTTTAAAATTCTTTGACAATTTTATTTAGGTGTTTAATGGATTTTGGTTATTTTCACACGTGTGCACTTACACAAACACACACACTATTATGTTCTCTTTTCCCCTTCCCATCCTCCTCCCACTAATTTTGTATGTATGGAATGTGAAGCCCTGGCTGTGCTGGAATTCAATCTATAGATCAGGCTGGTCTCAAACTCAGAACTCCTTTGGCCTCTGCCTCCCAAGAACTGGGATTAATATGTGTGCCACTACTACCTGGTCCCCTATTTATTTTTATGTATTTATTTATTGAGAAAGTCTTACTATGTAGCCCTACCTGGCTTGGAACTCTCTCTATATACATCTACCAGGCTGGCCTCAAACTCACAGAGATCAACCTGCCTCTGCCTCCTGAGTGCTGGGAATAAAAGCATGCACCATCATGCCCACTTTATTTAGTTTTTGAGATGAGGTCTCGTGTAGGCCAATCTGGCCTTGAGTGTCTATGGAACTGAAGATGATCTTGAACTCCTGGTCTTCCTACCTCTGCCTTTCAAATGCTGGAATTACAGGTACATATCACTAAGCTCAGTCTACGTGGTTTTGGGGCTCCAACCCAGACTTGACTGGGCTGGGCAAGCACTACTCCAGCAGAGACACATCACTGGCCTCTGCCTCTTATTTCTGTGACAGGAGCTCCATAACTTTCCAGCCTGGCCTTGAACTCACTCATCAGCCCAGGCAGCCTTTAAACTTCCAAACTATTCTGTCTCAGCATCCAGGTATCTGAGATCACAAGTCTGTGCACTAAGACTTGATTCCAGAAATAATCACCTCCTCCTCCTCCTTTTTAAAATATTTATTTATTATGTATACAATATTCTGTCTGTGTGTATGTCTGCAGGCCAGAAGAGGGCACCAGATCTCATTACAGATGGTTGTAAGCCACCATGTGGTTGCTGGGAATTGAACTCAGGACCTTTGGAAGAGCAGGTAATGCTCTTAACCTCTGAGCCATCTCTCCAGCCCCTCCTCCTCCTTTTTAATGCAACCTTGACTGGCCCAGAACTCACAGAAATCTGCCTGCCTCTGCCTCCTGAGCTCTGGAATTAAAGGCACGCACCACACTAGGCCACAGAAATCAACTTTGCTCTCCCAGACCACGACCTCCCCTCGATTCTCCCTTACCCTCATCTCCAGATCCCCAGTTTGGCCCAGGTATCCTCACCTGGCTGGGCTCCAACTCCAGGGAAAGCACCGGCTCTGATTCTGTTCCCATTGCCAAACCCTGGGAGACAGCAATAAAGAGTAAGGGGTGAGTGGGCCGCACAGGGACATTGGGACAGAGGGCAGACCTCACCTGACTTTGGAGGCCTCATGGCCCCTCTGATGCCTGAGAAAGAAATAAGGACTAGGTAAGGAACCAAAAGCTTCGCAGAACCCCAACACTGGAACATACCCCCAAGTCCTCCCATCTCCTCCTTTACCTGGTCCATGGCCATTTTGAGGTGCAGGGGCTGTGGGCAGAGAGAGACAGTGGCTGCAGCCAGGCCAGTATGAGGCTAGATTGAGATGGTCCAGACCACTCCCATGGTATCCATACCCCTGACATTTGTGGCCCAGGCCCCCAGCAGTTCTCTTAGGGAATGCCCAAAGATCAGCCTAGAAGACCTCCCTAGGCTGGAGACTACTTCTCAAACAATAGGTCTGGCAGGCCAGTGAAGGGACCTGCCCTTGGGAGGTAATGCAGTGACAGATGGAGACAGGGAGAGACGGAACCTAGAGATGACAGAGCTGAGTCAGAGATGCAGCATAAGAGGGAGAAAGAAAGAAAGAAAGAGCCGGGCAGTGGTGGCGCACGCCTTTAATCCCAGCACTCGGGAGGCAGAGGCAGGCAGATCTCTGTGAGTTCGAGACCAGCCTGGTCTACAAGAGCTAGCTCCAGGACAGGCTCCAAAGCTACAGAGAAACCCTGTCTAGAAGAAGAAGAGGAAGAGGAAGAAAAGGAGAGAGAGAGAGAGAGAGAGAGAGAGAGAGAGAGAGAGAGAGAGAGAGAGAGAGAAAGCAGTGTAGGAGAAAGGCAAGGGACAGGCTTTTCCCTTGCCTGGCTTCTTAGGTCTCATGCCCCCTCCTATGCTAGAGACAGACATAACAAGGTTGATATCCCTTGCCCTCTGATTAAAACTGTGCCCTGAGTCCTCTTCACCACCCCCACAGTTACTTCACCATCCTGCCTCAGTTACTCTCACCTGGTGGCCCTTCCTGCTTCAGGGGTCCTACTGATGCCCAAGCTATTTCTGCCATTAAATTCTGAGGGAAAGGTAGCAGGCCATGGGTGGGCATGTTTGGAGGACATAGGGAGCCATGGACAGAGATGGAGCTAAGACATGGGCAGGGCAGGATCTCCAACCCCTGAGCTTGGAGATTCCCTCCCAGGCCTGGGTCAGATGGAGAACTGAGCCCTGCCCTTCACTCAGAACCAACTTCTCTCCTTTTGGTCCCAGGGTCCTTACCTGGCTGAGTTCCTGTCCCTGCAAAGACTCCAGCTGCCAGCCCGGGTCCATATCCTGGGGTAAAGAGTCAGAAAGAAGAATAAAGAGGGCATGTGGGTGTTAGGCTGAAAGAGGACCAGGCACAGAGAGGGCTCTCACCTGGCTTCTGGGGTTTCACAACTCCTCCAAAGCCTGAGGAGAGAGTCGAGGCAGATGATGCGACCCCAGGGACCAAGCCTCCCTCCTAGGTTCTCAGTTCCATAGCCATTCTGAACTGAGAGGCCTAAGGCAGCGTCTGGGACTCAGCTGAAATGGTGGCGGGACAGGGTTGTCTGTTCTCCCCTTCCCACACCTGATACCAGAGGTTGTCATGGTCTCTCTTGCCTGCCTTTCCTAAGCCACCAGTTCTGTCTCTTTGAGGTCCAGAGGAACTAACCTAGTGGTACCACACCCCCAAATGGGAACACCCCCTTTTCCCTACACCTCACCTGGATAGGATGCTATATCTGGGCAAGCTCCTGCTTCTAGACCATTGACATTACTAAACACTACGGAGACAGGGTAAGGTGTCAGGGAGGTACGGAGTTGGGGGAGACTATAGGGAAGGACAAATAGCACCCAGGGAAGGCTTACCTGGCTTTGGAGGTTCCATAACCCCACTAACACCTGAGAAAGAGATGAAGGTCAACTGAGGGTCACAGAACTCCCCCTTCCTAGGGACAGCCCTTGGTTCCCAACTCCTCATGGCAGCCCCACCTCTACCTGTTCCATAGCCATTTTGAGCTGGGGAGCCTGTGAGGTGAGAAAGTGCTGAGTTGAGTGGAGGAAGTGTGGGGTCCCAGCTGAAGTGGGGGAGCCTTGAAACTCTTCTCTGAGACCAAGATAGAAACTGACAACCCTAAATGCTTCTTCAACCCATATCATCCTCCAGCTCTTGTCTGAGGCAACAGAAGAATGCCCCAAATGCTGACATCCTCCACCCCACGGTGCTCACCTGGCTGGGTGTTGCTGAGTCCTGGTTAGATGGATGGAGGAGAGGGGTGTGGGAAAGAGAGACAGAAAGACAGAGAGTCAGGCTGGAAGAGCTCACCTGGCTTTTGAGGTTTAGCATCTCCAAAGGCTGGGGAGAAAGAAAACAGGTGAGTATCGAGGGCCACCAGGCCGAGGGTCTCCCAGAACTACCTGTTGCTCACATAGTCATTCCCCTCAAAGGCTCCTCCCACCTTCTGGGCAAGGCTCAGATCAAAGGATGTGAAAAGGAGTGGGCACAGCATGAACCATCCCTCCTTTGTGTCTCCTGCTCAGCATCTACCCAGTACCCAGTATCCATCCCTACCTTCCTTACTATTTTCTTAGGGTGGGGACAGGGGTTGGACAGTTTTACTCTGTAACCCAGGCTAGCCTAGAACTTACTATGTAGTCCAGGCTGAGGAACTCTCAGTGATCTTCCTGCCTCAAGTTCTGAACTGGCGTGAACCACACTGCCCAGTTAGTTATCTGTTTGCCTGTATCCGCTTTCCCTGCAGCTGTCTGGCCCTTCTTTCTGGGGGAGTGTCCTGCCCTGGCCCTCAAGTTCTCACTGCAGCTCACCTGTCCCCAATCCACTGGAGGGGCTGTAGCCTGAAGGAGAAAGGAGAAGTTTAGTCTAGGAATGGGCAGAAGGGCAGGAATCTCTCTGAGCCACTGCCTACACCTCTGACAATTCAACCTCGTATGTAACCATTTGGATTGCCAAAGCCTGTTGAGTTGGGGAGAATTTAGAAGGGAGCCAGGAGGGCTAAATGTGGATGTCACATCTGTTTCCAAACCCCAGTTTCCCCTCTGGTCACAGGAGATGTAAGGACAGAACCAGAGGAACAGTCTGGGATTAGGGCACTTACGTTGGGTTTCTGGTATGGACGAAGGTGTCCAAGATATACCCCTAGATATTTGGGGGGCAGAGCTCAGTTTGCTCTCCTCCTCACCTGTGTATGGCCCTCCCTCCCCCTCAAAGATCCTTACTTTGCCCCCTTCCCTTCCTCAGCCCCTCTCTTCACCAGTCTCAGAGATCCCTCCTCCTACCCTTAGGCCCCTTCATGACACTTAGTCTCACCCCCCCCAAAGCCTTGAAGTCCCTCTGCCTTAGGTCACTGGTCACTGCTGGGTCCCACCTTAGCACTCTGCTTTTCCTGCCACCAGAACCTCCTCCCTTCCTTTTGTCACGGCCTGCTCTCCGGTACAGACAGGCTCCAGGCCCCTCTTCCAGCAGCCCCATGTTCTCAGGGACAAAACTCCCAGCTCCTCCAATAGGATGGGTGTCTGAGTTGCCCACCCTCAAGCACACATGGCTAATGTCACCAGTTGGGAGGAGACTCCATGTTCTCCTGTCCTTCATGTCTGCAGTTCCAGAGCTGGGGGACATCTAGGAGAGGTCCTAGAAAGCTCCAAAGGTCCCTGTGGTCAAACAGTGTCCAGAGGACCACTTACCTTTCCCCAGGTTGGGAGGGTGTCGGGGCAGTCCCAAGGAAGCAAAGGGTGCTATTCAGGGCTGGGATCTCAGAAATGGAAAGGAGCCAAGACCTAGATCTGTCTTCAATGCCCTGAAACCCCTCTTCATCTGAATGTTCTGCCTGCCTAGGTGTTCCTAGCCCCAATGCCCACTGCTCCCTGATTATTCCACAACTCAAGCTTCTCTTTATGGGAGCTTATGTATCCCAGACTAGCCTCAAATTTGCTTTGTAGCCACATTGCTACGAAGCCAAGAATGATCTTGAACTTTCTGGTTGCACTGCTAACACTCTACCAACGCACCCCATCTCCACCCCGGGGAACCCAGGCATCCAACCCATGTTCTAGTCAAATCTCAGTCCCAGTCCCCGCTGCCGGGATCGTCCCCAGAAGCCCACCCTCACCGCCTTGCAGGCTCTCAGAAGTCAGGCACAGCAGCAAGTGGGCGATAGGAAAGACCCAGCCGCCCATGATGTCTGGGAGTGGGAGGACTCAGCACCCTCCTGCCTTTAAACAGCTTTACTGGGAGGTTCCTTCACTCCGGCCCCCAGCTGTGAGAGGTAGATGCTCTGCTTGCAGACCCCAGGAGGCCAGGGGCTCCCCCTGGAGCAGAACAGGCTCCTGGTCCTCTGGGCCACGCTATAATGTACTCTCATCCATCATTGGTGCTGACAGCTGGGATAGGCCTCCCTGGGGCTCCTCCACCCCAGTCAGTAACTCTGGTCCTGGCACCAGGCCTGAAGGGTTCAGATGTCCCCCCCCCCAGCAGCTGGGGAGGAGCAGACTGGCACTGTAGACTCAGCCCAAACACAGCTGTGGAAAAGGAGGAAGCAGGGCCAGAGACCTGTGCAGGGCTGGCAGAACCTGGGAAAGTGGTAACTGTTGCTAGAAAGGCAAATGGGGGATGCAACAATGTATCAGTCTTCACGGAGGGACAAGCTATGGTCCTGTCTGGTCCATCAGGGATCGCTAGAAACAGACCTTTGTCCCTGACTGAGGATTGACTTGCTACAGGGGCACCCCAGCCTCCAATCCACATCCTCTGCCCCTCCTCATTTCATGAGGGACAATTGGACATAGGGGCAGTTTACTCTGTTTTCTGCTGTCTTGTTCTTTTTCTGCATTGACATTAGGGGTAAACTCAGGATCTGCTGCTTAGGATGGGTAGGATAGGCTGTGCAGGGGTGCCCGAGGGCTTAGAGCACCTTTCATTCCTAGGGCCTGGCACATGAACCTGGAGCTGGGCTTGGTGCAGGGGGCCTGGTAGGGGGTATTTAGGAGAGGCCAGCCTTGAATAAGCTAGGGTGGGGTCTGGCCAATAAGTGCCCCCACTCCTCCTAGAGTGAATCTGTGAACCCCACTGAGCTGGCTGAGGATGGCATTCACTCAGCCCCTAGCCCTTGGACTCAAGTCCTGAAAGCCCCGTATCTTGTCTTTCTGTTGGCTTTTCCCAAACCTAGCCAGGCCCTTCTGGAGGTGTTGCCTGAGGGAGTCACTTTGCCAAGGCTGGTTTCCAGAAAGGGTGAAGGTCTGGCGGTCTGGAGAGCAGCAAGGAAGAGACAATGGGGGCTTCTTGACATGAGGTCTCGGGACCCACCACTGTTGCAGGCAGGCTGCTTGTTCGTCCTGCCCAACCAGAACAGAAATAATCACACAGAAATTGTGTTGATTAAATCACTGCTTGGCCCATTAGTTCTAGCTTCTTATCAGCTAACTATTACATCTTAATTTAACCCATTTATATTAATCTGTGTATCTCCATGAGGCCATGGCCTACCAGCAAAGCTTCAGCTGTCTCCGGCAGCCCTATGGCTTCTTCTGTCTCCACCCTTCTTTCTCTCAGCATTCAATTTAGTTTTCCCCACCTAAGTTCTGCCCTATCAACAGGCCAAGGCAGTTTCTTTATTCACCAATGGTATTCACAACGTACAGAGGGGAATCCCACATCACCTCCCCTTTTCTGTGTAAATAAAAAAGGAAAGTTTTAACTTTAACATAGTAAAATTACATATAATAAAAAAGTTATCAAGCAAGAATTATAGCTACAATATTTATATCTACTTTATCTTTTATCATAACTAAGGAAAACTACAACTATAACTATAAATTCTTCAACTCCATCAAAGACTCCAAAAGGATATAATATTACCTAAGTAAACAGGAAGTGCATTCTAAGCAACTTCCAAAACTCTAGAATTGACAGAGACATCTTGCTGCCTGGACAATCACCCAAAGTTCTTCTGTACTGTTGGGGCATCCATCTTCAGCCTACAGGCCCATAGTATCCAGCAGGCTTTTCCATGAAGAGGAAATTTCAAAGACAGTTCCACCTATATTGGCAGTCTGTCAGTCACTTTCTTCTGTGTCCTTTCATGAAACAGGAACCCCAAAGGATTGTCTCACCTTTAGGCAAGTTCAGCAGTCATTTCTCTGTGGATCCTGCATGTCCAGTTCGTCAAGCAGTTCAGGCAAGAGCAGTTTCTTGTCCAAATGGCTAACCACCTCCATAAGGAGCCTCTTTGATGCCCATCTTCCTCTTGAAGTAGATTGGTGCTTCCAGGAGCAGATGTGTCTCATTGTCATGAAAAGTCCTAACTTCTTAAAACATCTAAATGCCGTATTCTATAGGTCTTTGAAAGGTTTGAAGAACCTTTTAATTTAATTTAATTGAAATATATCTCTAAATATCTAGAAAACCTAACTAACATTGAGAATTTACCAAACCAGTCTGTAAAAACCTTATCACTAGTGAGGGAAAAATAGCTTGTGATAAATCAGTCAATTTTCTTTTAAAATAAGAAATAAAGCTGGGCGGTGGTGGCGCATGCCTTTAATCCCAGCACTCAGGAGGCAGAGGCAGGAGGATCTCTGTGAGTTCGAGACCAGCCTGGTCTACAAGAGCTAGTTCCAGGACAGGCTCCAAAACCATAGAGAAACCCTGTCTCAAAAAAACAAAAAAAAAAAAAAAGAAAAGAAAAGAAAAGAAATCAGTGTGGTCCAAAATTATGCAC